>NC_059338.1:102511849-102857683 GCF_018350155.1 Leopardus geoffroyi | reverse complement strand
CTAGTGTGTCTCTCTTAGAGATAAAGCAAATTGAGATGTAGGAAAAGTATGTTGTAATGCTGTCTACAGAAAAATATTCAGAGGGCGACAAAGTTCGCAGGGAGTGGGTAATCCCTCCATTTTTGTAGGCTTCATTAAAGCTGTAATTCCTAACTACATTGTATTTGCTGACTATACAGGCTTAAGAGTAGATATATACAGGATAGGTCCTGTATACATGTGGCTCCTAGCCTGTGATTCCCAATATCTGATAAACCAGAGACTTTATTTAAACTTACAATTGTTGCTTAAGGAGTTTCTTTGAGTGTCTCTACTCAACAAGGCAATGCATTTGACCCTCCTCCTATTTGAATTTTGGAAGTCTCTCTGCTTTCCTTGCTCTGGAGTTGAGAACTGCAAGTATTTTCTTATAGAGTTTCTGTGAATATTTGGTTGTATTCGGTGAATAGGACTTAGAATGCCCCTTTAGCATGAGGCTTACAGATTTATATTCAGAAAGATATCCCTCAAGGATTTTTAATTTGTTTCTGATTAGAAAAATGAATTGGAAATTTATGATTTGCTAGCAATATTTGATGAAAATATGAATATATGCCCTTAAAGAAAGACATGATACAGGGGTGCCTGGGTGGCTCAATCAGTTAAGTGACTGACTTTAGCTCAGGTCATGATCTTATGGTTTGTGAGTTCGAGCCTTGTGTTGTTGGGCTCCGTGCAGACAGCTCAGAGCCTGGAGTCTGCTTTGGATTCTGTGTCTTCCTCTCTCTCTGCTCCTCCCCCACTCAGAGTCTGTCTCTGTGTCTCTCTCTCTCAAAAATAAATAAATATTTAAAAAATATTTTTTAAAAAAAGAATTGATAAAATTGCTTTTAGACAAATAATCCACTACACTACAGATGAAAAAAAAATCTCAGATACATTGTATATTACAATTGATTTTTTAGAGTTGAAGTTCTTTATTTTTCTTTTTTCTTTTTTGTTAAAGTTTCTGAACTTGATTTACTCGATTTACAAAAATAACTCCATTTTTATCTTTTTATTTTAAGGGCCACTTCCTTCCCAATATTAAAAAATTTTAAGCCTCTAGGACAGACAATGAGACTCCTTGTGTATGTAAAATATTGCTTGTTTTTTAAATTTTTTAAATGTTATTTATTTTTGAGACAGAGAGAGACAGAGCATGAGCAGGGGAGGGGCAGAGAGAGAGGGAGACACAGAATCCCAAGCAGGCTCCAGGCTCTGAGCTGTCAGCACAGAGCCCAACAACACAGGGCTTAAACCTACCAACCATGAGATCATGACCTGAGCCGAAGTCAGATGCTTGACCAACTGAGCCACCCAGGCACCCCAAATATTGCTTATTTTTAAGATTTGTAATTAATAGACAATATCATGAAAGAGGTTTTAAAAACAAATACAGTCAAGGTTTCAGAAAAATATATTTTATATATTTTTTTATATATAAAAATTTATATATATTAATTTATATATAAATTTATATATATTTCCAAATTCATCAAGTTGTATATATAAAGTATATAGTTTTTTGTGTGTCAGTCATACCTAAAGAAAGTGGCTTAAAAAAATTTTAAATAGAATGTTTGGAGATACCACCAAAATATTTATGATCATTTTATCACAAACTTACAGTGTAAGTCAATTTTAAGTCATTTAAACTTTGTTTTGGATGAAAATAGGAATTTTAAGCTGTGTTTGCAGGAGAGAAGCATGCATTTTTGCTGTTCTTATATTACATGACTCCAAATTGTATCTCTTTGGATGTGTCTAGCCAGTAGGTAGACCAGCAACATGCAGCCAGCTGTGTTTTAAGTCTTCTCATGAGAACCTTCAAGGAAAGCAAGCTAATACCTTTCTTATCTCCTCTTCAAAAATTTAGCATCTCTGTAAACACCTGGAAAGATGATTGTTCCATGGGAATTTCCCAACTTGTGCACATGAGTAATGTTGTTATTGACAAGTCGTTAAAGATGGTGTTGCTTTTATTGTTTTATTAAGAGATATTTTAAGTATTAATGTTTAAACATCTACCTATGTTTAGCTATCAACATTTTTTTCTCCAATCTAGTAAAATTTTAATATGCCATGATGCTTAAAATTTTAGAGCTAAAGTTGAAATCAAATCACAGGGCACATGCCAATAAATCTGTGAGCCAAACTGGGATCTCCTAAGTGTAGGCTGTCAACAGAACATTAACCTGAACGAAAGCCCCTGTGAACTTCTAGTATACCCTGAAGTTTAGACATTTAGAAATATTTGCCAAGTTACTACTCATCTCAGTATGAATGGCTTTAACCTTGAGTCTCTTGTGTACTTCAAGATAGTTTAATTTACTATATTAACAGTAGCTCTAGTGGACATCACATTCATAAGGAGCCAGTTTGACAACCTTTGAAAAATCAGCAGATAAAATAAAGATTTTTTCAATAGTTAGAA
Organism: Leopardus geoffroyi; assembly: GCF_018350155.1. Lineage (NCBI taxonomy): Eukaryota > Metazoa > Chordata > Mammalia > Carnivora > Felidae > Leopardus > Leopardus geoffroyi. Next base: position 102,855,228 of record NC_059338.1, on the reverse strand, counting down.
CTCAGGGCAAGCAACAGGCACTTATTTTCTTTCCTTTCTTCCCCACCATGGAATAAAACACCAAGCATACTGATAATTGTTCAGACAAACCCATGAGTCATATTATCACCACTGCACAGACCCCCAAGAAGCACAGTAAGAAATAATAAACACTTGAGGATTTACTGATGCTTGCATTATTTATTGGGCTTGCCAATGATTGGCTACACATGGAAGAATATTTCACAAGAACATTATAATTTATTAGACAACTTCTTCACTACCTCAACATTTGAATTCTGCATCTATGCACAAGGATTCTCTCTTCCACTAAGGCAGTGCAAGTCCTTACAGACATTTGTTCTATAAGTAGTATCTAATATTTTTAATTAACACCAGTTAAAATATCAGTCACTCTTCCCATTGAAATAAAAATTGACGTAACCAGTATTATTTCATCCGTTTCTTAATAGTCTGCATTTAGTCATTAAGTATTTCAAAAATTTCTTCACACAGAATCCGTAATTCATTCAGCTAATACGTATGCATATGATTTTGCGTATAATTTCAAGGCGCTTATGGACCTATTAAAGCTCATCTGTAGTCTTCTTTATTTTTTATTTATTTATCTATTTATTTTAATCTTTATTTAGTTTTGAAAGAGAGAGTGTGAGCAGGGGAGGAGCAGAGAGAGAGGGAGACACAGAATCTGAAGCAGGCTCCAGGCCCTGAGCTGTCAGCACAGAGCCCGACACGGGGCTCCATCTCTCGAACCGAGAGATCGTGACCTGAGCCAAAGCCAGACACTCAACTGACTGAGCCACCCAGGCGCCCCATGTAGTCTTCTTTAGATTCACAACTTCATACTTGGTAGACAAGGGGGTTTGTATGCATGACGGTTTTGAGCATAAATCTGTGAAAATTCTCTACCAAATTAACTTTATATTTCAATAAGAGACGATGTGACCTGCATATAACTTTGGGGTGGGGGGTTGTCAAACGATCCTTTACCAAGATATTTCCCTTTGTAGTTCTTAAGTAGCTGGGCATTCTACCATATTACTGTTGATGTCATCAATGATAACGTGGGTAGTAACCATTAACATTTCAGCCCACAAACTTGGCAGTCCCCGGGATCATTTTCATGGTTCTAGAGAATTCTCTGGTCAAAGATTGGTGTTGCATCTGTCAGGTGCCAGTCTCATCAAAATTGTTATTTCCACTGTCTTAATGTTCTTGTGCTTCTTGCCATCTCTGTGTAGTTCCTTGAGAGTTCCTTGAGAGTTTTGATGATCAGGGCAAAGACAGAAGGTACCAGCTCAGTCTGGGCTTGTCTGTTCTGAATGGTCAGTTTCATATAATCCTGACCCTCCTAGTCATCAGGTACCTTGACAATGTCATCACCAACATTTTTTAGACCGAACCAGGGAACCAGTTTTGGGGACCAGACCACGTTTGGCACCAACTTTCCCACCAGTGCACCTCAGTATAGGACTTTGCTTTTGTTAAGGTCAAACTTGGATGGCGTGGCAAGGCAGTTTGGGTGGCCTAAGCCCAGATGTAGGACCATGAAAGACACTTACACCTTGCTCTCTTCTGATTGGAAAGCCCTTCATGTAGCTTTTCAATGTGAATCTTTTGTTGTAGAAGGTGCTCTCTTATAAGCAAATATGAGTAATATTTCATGTGTTCATATATTTTCTATATAATGTTGCTGTGTTCCAGAACACAGCCAAGAAAGATGAGAAAACAAACAAAAAGCACCCACAATTAAATGTCGGTATACATTTCAATAGATGCAAATATAGATTTTGGTTTGAACCAAAACTTGGATAGAGGAACCCCTAATATCTTTACCCAGAACGTCTATACTCTTAATTTAAGCACAATCCACACCGGCTGATTAGTTGGTTTCCCAGCTCACACTGGCTTAGAAAACGAAGTGTCTGTTGGCAGCAGCAGTTCCAGCAATGCGGGGAAGTGAACAACAACCACAAAAATCCCACTAAAGAAATAAAAAATAAAAGTGCCGAGTCCTTAAGGAATAGAGGAACTACCTTAATAACCCTTGAGGACGGTTCTGTAAAACAGTGCTTCAAATGATTCTCTGTTCTCTGACCTCAGTTTAAAGGGAAAAAAAACCCAAAAGGAAATACTTGAGATTTTAACAAGAGTTCCAGTAAAGGGTGGTCAAATAACAACTTTGCCTTGAACGTAGTAACTAATACAGATCAAACAACTGAGTCATAAATTATGACAGGTAAATGAAATGTAGTTGTAATCATCTTGCCCATTTATTTGATGCAAATCGTACATGTCTGTGTGAATACTTGAATTGCATTAAAGTTTTCTCTGCTGTTCCTCATGCTCAGTAATTTACTTAGGTTGTTCCCATCTACTGGGATGGTATTAATGAATATTCATGTTTATAAGGAGGAATACACAAGCATACGGGGGATGTGTATTTGGCTGCAGAATGAGAATTCCGTATAACCTGTTTCACAGAAATATTTAGTTTGGATAAATTTTACTTTCTTTTCCTCAGAGAACAGTTTCATCTGTCTTGCTTGCTGATACCTTTGATTGCTCTTATATAAACAGTAAAGACACTTTGCAGCTATAGTTTTTCTAGGGCTTCTGGGCAGATATGCTTTTAACAGCTTTTTCAAGTCTTCTTAGGAATGTTTCAGAAATGGTAGGTTAGAGGTTGGTGCAAAAAAAAAAGTCAACAATTGTAAGGAAATCACTTACAATACGAATAATGGATGTCATACTTTTAGGTCTGTTTTGGAGAGGGTTGAATTTTTATGTTTTTCTCTGCAAGTGTGCTTCCTTACAGCCCCCTTTTCTTTTCCCTATATCCTCACCCAACCCCAGAAATTACTGCATTTGGCTTAAAATTACTAAAAATTGCTCCTTAATATTGGGGCAGTCTGGCTAATGGACCTAGGTCAAAATAATTGATCCTGAAGACAAGGAAATCCACCCAAATCCTTTCTTGATGCTCTTCTTAATTTCATTACATGCTTCACAGACAGCCAAAGCTGGGTTCAGAAATGGCAACTATTACACAGTGTTTAAATCCATTTGCCTCATATAGGTCTGTTCCATCAGAAATAAAATATTTCACAAACACACTTTTATCATCCTCTTCCTTGTCTCCTACAAAGGTTAAAACAGAGAAGAAGAGGGAGAAGTACAAAGAGAATTGGTCGGTATAAATATGAGAGATATTGGTTAATGCCAACATAATAGTGTTTATTCTAATGTAATATGAAGAATAAAGCAATAAAAAGATAATGGTAAATAATTTTCATGGCATAGAAATATGCCCTAAAGACAAATAACATTGTAAAAATAATAAAATTACCTTTAGTTATGGGTGTGCAATTCTATATTATTAAAATACCAGAGAAATCCAGCGCACCAATATATGAATATAATTTTTTAGAGTCGTGGAAAATAGACAAGAAAACAGTTTTCATATGGAGCTTAAGAAATAAATTAAAAAGTTAAAATACTGGTCTGTTTTATTGATTTATTCAATATATATAGTTACTATATATGCCTACTGTGTTGTCCAGGTGTTGTCCTAGGTATCAAATAGAGTAGCGAACGTCGTCCTTTAGGAGCTTATATTCCAAGAGGGAAAACAACGAAAGGTAAATACATGCATAATGTGTGTAATTTGTTAAATGCTAACAAGTGTTGTGGAGAAAAAGAAGGCAGAGAGCAAAATCAAACACAGAGGAGGTTTGAAATTTAGACTGGGGTGGTGAAGGAAGACCTCACTGAGAATTGGGACATTTGAGAAGGTCCGAAGTAGCTAATCATGCAGCTGACTTGGGCAGGAATGTCCCAGGTAGAGGCAGGAGTGCTTTGGCACATTCCACAAACAGCACGGTGTAGCCCAGAGTGGTTAGACAGAACGAGCAGGAGAGAGTGGCATAGGAAGCCAGTAGACCCAAAAAGGGAAATTGAGAAGGAGCAGCCAGTGAGGTCAGAAAACCAGGAAAGGGTGCTGAGCACTGCTAGGAATTTACCCAAGGGATACAGGAGTGCTGGTGCATAGGGGAATGTGTACCCCAATGTTTACAGCAGCGCTTTCAACAATAGCCAAATTATGGAAAGAGCCTAAATGCCCAGCAACTGACGAATGGATAAAGAAGATGTGGTGTATATACACAACGGAATACTACTTGGCAATGAGAAAGAATGAAATCATGACATTTGCAACGACGTGGATGGAACTGGAGGGTATTATGCCGAGTGAAATAAGTCAGAGAAGAACAAATGCCATGTTTTCACTCATATGTGGATCTGGGGAAACTTAACAGAAGACCATGGGAGAAGCGAAGCGGAAAAAAATAATTACAAACAGAGAGGGAGGGAGGCAAACCACAAGAGACTCTTAAATACAGAGAACAAACCAAGGGTGGTTAGGGGTAGGGGATGGGGGGGAAATGGGTGATGGGCACTGAGGAGGGCACTTGTTGGGATGAGCACTGGGTGTTGTATGGAAACCAATTTGACAGTAAGTTATATTTTAAAAAGATGTGCTGAGTGGAAGCCAAGGGAAGAAAGTGTTTCAAGGAGAAGCTGTGTTCAGTTTTTCTGGTATTTAAGTAAAACAAAAATCTAAGAAATGACCCTTGGATTTAGCAATGTCCTTGTGATATTGACAAGATCAGTTTCCTTATAGACATAGCAGTGAGCACATAGTGGAAATTGGGAGATAGAAAGCAGAGATAACCGACTTCAGAGAGTAAATTAAAGCAGGTAAAAAAGAACCTGGGGATCGTATTTTCTTGTTCTCCTTGTTTATGATACAGAAATTATGATATGTTTCATGCTGGTGGGAACGATCCACTTGAAGCTGAAAAAGAAATGATGTTTGCAGGAAAGAAGGGAGCATCTATCACCATTGGGGGGTTGACGGTAAATAAAGTCATGGTTAATTATAGTCCATAATTACGGTCATGGCAGCACTGTATATATACAGTCCATATATACAGAGTTGATGTGGAGGAGGAAACAAAGTTTTCTTCTGATTACTACAATTTTCTTAGGGAGGGGGAAGCAAAGTTGAGAGAGAATGGATGGGGAATAGATGTTAAGAGAGCCAATGGACCAGGGAAATGCAGTGTGATTGCTGGGAAGCACTGATGACCCACTCAATGGTATTGGTCACGAATTTAATATGAGACAGGATTGTTGTGTTTTTCTTCAGCTGGTCCACTGCTTTAGTTGTAAATGCAGAGTAGGTGGAAAGTTGGATTGAACATGGTTGGAGTTTTGCCAGACTAATCCGGTGAAGCAACAGGGAGTGAGATAATGGAGGATATTTGCAAGGAAGGGCTTACGATGAAGGCCAGCATGTAAGCTGGGTAAGCAGGGGAGCAAGGACACAGGGGATGCAAGACAATGGGGAAAAAGGTGGCAAAATTGGATTTTAGGTCATGGTGAAGTTAATGCTGAAATCAAGGCTCTAGAAAGAGTGAGATAGAATGGTAAGAGCTATGGTTTGAGAATGGGATGCCTAAATGTGAAATTATACAGAGGAGTGCCACAATTGTTGGCAATTTTAAAAAGGCCTAGAGAATGAGCAATTGGAGATGGGGTAGAGAGCCAGGTCCCTGGAGGAGAGGAGGTCAAGGAACTGAGAGTCCATGTGACTGACTGCCTGGAGTCACCAAGTCACCAAGAAGAAAATCAGAAGAAGTACTTGAGAAGTTCCAGGAGCTGAGTTAGCTGTTTCACCTGCAGGTAAAGCGATATGCTGTTCATGGGAGTAAAATCGGCTACCACTCGAGAGGGGAAGAGCAAGGAGGCAAAGTGAATGTTGATAGAAGAGGCTGAGGCTATGGAACATTTTGCTGGTAATTTCCCTTGGGTATCAGTGGAAAGGCTTGGGGATTGGTGAAAGATGAGAGAAGAAATATCAGTCAGGCTGTATGAGGATTATATTATGGGGCTGAGGGTCACAAGAGTCCTGGGCTTCTGGGAATGACTGATAAAACCAGAGATCAAGTTGACAATAAGATTAAGTGCTTTTTTTATCTATTCTTTTTTATTGACATGTAACTGACATATAACATTATCTTAATTTTAAGTGTACAACATCATGATCTGATATTGCACATACGATGAAACGATGACCACCTCGATAAGTCTAGTTAGTGTCCATCAGCACACAGAATTAGTCCCGGTTGTATCAGAACTCAGAGATGGTAGTGAGCTATGAGCTTCCAATGAGGAATAGTGTGGGGCTGGCCAGGAATACGCAGGGGTCTGGGTCTCCTCAGTCCCCTGAGGGCGAGAAGAAAATGTGTGTATTGGGGGTGGTTAGTCTTATCTGAGCCACTCAGGCCTGCGGGGGCCTCTTGACTCCCTTTGCCAAACAGAAAAGCCCTTCTTAATGAAGCAGGCCCTGTGTGCCTATAGTTCTTCATTTGCAGTACTTTATATACGAACTACCAACTCATTTACTGGAGCAGAGGCTCACAACAAATGCTCTTCCTTTAAGTTACTTTTGTGTCTACCATAAAGTAAGAACGAACATATTATACTGCCCTCTTTCAAGCATGTATTTTTCATGCACACAGTCCACAAGAACACGTTTTCTTCCATTGGCCCAAGCTTCATAATGTTCACAGATTTCTTTTATCATTTTCTGCTTAGTTCAAAGTGCATTTTTTCCCCTGAAAGGCAGCTATAAAAAATAACAGTAATACATATTTGAATTATTACTGGAAGGGCATGTGGACTTTTTTTTTGCCCTTCAACATAGGAGATCACTTTTAAGTCAAATCAGGTGAACCCCAGACCTTAAAAGCATCGTAAATATGTGTGTTGTACACTTGCAAATAGACAAACTGTGGAAGTGATCTCTGACTTGCCTGCAGAGCTAGGATGGGGTACATGGGGGAACACTGACTTCCGCCCTTTCCTGGCTCTTTATAATTCTTTTTATACTCCCTGTGGAAGTACTTATACTCCTAAACGGTTTAGCCACGGTGCATCAAATATGTGTGAGCACTTCCATCAATACCAGGAAGAAGCACTCCTTCCCTCAGTTCGCCTTGCTACCCTTGCATGGACAAGAAGAGGCCTCTTACCTGTAGTCACGGATGCATTCAACACATTGGTGCGGCACTTCAACTAGACGCTGAGGTAATGTAGATCTAAAATAGATCAAGTTCATCTTCTTCTCATGGAAGTCACTACCTAGTCAGAAAGGCAGAGACTGAGGCACCTGGGTGGCTCAGTCGGTTGAGCGCCTGACTTCGGCTCAGGTCACGATCTCATGGTCCGTGGGTTCGAGCCCCGTGTCGGGCTCTGGGCTGATGGGTTGGAGCCTGGAGCCTGCTTCCGATTCTGTGTCCCTCTCTCTCTGCCCCTCCCCTGTTCATACTCTGTCTCTCTCTGTCTCAAAAATAAACGTTAAAAAAAAATAAAAAAAATAAAAAAAAAGAAAGGCAGATACTAACAAATGTAACCTCACAAACCGAGTCCATTATAGAAAAGAACACAGTTCTCTGATGGCATGTAACCAGGCAAACACACCCAGACTCCGTGTGAGTTTCTGTCTGTGCGTGTGTGTGTGTGCGTGCACGCACATTAGGGAAGGTCAGGGAAATCTTTCTTGAAGAAATGATAGTTGCATGGGCTGAATTTGAAGGATGAACTTAATCAAATAGGAATAGGGTGAAGATTTCTAGCCAGGGAGAACAACATGCGTAAATGGCCAGTGGCAGTGAGGGAATGGTCCATTTGAAAAATTTAAAGAAGGTCAGTGTGGCTAGAATAAGGACAGAGAAATTACGTGGAGGCAGCCTGGGCCATATCTTACAGTTTCATGCAGGAATTGTTTTCTCCTCTTCTGTGGCAATTTTTGGCACCGTCAATCCCAATTATCTCAATGATCTTGAGGAAACAATAGGGTCGTACATATGTTACGTCTTAAGCATCCACAAAAGTACCCACACAGCAAGCTCTAGCTCGTCTTTTCATAATCAATTTGAACATCATATGTTCTCTGTCTCTGCTCCCTTAGTTTTTTTATGTATCCTTACACTATATAACCCTTAACAAACTATATTACAGAATTGGCTTTCTGTATTCTACCCCTTCACAGAGACTGTATTATATCCTGTCTACACAGTACCTTACAGAGTGACTGCCTGATAGTAAGTTAGGTCAATTTACTGTTGCTTAATAAATGTTTATTGAATTGAATTATTCAAAACATTTCAGATTCTTCAGATAAAGACATCACATAAAACAGCTTGTTAGGATATGTACATGGACACGATCTAATGCATGTGTTTACTGAAATAAACAAAGGCAGGGAATATATTGTAATGATATTTAATAAGAGAATATGCATAAGGGTATTTTTGGAAAAAAATAATGAACTAAACCAAACAAGTTACCAATGTTATCTTTAACCTATATATGTATCATATGTTATAGTAAAACCTGATTATCAATCTATAGCTTCAGACAACTGTGCTCTCAGGGTAGGATATGTATTAGTATCCAGGATTTGTCATCTATTAGGAATATATTGGCTTGTTTACTTTCTAACAATTAAGAATAATTTTTGAAAATAAATTTAATGTTGCAGAATTAACACCAGTTTTTAAAATTCATCCCAGTTGTGATGTTAATGTCCAGTTATGTACAGGAGAGTGACAGTCCCATCTACTGAATTGTATAAATGTCCAACCAAATAAAAATGATTATTTTTAGTAAGAAACCTTTGAAGTGTAAGGGATATATACTGAAAACATCCTTCATCTCCTTTGGAGCTTTGGGTAAATGAATGGTGACTGGCTTTTTAGAAGAAGATCTTTGCGTCTCATTACACAGCAAAGTTATGGAGTATATAGTGTATCATATAAAAACTTTTTTTCCCAACTGTTGGGAATTTTATAGCCCCTTTCAAGATAATGCTAAGTAGTAAAATATCATTCCCAATATGTTTATGCTGGGAATATTTGGGGAAAATATGTCATTGGTAATTACCATTATTTAATGATAATGGTAATCTGAGCTTTCAGTTGGAATGTTAAGCCTTTTCTAGTTAGTATTTCACATTGCATAAAATACCAAAGTAATGACAAGTGCTCATTTGAAATGTTCTTGTTTTATTGGTATACAGGTACTAGTCATACATTACTGATTTTAAGAAAAGGTGTGAAAACATGTGACAGAATCATCTGTATTCTCCTAGCATATATGTAAGAGAATAGGAATACTAAGAGAATACATATATATGTGTGTATGTGTGTGTGTGTGTGTGTGTGTGTGTGTGTGTGTGTTATAGGAGTTATATAACTGTAGAGCTTTTCATAGTTGATACACGATGTTACATTAGTTTCAAGTGTAAAACACAGTGATTCCACAACTCTGTACATTACACTGTGCTCACCAGGAGTGTAGCTACCATCTGTCACCATCCAGTGTTATTACAATACCATTGACACTTTTCCCTCTGCTGTGCCTTTTATCCCCATGATTTAGCCATTCTATAACTGTGGAGCATTTTCTTCTCGTTGTTCTTGGTTCTTGGTTTCGGTGAATTTTGATCCAGTGGGGATAGCAAGTAAGATCTTGAGCCTCAGTTCTTCAGCAACAATCACATCTAAATCAGACACAGTTGCCCCTATTTCCCTTTGTTAAGTCTGACACAATCTTTAGGCTGACCCAAGGAAACCATGCTTGTTATTGCAGGGACCAAATATTGCCTTCAGGACATTGTCAATTTGCCCTGCCATTCCTGGAATAGAACTAAAAATGTTTTGAAGCTAGTAGGTGTGTGAAATAATGCTATGTTGAAAACATGTTATTTTTCTTTGAAATATATGGATGCTTGAATGAACTCAAAGGGTCTGTGACACAGGAAAAAAATTTAAATAGCAATTAAGGCATTTTTTTCTTATTTCAGCATATAAAGACAAGGGAATGTAATGGTTTTAATAATTAAGGATGCAGACTAATGATCACATTTTGCAGTACTAATAAAAACTTCCTGTTATCATCTCTGTTTTTAAGAATGAAGAAGGCATTTCCTTAATGCACTTCACTGCTCCCCTTGCCAGCTCTGTTCAGGCTCGGAATTTGATAATAACATTTCCAAAATGTAAAAACAAAAAAAAATAGCATTAAAATTGATTTAAGTCCCACTTTCCAAATCAGTTAACCCAAAGGTTAAGTGCTACTGCACTTGACCTAAGAGAGAGTTTGGTCCCCTTTTATAAGACCTGAGTGTAAAGAATAAAGACAGCGTTTTCCTTCTTCTCTTTTTTAAAGAAGCCACATGTAATGTTCTCTGAGTTAAGTTTTACCATTCATAATGAATGCAGTCTCGCCATTCAAATGCGACCATAAGTACACAGAAGATAAGAATTTAATTAAATGTAGATTAAAACCAAACAGGAAAACACACTAGCTGATAATTTTATCCCATCCTCTGGCCATATTTTTTATACTTCCTTCTTGTTCTTCTTTGGGCTATAGCTTATCAACATGCCGATAGCACCATAACTCATTACATCTGATGGTGCGGTGGAAATGTGCGGGCTCTGTGCTCGGATTTCCGAGGCACTTAAAATGCAAAGCATGTAAATGTCTCTGTTAAATATAGTAGTGTGGTAACACTGGTGAAAAGGAAGTGATTCTGAAGAAATCCTTAAACCTCTTACAAGATGCATTAGTATTGCACAGTAGCAAATGAAATTTTCAAAGTGGAACCAATTCATGTATTCACACGTCTGTGGTATGGCTTAATATTTTGAGGTTGAGCTGCTTCAGCAGTTGGCAAGTTTGGGTACCAATCAACTCGCTTAGTTTACTCCAGTGTGCGTAGGGTTTGCTAACAGGCATCTGTATCACTTTGTAGGAAAATGGTGTTTTTTCCACTGTTGACCATAATGTAGTAACAATATCTTTGTGCTTGAATGTTGTTCTCATTAATCTTCTATAAGACATCTCTAAATGAGTTCCTATTATTTGATCTGAATCTATTGGGATCATGAAGGTTGAGTCCACAAAAACCTCAAAGATAAAAGGTGGAAAAGAAAGGCATTAAGACAAATATATACAAAGACAATTTGTGTGTGTGTGTGTAATCAGTTTATCTCATTTTTTCTAATAATTGTTTCTAATCATTTTAAAAATAGGCAATGAACAGTTAGAATAAATTCTTGGTCATTGTAAAGGAAGGCTCTAGACCAAACACAATATTTTAAAATCCGAAAGAGAATATATGTTGAACTTGTTAATTAAATATTAAACTAAGGTTTAGAATGGCAATGCATTCATTGGGCAATCTTGATTTATTAAGTACTAGTAAAAGATAATGGAATCATTTATATATTTGCATTTTTTTCTAAAGCTAAGAGCCTTCCGAAGTATAACACACTTTTTTTTTTTTTTTAGAGCAGGCATAACATGTCAAGGGCATTCTGTCTTTGGAAAGGTAAATAATTGGTTGCTTTTTTTGTCTTTTGGCAATGGGTTATTTGGCTCATACTAATGAATAGAGTTTTTCAATTAAAAATTGATCTAAAAAATGATTTATGATTTTGCTTCTTTATTGTAATTTTGAAGTTCTTGATGGTTTGAAGTACTAAGCCCATAGCCCATAGCACCACTTTCTCTGCGTTAATTGTCACATGACCACTTGGCACCCAAATTGGTGTATATGACACATTGACACAGGTGCCAATTTCACCTTTAGGAATCAATCAAAAAGACTAATTCAATTTTTAAAGATACCAGAAATTTCACCATCTAGGGAAACAATGTTTCATGGAGCGAACCTCTGTTTTCTTGCCATTAAATCACAGACAAAAAAAATGAGAGTCCCAGTATAGAAATGAGCTGAATTGCTGGCCTTAGTCGGGCATAGGGACTTTATCCAGACTACTGGAGACATACTGAGGCATCGGTAATCTCTATCAACTCATTTTCCTTCCGTTCGCTTTTCATAAAGCTGTTTCAGTGGCGATATTAAGAAGGAATAAAATAAAACTACAGCAAGCAAAACTGAAGTGCAAAATGCAGGAACATATTTTGGGGTCTTGAAAGGATACATTAAAAATGCTTTCGTCTGGGTGCCTGGGTGGCTCAGACAGTTAAGCATCCGATTCTTGATTTCAGCTCAGGTCATGATCTCAGGGTTCTTGAGCTTTCTGCTGGGTGTGAAGTCTGCTTAAAATTCTTTCTCCCTCTGCCTCTCTCTCTTTCTCTCAAAACTAAAATAAATATTACCCCCCAAAATGCTTTTGTCTGCTAAAAAGTTTTAAATATAAAATATGAAAAGAAAACCTATTAAGTAGTCTGCATACATCTGTGTAATGTGTAAGAGATAAAATTTCCAGTCTCTAAGGCACTCTAAAAAAAATGATAGATTTAAAAAACAAAACAAAAACTTAAAGATTTCTTTAAGCATTAAGTGGAATAAATTCTTCTCTTTCATCAAACATATATTTAAAGGGAAATGGAGAAAAATATCTCTATGAAACAAGCATTACTTCCATCCACCGTGGGCTCCAGTCTACCTTAGATTCTTTTCCTTTAAGAAGCTCTCAGAAGTTCCTGTACACGCTGCAGAACGCTATTCTGTATGTCCTGTCATGTTTGTGTTTTTCTCCATGTAGGACTGCCAGCCCTTCAAGAGAAGTCCTACATCCTGCCAAGTGACTGTTAGGTCGTAACCAACAAATACCATTTTTTAAGAATAGAAAGAATGAGAGGGAAGAAGGGAGTGAGAGGGAGATAAGGAGAATGGAAAGAAGGAGAAAGAAAGGAAGCTTAGGGGGGAAAGAAGGGACAGACAGAAGGAAAAAGGAGAGAAAGACAGAAGAAAGAAGGGAGGCAGAGGGGAATTTAGCCACCCAGAAAACTACCCTTCTGTTATCTCTAGTACTTTATCATGCTGGAAATGTTGCCAGTTTCAGAAATGAGAAATGAGCATGATGAATATTTTAGGGAGAAAAACACAGAGGTAGGGGAATGTAAGATTGCTTCTGGGCCACATCCATGAGTGTCCATGACAGAAAACAAAGAACAAGAAATCCACATTTGGTAATGCTTTGTCAAGCACAAGACACAAAGAACCAAATGGAGCTAGTGTTTATTGAATACCCACTGTGTGGGGAGACTCTATGTGTTACTTCATTGAAATCTTAAAACAAAAAACAAAAAAAATCCCTGTAGACTGAATTCTCCTTATCTTACAGATGTAGAAAAACTGAACCCGGGAAGTAGGGGTAACTTACCTATCATCAAAGAGTGAATAAGGGTGCCTGGGTGGCTCAGTTGGTAGAGCATCCGACTTCGGCTCATGATCTCGCGGCCTGTGTGAGTTCAAGCCCTGCGTCGGGCTCTGTGCTGACAGCTCAGAGCCTGGAGCCTGCTTCCGATTCTGTGTCTTCCTCTCTCTCTGCCCCTCCCCCGCTCATGCTCTGTCTCTCTCTGTCAAAAATAAATAAACATTTAAAAAAAAAAAGTTAGGGGCGCCTGGGTGGCTCAGTCGGTTAAGCGTCCGACTTCAGCTCAGGTCATGATCTCGCGGTCCGTGAGTTCAAGCCCCACGTCGGACTCTGTGCTGACCGTTCAGAGCCTGGAGCCTGTTTCAGATTCTGTGTCTCCCTCTCTGTCTGACCCTCCCCCATTCATGCTCTCTCTCTGTCTCAAAAATAAATAAACGTTAAAAAAAATTTTTTTTAAAAAACCAAGTTAAAAAGAGTGAATAGAATAGATTCCATGAATGGATATGTCACAATAGCATCTCTCAGTTACTTGTCTCTGAAACTAACTCTGCTGTCTCCAATGCTGTGACTTTAGTTAATTGCATGTGCATTTTATCTGAAATAAAATCACCTTAGTAAGATACTCCAAAAGTACTTTGTAAGCTGCAATATTTTAACTTAAAATATTTTAAAAATTTTATGACTAATATATAAAATTGTGACTTTTTAAATCAATATTATTCAAGGCAGGTGAAATCAGATTGGTGTAATAAAATCTTTCTGGAAATTATAAAAACAATGAACATTTCTAAGTTCTGTTGTAGAAGTTATTTGTCACAATTTTATTGGGGTACCTGAGAGATTAGCAATTTTGCTCCATATAGCATATGTGTCTATTCTGATGACATATCTTTGATGACTACACTTTGAGCTGTTGTCTTTTTTTGTTTTTAATTTTTTTAATGTTTATTTATTTTTGAGAAGGAGAGAGACAGACAGAGTGCAAATAGGGGAGGGGCAGAGAAAGAGAGGAAGACACAGAATCCGAAACAGGCTCCAGGCTCTGAGCTGTCAGCACAGAGCCTGATGCGGGACTCGAACCCACAAACAGTGAGATCATGACCTGAGCTGAAGTTGGACACTTAACCGACTGAGCCACCCAGGCGCCCCTGAGCTGTTTTCTTAAGGGCGAAATGAGCAAGAGTAATGCTCATAATTTGCTTGATTCAGAAGAGCAACACTGGTAGAGAATAACTAATTTTGCCGAGAGGGAGATTGGTGAAATGTATCCTAGAAGCAACTATGACATTTTAAATGTAAATGTAAGAAATATATTTGGGGGGGGGGGATGGATATACAAGAAGAATTTTCATAGAAACAGGCTTATCCTGCAACAAAGCTACTAAAGACTGATCTGACCACCCAGGATATTTTAACTCTGTCCTTTGTCTGAGGGAGGCCGTGGTCCCATCAAGCCCTGTCATAACTGAATTATCAGTTCAGCATGCAGACTTTTAAGTGAATAGAAGGGAGATTTTTCCAATCAAATTTGGTGATGTCTTCAAAATATTCCCTATGTTAATCCAGCGCAAACAGTAGGGAAATGTGAAGAGGTAAAATGTTTCCCTACCAGCAATCACACCGGGTAGACTTTAAACATTTCTATTAATGCTCAGAAGTACAAGCCTGATTTATTCCCCCCTTTCCAAACTGTGTTACATTTACACAGAAAATCCAAAATGGATTACAGGAGCCTGCGTGGCTAGGAAAAAAAAAAATATGTGTCTCAAATAATTAAATAAAGTAATTATAACACAGAGTAGAAGTTAAAATATTACTGAAATATTTCTGTTAGTGGGGTAGTTTAGTCACCTCCACGGCAGTGGCAAAATTGGAAGTCGGGTTGTAACAAATGCGTGTTACAGCATTAAACAATAACACGTTCTTGCCGGGAAAACTAAAATGACAGGTGTGGCCATTGATGCTTCAAGCATATACTCTGACCTCAAGACTCACAATCTGCTACAGTCTGTAGAGCACATACTGTGGAGTCAGAATTATGTTGAGGGAAGGGACTAGAAAATGTCGCGTAGGACCTTCATATTGTTTACACTTAAATATGTATTTCAGTGTCTTATGGAGATAGCATTTAAAAAATAAAATGGAAATAAACATCTCCCTGACTGCTTACTTCTCCTTCTCATTTTCTTAAGCACAGAAGGAGGTGTGTGAATGATGGAGGCTATTTTTATGTAGCTTTTAAAATGGATGATGCTGTGGTATTTGACCTTAGGTACATTATAAAAAAAAATTTTTTTTCAACCGATTGTCTCTTAGTTATATTTGAAACTGGATTCTTGCTGCATTTTTTATTTAAATGTGTTGCCTTAATGATCTGGCCTCATAGATTTCAGAATTATGCAAAAGATGAAAATAAAACTAGCATTAGTTAAATTCATATTTCTGAAATACATTCGTTATTACATTTTGTAGTTCTCTGTAGAGCATTACTTTGTGCTTGGATTTGCTCATATTTCCAATTCTGTCTAATTCTCCGTCACAATTTTTACATTATAACCCACTGAAGATTTTCCTTTTTTTTTTCATTTCGGTAACCATTATTTGAATCATAAAAAAATGCATTACTGTATTCATAATGTACTGCTCATGTGACAGTTTTTGAACTTTAATATTCTTTTCTGTAATGTGCCGGCTTAGCAGCCTATAAAAGAGACATATTGTTTGTAATGTTTCTTACCCACAACAAATGATGTGATTCTGGGTTTTATGAAATGGCAGTAGTTTTCTAAATTTGTGATTCTTCTGTGTTCCGTTGTCAAGAACAGTTGTACATCTGCTCGGCACAGACTTTCCGAGACTATGAACTTTAATTGAGGAAAAATAATGAGGGTTCAGGGACTACTGATATGGAGTCGGTTGCAAAGCAGGTGCCCTGCTGCCAGATCAATGGATTATTTACTCCTTTGTCATAAACAGGAAACAGTTGGTTGTTTGTGGTGACTACGCGCATATTTTAAAGCCCATGTACATATTTTCTCCTTCCCTGTCAATGTAGAACATTTTAAATAGTGCTTAGTTTATGATTTAGCATAACTATATAGAGTAAGCAAACAACACTTGTTCTGTTTTAATAATTAACCACCTTGTTTGAAAAAGAACTTTAGGAATGATTTCAGGAATGCACATCATATGTGCTTCCAGCCTTTACCTCTCAACTCATATGGTCGCAGCCATAAACCCTCTATATAATTGTCTAAATATTTTTCTGCCTCTCTTTATAGACCTTTGAGAGGAGAAAACCTTTTTTTTCTTCCCAAATACATAAGGACATTTAAAATATAAATTGTAGATCGTTGTCGAATTTCATTAGGACACCCTAAGAGTCTGCACAAGGTTTTCAAACCACTGGAACAGAATTTTCTCAGGAAATAATTGGGAGGTTGGGGAGGGTGGGGGGGGGGCAAAGCTCAGGATCCTTTTCTGAGTTCAAAAAACAAGCACGTCTGCCTTTCAGCAGGCACGTGATTTCTGAGCGAGTTGGAACTATCTCCGACACACCTGAGCAGGACCAACCTAAGAGGCTAGGGTCACCCAAAGGGGGCGTGCTCCTCTCTCAACACTCCTCATTAGCAAACCAAACAAAGAGCTGTCTGGAATTAGCTGCAATTTCCACCACGACAAGTGACTTTTTGTGTTACATAATGATATGCTGGGAATTTAAATCCTAGGTTCTAGAGATCAGTGGTTTAAATTCTAATGATGGGTTTCGTGGCATGGAAGTCTGACTTTTAACACGTGGAGGTTGGAGACCATAGAAACCATACCATAAAGTTTGTACACACAGCCCACCCACAGACAGCTCCTCTGAACCCTCAGACAGTTCACACAAACCTCATCTCTCGACCAGAAATGTTGTCATCGAGCCTGGGTTTGGGCATCGTCTTCATTTTTACTACAAATCTCTCTTAATTTCTTATGGAATTGGGATTGCTGCTGAAAACCTGAATTATGTTGGAAAGAACTGCCACCAGAGAAAAACAAATTTATGTCACGGAAAAAGAAACTTGAAGTTCTAAAATGCAAATTAAAAAAGCAGTAACTTCAAAGTACACTTAACTGAAGTATGATGTTTAGCAATCTGGTGAGTCTGCCTTAAAGTATGAAAACATTTTGGTAAAAAAAAGCAAATTTATATTTTTCTTGTTTGTTAACTATATATTCATGCCCACATAATGTAATAATTATAACAATGCATCTTTCCTACCACGCAGTCATGACAAATATCTCCTCCAATGTGGAAATAAAAATAATACCTAAATTCCTATTCATATGAAATAATTGCTACTAGTTAAATGTGTCATTCCTTAGGTGAGATTGGATTGGATGTTTCAGCAACTGTCTTACTCAGCATGGGTCTTGTAACATTGTTAGCATTTCTAGTGTGCTAGTAGATATTTTAAGAAAGCTTATGTTTAGATTTTTAATTTATATTCTCTAAATATTTTGTGCAAGTATTCATTGCCTAATATTTCCCCCTGTTTCTAATCATAATAAGAAACATAGTTATCATGGTAAAGTTGAGTTTTCCATCAGTACTATAGGAATAAAGCAAAAATGAAATCCATTTTTTTTTCCCCAGTGGGGTGGATGGGGGTTTCTAGTTCAGAGTCAATAAAATTTCCTTGGAGTCCAAAATCTAGAATGGGAATCAAGGCACATTGCCATTATGAACAATGAGAGATTGTCGTTGCTCATTTCTATTGATAAAATTTTAAGTTTAACTTAAAAGAGAAGTTGAAGTTACTTAATTTAAAAGAAAATATTCAACTATAAATCTGTATTCAACTGCTATATAAAGAATTTGTTAGATCCACTGTCTTGAAAATACGCAGCATCGGAAGTACAATTATTCATTCTTCAACATACGTGTTATTCTAAACAGCAGGAAGTAGTAAGTACAGGCTTCGAGGCTCTGTCATACCATGCAGAGATGAAAAGTTTGAGATGAAATGATATCAGTGAAAAGTCTGTGAATAAAAGACATCAGAAGCAAAGTCTTTGTCTAGGACCCCTGATCTCTGGAGATGAATACTGTACCTGAATTTCTTGTTCTATGACCTGCCATTCTCAATCAAATCTAATTTCTCAAAAAGAATATAAGAAGTGTGAGTTGTAAGAGAAAAGTGGTAATGACTAATTTTTTTTTCTATCAATGGAAGTAAAAGCATGTGTTGTTTCTTTCTTTCTTTCTTTTTTCCTTTTTAACACAAATGTGTTAAAAATGTGTGAGGGATCGCAAAGAATAAAACCGGGACATGATCTGTAAGCCCAAACATGACTGTTGCAGATTTGGCCCCGGCTGCAGAAGCTTTAAGTAGCTACTATTAGGAGGATTTTTGTAGTGCGTGAACAAGTCTGCCTAGATACAGACCTTCAGTGTGTCTGTTCTTCTACATTTTGTGATGGTGAGGGGAAATTTAATGTGTGTCTGTGTCTGCGTGTGCGCGCGTGCATGCGTGCGTGCATGCATGTGTTGTTGTTGTAATAATTGTAGCCGCAGCCTCAGTAGAGACAGGGAAGGCTAACTCTGTTTTCAGGAACATGCCGGGTTGAATGAAAATGTGGCAAAATACTGAAAACTTTATTGTCTTGAAAATGAAACTTGATTTTCTAGCAAATAAAAACCATATAAGAAATGCATGTGAGAGACTTCATAATGATTTTATTGACATAGTAAAAAATTATTTTCCAGCAGAAGTTTTGAGCCTACAATAAAATCTTTATGTCAAAAATTACCCTTATGCAAGGAGATTAAAGCATACTGCAAGCCTTTCAGAAATGCCATTTTCAGAATACCTTCTGATGATTATTGGTCTCTTTTTTCTGTAAAGTTCTATAGAGAATATATTTTAATTAGCTTTCGCTTCATACACACTGCCCAACTCTGACCCAATGTCTGATCATATAGAATACATTACAAAAGAACTGGTCATTTGAGTGCTTTAATATAGCTTTGCATTAATGTCAGGCATCATTTAGACAAGGCATTAAAAGTGTTATTTTAATGACTGAAGTGTGTTGGGTAGAAGAGGCTTAATCTTTATAGGAAGAACAATTTCAATTAGCTCTAAAATATTAATTTGTTGGTACAACTATATACTCTAATGTATTTGGCTACGAAACATCTTATGAATAATACATTGCTAGAATCCACTTGTCTTATGATGTAACTAATACTGCCTTTAAAAACAAGGATTGCTAATTTTATAACCACCATGAATCAGTTAAGATAAAAAAAAAAAAAGTAATGTTTTAAAAACTTGACCATTGTTAACGTCGAAGGCTATTTTTGTGCCCCCTTCCCCCCAAAGTAATTTGGAAGGTCATAAATAAAATATGCACTCTCTGGCTAGTAAGATATTGAATAGGTTTTAAACATGATATGGCTATCTGTCTTAAATTTTAAGGGCATTTTTATTTATTTGTTTACATGGCGAATGTGAGATATTCTCCCTGGAAACAGTTTGTCTCATGGTGGAAAGTGTGAAAATATGGGAACAAAAATGACTGCATACCTTAATCCTACCATTGTGTTTCTGGGAACTAAAAATGCTGCTGTTCGGGCTTTTACTCTCCTTGAATATCTCCCTGTAGCCTTATCTTTCCATTGTGCTGGCTGTTTATTGCAACAACTTGGCATTGGTTTTCATGGCTGCACATGTGGCCCTGCCTTAAGGTGAGTGAGAGTCACATAGGTGAAAACCCTGTAGCCCTTCTGAAAATGTGCTGTTTTCCCCTAACCAAAAATCCGCGATTGCTTCGTAGACTTCTCAAGGGCTGCCTATACAAGGCGAAACATAGGTGGCTCTTAAATGCTCGAACGCTATACGCCAATGTGGAACGCTTGTCTCCTGGCTTGGATGGTGTTAACGCTCCTATTACACCACACCGAAGCAGCTGGATAAAGAGTGCAAAACTCTGTTGGGCAGTCACAGGTTTCATGCATCCCCATAAATGCCCTCAAACAAACAAATAAAGTAGGAACAATGGCTTTCATAGAGGTGGGCCTACGAAGCATACATCATCTTCCCCACCTCTCCTAGTGACTCTCCACCATTATCCCTGGCATCGGTCACAGTTAGCCTGATTATTCTCAAATACATGAAAACTAGATTTTTTTTTTTTTTTTTTAAATATAGCTCTTGCACAGTGCAAGACTGGAGGGGTGAAAATGCTGAGTTTATAGCAAAGCAGAGCCACACACATGCAGTTTTTCAACTAGGTAAAGGAGGCTTTTGTAGTAGATTTCATGCAGCAGTTGGCATTGGCAGTATTGCAAAAAGAGATGTATTCTGTTGTGCTCTGTTTGATCAAGTGCTAAACCCGTGTGATCAATAGAGAGACAGATGTCGGGTGCAGATGGCGATGCCGTGATACCTGGGGCAGCGCGGGCCTGCCAGAATGACAGAATGGGAACAAGGAAGAGCAGCAATGCAACAGAATGTGACAAATGAAATTAGGGTTTATACTAGTCGATAATTTACAGCTAATACAAAGTGACAGAATTTTTCAGTACCCAGTATATTTTACTTCCAGTAATGCTATAGCCAATAAAGGCATATTTCATGCAACATAATAAAATGAAAGCTGTGGGGAAATATAGTCCAACCATTTTTTATTATGTTACAACTTTTAAAATTGATCCCTGAGAGAATACTAATAGCATGCAGGTCTTGTTAGAGTGACGTCTAAAGGCATTTTATCTCCAAATTTATAGCAGCCCCGTCACTTAGTCTCATTGCGTATTAGACTCGTAAGTTGAAGGCAGATAACTCTGTAGTGACCCGAAATTCATATGCTTTGCTTTAAAATAATATTATAAAAAACTCTTCCAGTCTGTGTATAAAATTATAAAAACAATTATCAGTTTCAACTTACTAAATAAACATTTTAATTTCCTATATTAATGGGAATGTTTAAGCAGTCACCTGTGTAATTAAAAATGAAAATCTAAGCACATTTTAAAAAATTTTCCTCCACACCCAGACCAAAAGCCATAGTTCATATATTTGGAATATATTTTATGACTCTGTAATTCAAAACACATTGATAAATACTTAGAAGTGACAGTTTTGCAGTAATGGTTAGTGAATCAATTGATACCCTTTTGTGACTTAGCCAAATTCTTCATGTTCTCGAACACACACATGCACATACTCCATGGTGACCTGCTGTCAGTCTGGGACAGGTATTGGGGGGGGGATAAGAAGAGTCATGTCTCAACAAAACTATACGGTAGGTTTTTTCTCTTTGCATTCTACTCTTACCTCCTTTGTTTTTCCTCCTTTTTGTGCCGTCTGCAAAAGACAACTTCATAGAACTTACCAGTGTGGGACCTCTCTCCCACCCCCTTTTCTCATTATTCAAATATTCACTGAGCAGTAGAATTTTAGTATCCTTTCTCAGAGCATCTGTAACCATATCCAGATGAAACTCCAAAGTTGAAGTGCCCACAATGAGGGATGGTCTGATAAAGGCATATTGGAAAGTATAGGAATTTCCTAACCTTATGCAGGTACAATAATGGACAGCGAGACCCATGACTGTCTGTGCCATTGACAAATGCATATTAATAATATTAATGGGAGATAATCCCTGATTCCAACAAGCTTTCCTAAGTGCCTGCCTTGTGAACACCAAAGAGGACGCAAGGCATATCCTTCAGTGGCAGTAACATATTTCATTGGCTTGGGTGGGAGAATTCACAACCACATATCAATGAAGGGGGACAAGATCATGATATTCAGCGCAGTTCTGAAAATAGTGGGAGTCTTGCCCATCTAAGATATTGCTTGGCAACTGGAAATCTCACACACACACACACACACACACACACACACTGCTCTATTCATTTACTGTGCATACAATCATAGTTACTTTTATATAATTATTATACTTATTATCCATAGTTGTGTCATAATTCAAACTAAACTTAGTAATAGATGGACCTATGGCTCTAAAATGAATAGTTACAACTACTAAAAGCAATTTAGAGTTGCTAAAAGTAATATAGCAATAATATTCTAGATATTTCAGGAGATAGTATGCTTTTGGATTTGTTACTTACGTTCAGGTTAACAACAAAAAACTTCCTGTTCTATTTTTAGGAGCTTCATTGTGAAATTTTAGAAACATTTAGGTTAGGAAATCCCTAACCTTAACTAGATCTTTAATAAAGGAGACTAATATCAGTGTGTATCCCTTAGTTATTCTAATCTACCAACTGTAAGAGCTGTTAGAGAAGGCACTGTGAACTCTGAGGGCTCATACAGAAAGTATGACTCAGGTAGTTGGCCTATTATAATATGAATGGATCATTATTTTTGGAAGATATCTACAGTTAGACTCAGTTTATATGAAACTCATGCTTGATCTTACTGGTCTGTGTTATCAGGCATCTTCCTATTTAGATCATGACACTCCCTTCCAAAGATATTTTTCATATGTCATTTGATAGGAGCTAGTTGGAAATTAGCAAGGTTATAAGTATTTAACTTGATTTTTACCATTATGTAGTTCCATTTCACACATCACAATGAGTAAGCTTAGGCTCATGGAAAACCATTTTATTTCATTTGTAAGCTCTAAAAACTCACCCAGACTTATTTCATGATGGCAGTTTTTGGGGTTTTTTTGTTTGTTTTTGTTTTTTTTGGCATGGCATCATCACTTTACCCATCTGTCAATGTTGATCTTGGTTGGAATCAGTTGAAAGAAGCCAAGGTATAAACCTTTTAATTTTGAAGGTGAAGAAAGTTAGACTCAGAAAAATTAGATGGACTTCCCACACTTATAGTGGCACATGCTATGTAAGAATCCAGTTCTCTTGACTTTGCCATCGTGGCCAAAGGTAAAAGAACACTAGCCATCCTGGGTTCCTTTACTAGGGCAAGATTCCTCTCCACAATAGCAGCCTCATACATTATTCATGAGTCAACTCAAAAGCCACCTCTTTTCCTGAGGCTTCCCCAACTATTGTAGGCATAATGATTTTCTGCTCCCATAAACTCCTATAAGTGATGTTTGTATGATTCAGCTTGACACATGAATTGTCTCTTAACGACTGCATGCACTTTGTGTGTGTGTGTGTGTGTGTGTGTGTGTGTGTGTGTGTTTACTACTCAACTAGATAATAAGTTCCTAGAGCCAAGGAACTCAACTTCCTTTACTAATATTGAACTGTAATCATAGTAGGCATGGTAAAATGATGGATCCATTTATGCATGAATGAATTCAACCATGAATTCTTTTCATTCATCATGACTATCTTTGCTTTTGTTTCCTGTGTATTGGTCAAAGAAAGGATGCCTCCTTAGTGCTCCTGACCATTGGTAGAGATAATGATATCCCTTCATTTAACATGTTTATTGTTAGCTTACATGTGCTGGACACCCTGATAGGTTTAAGGATATGTTAGCGAACAAAATAGACAAGACTTGTTTTTTGCAACTCTGGAAGCTGAGCAATGGATTGGCAGAGTTCAAGTCAGCCAGTGAGTGAAGAAAAGGGCAGTATATATATACCAAGACAAGGATTTATGATTTTTCTTTCATGATACATAGTTTGGCATTTATATTTTTAAAGCAAGCCACTGGGACTTCTTTAGGTGTACAATTATAAGAAGATATATTTTAAACATTAACAAACCCACTTTTGCAAGGTCTTAGCACATTTCCAAATAGGCAATAGACTCTAATTAAAAATAAAAGCAAGTAATGCTGTGTTATCATTTATGCCTGAGTCACACAGGCTTAAGCCCCTTCTCTGAACTAGGCATTTTATATGTACTACAAAATACTCAGATCAACTCTAGGAAGCGGGAGCTATTACCCCATTTTACAGAAAAAAAAGTGAACTGAGACTCTGAATAAACCACTACCCAAGGTAACAGAGCTAAAAAATGACCAGATTATGATAGAACATACAACACAAGTTTGTCATATTTTTAAAAAAATTTTTTTAGTGTTTATTTATTTTTGAGAGACAGAGAGAGACAGAGCATGGAGGGGCAGAGAGAGAGAGGGAGACACAGAATCCGAAGCAGACTCCAGGCTCTGAGCTGTCGGCACAGAGCCCAATGCGGGGCTCAAAGCCACAAGCCGTGAGATCATGACCTGAGCTGAAGTCAGACGCTTCACCCACTGAGCCAGCCAGGCGCCCCTGTCATCTTTTGACAACATTTTATATCGTACCAAACTGGGTCATATTATCTCTCTTTCACCTGCCTCTATGTCAGAGGTCTTTTAAAGATGATGTGAGTTTCTGTGAACATATTTCTATGGGCATGATGAACATTTCGTTTGCAAGTGTCCACTGGCATCTCAGTATACATAGATCCAGTAGGAAGTAAGGCCTGCCTATGTCCAGCATTATGGGAGAAGAGAAAGCTACCACCCCTCTTTTATGAGTACAGGCTGAGCACTCTGAGTCCCTGTATTCTTTCCCCTCTGTGTTCCCCATTGCCTTGACCAGAGTGTGTGTTCCATGAATAGAGGTGAGTAAGTGGCTGAATAAATTAATAATAACAATTATCTCTTACTTGCCACCTTATGTTTCGTGCTACCTAATCTGACCAGGTAATGCTGGCCTATAATTACAAATTCAGGAATAGAAGAAGTTAGTCAGACTATGCTCTGAAAGTTTTTAAAAAATCTTTCTAGATTACTGCTCTTTTCAATAAGCTATAGGAAGGCTAAGAAAAATTTTGTGTTGCTTCACAAATGCAAGGGTGGCTATTTTCACTTCTGCACTGTTAATGCCTCATTGGGCTCAAGATAAATTGACCCACTGGTTATATAAAAATATCTATTTTTCTGAATTCCCTTAACAAACTTTTGTGTATCGCTTCTCTAAGTAGTATCTTGAACTCAGAATAGGACAAAACCATGAAAGGGAGGAAACTTTACAGATTTTAACAGTATGAGCATTTTGTAAAAAGTTACAGGAAATTTTGTAAAAAAAAAAAAAAAAACAGTGATATAAAAATGTAAATGTTGGGGCGCCTGGGTGGCGCAGTCGGTTAAGCGTCCGACTTCAGCCAGGTCACGATCTCGCGGTCTGTGAGTTCGAGCCCCGTGTCGGGCTCTGGGCTGATGGCTCAGAGCCTGGAGCCTGTTTCCGATTCTGTGTCTCCCTCTCTCTCTGCCCCTCCCCCGTTCATGCTCTGTCTCTCTCTGTCCCAAAAATAAATAAACGTTGAAAAAAAAAATTAAAAAAAAAATGTAAATGTTATTATTTGATCCCCAGAAATAAAGTGAAAACTCAGTACCTTCGTTTAAGGTCTGAAACAAATAAATGTAGGGAAATTGACAGATACAGTATAGGAAAAGCATTTAAGAAACACTTTGAACAAAAGTGTAAGTAGTGGATTATTTTCGTGCTGCTCCTTC
Source organism: Leopardus geoffroyi (assembly GCF_018350155.1). Taxonomy (NCBI): domain Eukaryota; kingdom Metazoa; phylum Chordata; class Mammalia; order Carnivora; family Felidae; genus Leopardus; species Leopardus geoffroyi. Next base: position 102,829,517 of record NC_059338.1, on the reverse strand, counting down.
CCATAGAACATATGTATTATATATGTTAATGCATAGCCCTTTGAAAGTCTTTGAAAATCAATTATACTGCCATACGTATTCTTGACCTACTAAGAATATGTGTACTGATAATATTCATTCCAAAATGGTGCAAGGTCTTAGACTGAAATATTTAACTGTCTACACTTTAGTAAAAAAGTTAATGCTCTGACGAGTGACGGCATACTGATTTTTTTTTTTTTTGTAATGGAGTTTTAGTAACACAGGGTGCACAGAATTAACACAAATCCTCCTCTCCAATAAAGATAGCCACCAAGGGTCCTGACTACAGGAGGGGTCATAGCTCACTCCAGTATCTATCCTCTCAAACCTTCATTTTGGTGTCACCTATATCATGTTAAACTGGCAAAACTCCTTGTGAGTGGGCACAGTGCCAACATGACAGATGGCTCTGAGCTGAGCATGCCAAGGGACCAGTATGTGCATCAAGTTTGACTATTAAAAATGGAGTTTCCATCCAGGAGTGCTGTTCATATAAATATTTTTGCACATTTATAGTTTTTATTTTTTAAATTAATGCCCAAACTATGTCACACACACACACACACACACACACACACACACACACACACACACACACACCTTCCTGCAATTGCTCTAGAATTTCAAAGATTAACTGCTTAACTAAATTTTGAATATAAACAAATCCAGACTCAACCGTACAGTACTGAAAACATGATATAATCTTTAACCTTAGGTCAGTGTTTGCAGTATAGATAGTTTGTTAACATTTAGAAAATCTTTATTAATATGAATAGTATTTGTCATGGTCATTTATTTATTGAACCTAATTTTTAAACTCCTTATTCAAATTTCTCTAAATGTGAATTGTATGTAATAAATACACATATTTATAGAAAGTATTTACTAGAGAAAACAATTAAAATATTGCATCAGTCATGACATTATTTCTCCTTTTTCATAGTTCCACTTGTTCTTTCTGCTTTAAAAAAAAAAAACCCTCAATCTGCTATCTAAAAAGCAAAACAAACCAAAATCCAAATAATTTCGGACTCTGTGCAATTATAAATACAAGTAAATCCTGAGAGTTTTGGTGGTTTGCAGGTAATCCTATTTCTGGGTTTCCTAGCATACAGAATATTAGCAAGTGCATATTTATTCCAAAAACGCAGCAAACAATAGAGGTCTGAAAGCTAAACAGGGCCAGTCTTCTTTGGAAATAACAGTCTGAAATCAGTGATATAAATCACTCCCAGAAAGGTAGCCAGGGCCAACAACAGAATAGCAGAGGAAATGTGCTTTCTAGGGGCCAATGCCTTGTAGGACAATACCTCAAGCAGGTGATGTTTTATAATCTGCCCCAATTGAAGCTTCCAAGTAAAATATTTACAAGAAGGGAGTAGAACAAACATTTTTAAAGCGCCTGTCCCATGCTCATCCCTGCACTATGTCCTTCCTATGAAATGATCTTCTCTAACGGTCACCACAATCATCTGATGGTAGACCAGATAATCCTCATTTCCTAGGTGAAGAAATTGTGTCTCAGAAGGATTAAGTAAGTTCCCCAAGTTCACACAGATGCTAAATATTCAGAGCTGTGTTCCTCCCTCTGATTTGTCTGGTTTTTAAAATGCCAGCTCTATGCACTTTGTGACAGTGCTCGTCTCTGTTAACCTAGCCAATAGAGTACAACCGATAGCAAGCTGGGTGATTACCAAGGGTTTGGAGGTTGTTCTTCGTATCTCCAAGAAGAGGATCAAAAACGTCATGGTCCTTAGGGTAAGTGCAGCCAACCTGCCCAGAGCCTATTAGCATCATAGAGAAACCTCTATTAACAGAAAATCTGCCATTCTTAGAAACTAAATAATACACTAATTACTTTCAGGGTCTGGAAAAGGAAGGAAGGATACAACTACTTGAGTAGGATATTCTATTGACCAAATTTTCATCCTGTTGTCTTATTTTGAGTCGTTTTAAGATTCAATTGTCAAGACATGGGGTTCCTTTTGATCTTCTAGAACCATGGGAGAGGCAGGGAGTAGACAGAATAACAATGGATTGCCTTCTCCTACAGGGGCCAGACTTTAAAATTGCGGGTTTGTGGTGATAAAGCTAGATCACATTTTAAATTACGGGCATGAGGAGAGTATGGATTTTGTGAAAGTGTTTGAAAACTTAGGAAATATAGTATATGTGTTTTCATTGGAAATAATTGAAATAAAATTGTAATAAAAATTAATTTTCAAAAATGATGTTTGCTAAATGGATTCAGGGTTTTCACAGATACTCTTCTATTGTAATTAGAAATTGAATAGATACTCCTTTTCTTGTTTTTTACTATCCTTGATTTATTATCCTTTTATTATCCTTGATTATTACTTTCTATTGCTTTTGTCAATAATTTTCTAACCAATAGTTTAAAAAAAACTCAGGGTTTTCTTACTGAAAACAAAAACACTCAAGGTCTTCCACAGATGCAAAGAATATTGTAGTAAGTTAGATTGTGCTCAAGAACGTGAAAGGGAATAACTGTTTCATTCGTAGACCCTTGACTCTATTATATTTCCTTTGCAAAATGAAATGTGTTTTTTTATGATTTTTTTTCTTTCAGTTTCATGGTACATTGCTATACTTGATGCGATTTCAGGGTAATTTTATACAATTTTGTAAATGACTTAAGTGATGTAATGCACTGAAATACACAGTAAGGTGTTTTAAAATCTGTCACTTCCATTTGGAGGAAAAACACCAAGTATTCAATAAGCATTTGAAAAGAAGTCAAATTCAGAACCCCTGGTGTGCAGGGAAGTTTGATTTACCTGTCTCCACCTCTCTCTCTTTCCTTCCGGCAAACACGGGCTCTAGCTTTCAGAATTCATAAAGACCTTTGATTTTAAACAGTTAGTACTAAGTTCTCTGTTTCTTTTAAGAGCAGAATTCTTACAGATTTCAGAAGCATGTAAGTGGTCCGTATACAATATGTCACTTATTTCCATTTTGAGCACAATTGATAGAAAGGTGTTAGGCTTTGTTTTGTTTTAACAAAACCATCCTTTCTACATCCCTGAGTCATTGAATACAGACTTTGCTATAAACATCACAATACCTATTATTTTTGATTCTATATCTCTTAGTTTGCTCATAGTTAACCAGCAGTGCTTTTAAGTTTACTAAAATAGTACCAATGTTAGTTTAATCTAGTACATTAAACAGGTTGCTTGAAATTCTTTTTTTTCATATTTTTTAGATCATTCAAGCCACTGTCAGTTTCCCCTTAATAAAGCTAATCTTCAGTTCTGCATTTAGCCACAGTATGCCAGTACAATTTACATTTTGATTCACCGTAAAATTCTAACTTTTCATATTATTTCATTCTGGAGTGTTCCAGTTGCTTTATTTAATAGATTGTCCTTTGATCTCTTGGAGACAATTGCATTTTACTTCTCTAATGAAGCTTGTATTATTATAGCCAAGTGAATGTTGCACCAAATGGTAGAAGAAATCCCAAAGGGAAGCATGCCTTTCTCCATGGAGGTTGGAAAAAGCAGCATAATTCATTTTTGAGAGTTATCAGGCAGTTTGTCCCCAAATCCCTATTTCATGCCATTATTTTATTTTGCATTCTGAGGTATTTTGCAACAGTGATGTATTTTCAAGGTTCTCCGAGTTATTTCTAACAACCAGCTAGTTAAATAAGTTAATGTGTCCTTTATTCAGCAGACAGAGTTCACAGTAGGAGCAAAGGACATGCAGAGTAGCCTCTTGTTTCCAATATTTTTTGGCAAATATTTTTATCCTCTTATTTACACTTTAATAATTTGTCATTGGCATTTCTGGAAATTAATTTTCAAGAGGCCTCATGCAATTTATTCAACAATGAGTAAAACTTTGGCCAAAATCTCAGTGGTTGAACTGAATGTGAAGGAAGTCAGTGGTTTAAAAGTCTATTCTATTACGTGTGCTGTATCTATCTTTCAGGCTTTTATGTCCATAGTTTTATCTATTTTGAGTAAAAGATGGGTTTAAAGATAAAGTGTAGAACATGGAGGGGGAAAGAGGAAGTCTACTGTATAGACAGAAATCCAGAAGATTTGGTCTTTTGTCATAACCAGCATTGATTTATGAACAGTTCTGTTGTTAACCATTAATGCCAGAACTCAAAGCTTTATAACCTCTCACTCATCTGTTTTTCCTCCCCAAAACTTTGCTTGTGCATACAACTAAATGTCAGCCATTGAGGTCATCTTGATTTCTCGTACTCAGAAGTGATAGCCAGCATGATGCTTTACTTCTAGGATGTCATGAGAAGTAGCTTGAGTTCCATCCTATAGGCAATGGAGAGCCATTCAGAGGTTGTAAGTGAGGGTGGGAACAGGATCATGTGTGTGTTTAAGCCTTGCATTCTTATAGAAGGGTGGAGGACAGATTGAAAAAGTACAAGACGGGAGGAATGGGATTAACCACGGTGAGATAGAGCTTAGGGGGTCTGAACTGAGTGAGCATCTCTGGAGGAGGAAAAGGGGAGAGAGATTAGAAAGATACATTGGATGTTGAATTGGCTACGAGTGAGGGCAGTGAGGAAGCTAACACGATTCCAGGATTCTGAGAAGATAATGAGTCTCACTTAGGAAAATCTATTTCTCAGGCTTGTAAGTCTGATCAGAAGATGAACACTAGACCTTGATAGACTGGCAATATTGTCAACCATCTTCTCGGACCAATTTTCTGGTTCATTGTTAAATGTGTTGCTGAAATCAGCCGTCAGGCCAAGAGCTCAGATACCCGCCTAACGGAGCTTAGAAATATTGGATTTTCCTGATGGGGTGATGGTTTAGAAAATAATCAAGCAATTATGAAATGATCGATAGTAAAAATACTAGTAAAAATAATTCATATCAGACAAGCCTATTCTGCATTGAATGAAACTTGGCCTGTGTTGTTACAACAGAGAAGCTATTTACAAGGATTTGAATAACCAGACACAGATACAACGATCATGAGCAAAATGCGTATCTGTGGTTTTAAAGCAGAAGGAACAAGAGGGGGGCCGTCTAGAAAACAAACAGGTGTAAAGATTTCAAACGGTGTACGATGTACTTCTCCTTCTGTTTACAAAGCACGATTTGATTTTACATACCATCCTGTATAGTGACTTTAAAATTATTAAATGAGAGCCGTAGCCAGCAATGCATGCAAAGTACTCATTCATTGTTGTAAACTACAAAAATATTGCTTTTATGCAAAGAGAATGCCATTGTAGAATTTTAAAAGGCATAGAAATAAAAGGCTCAGGATTGGAGCGATTTAAACAAACTCACTAGAATATAGTAGATGATTAAAATACAATCTATAATTACATTACACTGGTATCAGGTAAGGATAAAAGCCTATAAATACACTGGGGTCAGGGTAAGCATAAAAAATGAAACAGTTATTTGAATAATCTGAGATCAAGTTGCAGTAATTAAAAATGAATGTATTATTCAAATGAAGGAATTAGGTTACAACACTCCTCATATGAAAATATTATTGTGACAGACTGAAATAAGTTGGAAATGATTTTGATTAAAAAATGGGTAAAGGAATGTAATAACTTTCACTAGGGAAAAAATAGACAATCAGGGAATATCAAAAAAAAAATTTTGGCTGCCAGATGAGACACCACGAGAGGCTAGCTGTTCAAATGCTTTTTGATATTTTAAACTTGCATCATTCAAGCTTCTGTTTTACTATTGCATCAAATGATTTAATTTCCCAAATTATTCAGAGGTTCTAACTTCTTCCCAAATTTTTTTCCAAAGTCCCTTTCCCTTTTCATAAAAGCAATGTTTTTGTAGTTTATAACAGTGAATGAATATTCTACATGCATTGTGGGCTACAGTTCCCATTTAGGAATTTTAAAGTTACTATACAGGATGTAGAATCAAATTGTGATTTGTAAACAGAAGGAGAAAGTACATCCCCTCTTTCTCTCTAGATAGATCGATACGCAGATAATGTACACATATATTTTTTTCTTGCAAATACGTACACCGAACTGGGGAGAAAGGAGGGCTGTTACTTTAAACATTTCTTACAGTTAAAGAATGAAAATTTTAATTTATCCTATAGCAAGCAGCTCTAAATTAAATACAAAATGGCATATGTCATCTGTTGAGAGAAAGAAAACTTACCTTTAATGAGGGAATATACATAGACATACATATATATCCTCATTCTGCTTATAGGTGACATTCATTTGCAATGTATTCAAATACTTATACGTTCATCTTCCATTATTATTTGTAGAAACTGCACAGTTAAACCCATGTGTATCATCCAAAAATTAAAGTAAAATTAACTCCTAGATGTAATAACATCAATACCACCGGGTCCTGGGAAAGTAGGAACATCTGTTAAAAGCAGAATAGATTTTTAAACCATTCATAAAGAAGTGCTTCTCTCTCTAAAGAAGGTGATATAATGTTTTTCTTAAATATATTTGTAACTACATGGAGTTTTGCTACTAAAGCCAGAGAACATATTTTAATAACACACTTTACATGAACTACTCCCCCTAATTTAATACAATTAATTGATTTTTAAAAGCTACTGGAACAACAGTATGCTATGAACACCTACTACATCGCTTTGTATCTTTTTAGTGGATAGAGAGGACTCCTATTAGTTCTCTACATTTTCAAACCTGGAAATGTATAAATATTTCTAGAACCACAGAAGCATTTCTTTATTAATTCACTAGGACCCCCTTGTTCCCTCCCTTACAAGATACAGAGTCTGAAAGAGTGATATTATATCCATGCTGTATATTTGAATTACACCCCCATCATCAAGGCTCTCTCCCAAAGGGAGTAGCAACCTTTGTCAAAATTGACAATCATGAGAGTTTTTCTGTGTTTGTTAGGCTAATGATTTGACTGTGTTCTCTTTAACTAGTTGAGAGGCTACATAACAGCTTTGGAAGCGAGCTGACTTGGGTTCTCCTCCCCGAATTTAGAATCTCTACAAATATGGATGATTAATCTCTTTAAGCCTTTATTTCAGCGGATGTAACAACACCAACCTCACAAAGTTGTTTGGAGAACAAAAATGAGGCATCATAGTAAAAGTTTAACAACTACTAACCAGTATTACGCAGTCAGAGTCATGAACTACGTATCAATCCTACAGCAGTTCTACACCGGAAGACAAATTACTCCCACGTGGAAAACAAAAATACATGCGTGTGTGTGTATGTGTATAGATACACACACAAACTCACACACACACAGAGGCTGTGTGACCTTTGGTGCACCACCTAACTCCTCGGAGCTTGATTTTTTTCATCTCTGACAGAAGGTCTAAAAGCCCTCCATGGTTCCCACCAGCCATAAATATTTACAGTCTTGTGAGCAACATTCAATGGAATAAGGTAAATATGCCTTGAGGAGTCTTACTTCAATATCTTTTATTTGGAAAGAGGAAGCAAAAAACTCAGGTTTCTTTCTCCAAGGAGAATTTGTCAACTGTCGGGATTTTCGTGGTTTGGGTGGGTTTTATTTTGTTTTACTTTATGTCCTCTGAAAAACAGAATCACCCACAAAGGAAAAATGGTCATTTATGAACACATATTACTTTGTTAAAATAAAAGTCCACTTTTTGCATTCCTGCTGAGCTTAGTTTAGCTACTTGAGAGGTACACACGATAACAATCAGGATCCATCATGAGTTTATTTCAACCACCCTTTTCACTCTCTGATCCCACCCCTACCCACCCACTTCTTGGCTTCGCTGGCCAATTCCTGGCCCCAGTGTAACTTCCTACTATGGAATACTTCAAAGATGCAGATAAATGTTCTTCTCTAGAGTAAGAATTCTCTTTGTCTTCTCTCCTTGCCTTCCTCTCCTCCTTTTTCTTTAGTGGTAGTGGTAAGGGAGTTATGGGAGGGGGATCCTTGTTCCTGACTTTATTGCCAGTTTCCTTATATCAGAACTTTGTTGGTTCTCAAAGACTAAAATCCTAAAATGAGCCTTGATCTTGAACTTTTATTTTTATGCTGTATCTCTTTGCCTGTCTTTCCTCTTATCACTGCTTATAAAACATTACCACAATCTGTCCTTAGCCTGACCCCTACCTCTGTTGAAATCCTTTTCAAGCCTTAATTATATCCTGTCTTGACTTTTTCCGTTCCTTCTTCAGCAATCTTCCACTCCCTAAAAATTTGGCTATATTGAACACTCCAACTTCCGGTGGACCCTTTGTGTTCAGGAAAAAAATTAGCATAACCTCAACAATTTCTCCCCTTCTATTATTTCCATTTTATTAGACATATAGAGATAACCTAATCTGCCATATCTTTTTTGCCTGTATTAAGAAAAATTTATTGAAAAAAGTGTTGATTCCCTTCTTTTCTCCCCAAACCACCTTAATGTTCTATTTCCCTTTTTGTTTATATTTTCATTTTATCAGGCTATCGGTAGAATAGATAACAGACTGTTCTTTTAACTGTCCTTGATCTAGTAAATTTTGAGCTGAGAGAATGGTTCATGAAAATATTGGGCAGAACTACAACAGGGATTTGCACAACTCAAACAGATTTCTCTTAGTACTTTCCTTGGTGCCAGTAACAATGCTAACCTCACAAGGGCCTCTAGCAGCTTCCCTTGTGATACGGAGTTGACTATTCAGTGCACTACTCTTCTATAGGACAGCCAGAGAGATAAACCATGCAGGTGATGCACTATTACACCGTGCAGAGAGTAGGCTTTTATTTATTTATTTTTTTTTTAATTTTTTTTTTTCAACGTTTATTTATTTTTGGGACAGAGAGAGACAGAGCATGAACGGGGGAGGGGCAGAGAGAGAGGGAGACACAGAATCGGAAACAGGCTCCAGGCTCTGAGCCATCAGCCCAGAGCCTGACGCGGGGCTCGAACTCACGGACCGCAAGATCGTGACCTGGCTGAAGTCGGACGCTTAACCTACTGCGCCACCCAGGCGCCCCGAGAGTAGGCTTTTAAACATCTGAATGCTTACAAAGCAGAGGAGGAGGAGGAGGAAGAAGGAGGAAGGGGAGGAGGAGGAAGAGAGGAAGAAGAGGAGGAGAAGAGCAGGAGAAGAAGGTGGCGCTGATCTTAAGGAAAGTAGTGACACAAACTAGAGCCATAGGACTTTCTGCTCAAAACTATACATCCAACTCCTATTAAAATGATGGCTTATACCCAAGGATCTCCCTATTATTGTGCATGAAAAATGAGATCACATAGCAAGTTCTTGAGAAATAATACACAATAAACTATATTTTCAGTTAGACTTTTCAAATCATTACTAAACCTTAGAGGATATTTTTTTACTGAAGAAGTAAGTTAACTCTACCATTCTCCCGAGTAATGTCTGAATGGTATCTTGGCTACTCTAAACTGTTAAACCAAAACCTCCATTCAGAAGTTGAAGACAAAGTAAAGTGTGAAGTAAAGTGTTTGAGGCATCTGTTCAAAAAAAAAAAAAACAAAAAAGCATTCAGAGAAGCAACATAAACCATAAAAAATCACACCCAGAAGGGGAGGGTGGTCTGACTCTGACAGAGACAGAGGTAGCTCTGGTGAATTGAAGAGAATACCACCCAGCTCAGAAAGTCCTAAAGCAACACCAGTCTCCTTGCCTTGTCCCTAGGAATCCATTTCCTGATGACTCTTTTGACTTCTTCCTCCTGTGCTCACTTCTGGCCTCCCTACAGTGCAAACGATCAAGAGTGGAGTGTAGTTTTCACCGGGGCATTGGTAAATGAAGAAACATATGTGGACGTAGCCATCATGATATTGTCCAAGTCCATTCTCCTGATGAACTTCGTGATGAACTGCACACTTGAGAGTGATCTTGTCACTCGTCCTTGCACTAAACCGCCTCTGACTTTCGCCCCTGACCTGTTATGCTGTACTTGAGGAAAGCCTCCTTGTAGAAGATCCCCACTGTCTTCTCATTGTTCTCATTGGCTTTTACTTGAGACTTACCTAAAAATGACTGATGAAATGTGATATAAAACATGAATATATTTTACCAAATCCTGTCGCAATAGAGTCTAAGAGGGATCAGTGACACATTGAGAACATTCTCCCCTTCATTCGCAAAGGCAGTGAGAACAGTATATTTTTCTATAGTCAAATGATGCCAGTCTGAGGATGTTTGCACCCATTCTGGGATAAAGACAACACATTTTACTGTTAATCTTCCTAAAAATAATTGGTATGCTTTTCAATATAGCATTGACCCTTTTGTGCAAATTAATGCACAGTAAAATTTATCATTCCAAACTGCACAGTTAAATGGAACAGAAGGCCATACAAGTCTTCGAAAAATCATTTGGCTCTGGTTTTATCATCACATGAACAAAAATTTGAGATTTTGCAGTTCATTCCCCTAAGATCACTCACTCATCTGCAACAGCCTTGGCAAGAGGCCACCCCGCCTTCCACACTGCCCTTCCTAACTCGACAGTCAAGGGCCGACCTTGAAAGATGGATTTTCAAAGCACTGGGCAGAGCCACAACTCCCTTTCTGTTTGTGGAATTACAATGACTCAGAGCCTCATTTCTTCCTTTGAAATTATATGATGCGCTGTTGTGTTGACTGAGCACTCATTTTTAATGTCTCATTTAATTAATGCTAATAGTAATGGGTGAGAAATGCTAAACGTTCTTAAAGGGTAGTAAGCTAACATGGTAGCTATATTATCCATGTTCTAAAAATAGATGTTTTAAGTCGATCTGACAAATGATGCTGGGATATAAAATGCTGCTTATCATACATCGTCCCATTGAGCTTTCCAAACCCCCTTGCCACTCACTTTGATGGGACTTTGCCAAAAATTCAACAGTTGAAATCTTTAAAGTTGGAGACTCAGTGTTAAGTGGCTATACAGTTGGGACACTGTTCCAGGACTTCCACATAAGAAGGACAAAGGTTAAAAATGTAATGTGACTATGGGTACCGTTGCCATATGCCAGGCCAAATTCAAATCCAGTGGGGAAAACGTTCAGTCGATGACAGAATGATAGTAAGATGTGGGAGAAGGGTAGTGTAGAGAGATTTATAAGGACACTCAGATAAAATTCCTTACACCCTTTGTCATTAAAGGGAATGTAGTGCTAGTTATATGCTTCTAGTTATAGACAGCTAATGGTGATGGGAAAATAACAGTGTTTTGAAGTTCAGAGCAAAGTTTTCTTCTTGTTGGAGAAGGCAGGCAGGGGTAAAGGGAAAGAAAGCCAGAACATCACTGGGAACAGACTTTCTGCAGGGTTATTTAGTTTTACATTTATACTGATCTTTACCATTCCAAGCTGGGTTTTTTTTTTTCCTTCCTCAGCACAAGCACACAATTCCTGATAACATTCCAAGGTAGTGTATGTGTCTCAGTAATCAACAAATATCTACCAGAAGAGTTTTATTTTATGAAGACTTTAAAACATCTATGGTGCAGATTATAAATCCATTAAAAAAAAAAAAAAAGGCCTTTGCATTCTTTATTTAAGGGAGGGGCTCCAAAAAAGAAAAAAAATGAAATGGCAATTGTCTTCTTTTAAGCGGAAAATTCATTGGGTGCTTTTATGTTATACCCCAGGAACCCAGGCTTCTGTTCTTTTTCTCTTTAGGGGGGAAAAAGGTTACATCTTATGCTTTGTTATCTTCACGGGAGCGCTTGAGTTGAATGCAGTGCCATTTAGATGAGCATTGGAAGACAGTCTATAAATTACCACAAAGTTGTTTAGTCAATTAACAGAAATCTTTAGGGATGATAAAGCTTGATATAGCAACTTCACATTTAGAATAAAAAATAATTAAATAAAGCCTTATTTTCTTTTCTTATAGCTGGGCTCATAGAATGCACTGAGCGCCATCTGCTGGTAATTAGCTTTTCAAAACTTTATTTTCTTACCAAACTAGTCAAAGTCAGTAGAAATCAAGACTAGGTATATTAGTATATATATAGTAAATTTATATAGTAAAATATAGTAAATATAAATAGTATATATATATATGGTAAAATATATAGTATATATATAGATAGTATATATATATATATACTATATATAGTATATATATACAGTATATATAGTATAGTATATATAGTATATATATAGTATATATAGTATAGTATATATAGTATATATATATAGTAAAATATGTATAGTAAAATATGTATAGTAAATATATATATATATATATATAGTAAATTTCCCTCATTTCACATGAAAGTGTTTTATTATTGTCCATTACATAATAATTCTAAAATTTGCCTTAGGATAGAGACCCAGCAACATTTCAAACAAGAAGTGAGTTTAGTTTCACTTAAATCATGACATGAAAATATCTACCTGGTGCAAAAAATTTTAAATATTAAAAATAACAAAACACTACCGTGTCTGTGTATTTGGAAGCAGTTAATGAACATGGAGGTTTAATCGTGGTCCTCTTTAAAAAATCTTTTTTTTTAATGCTTATTTATTTTTGAGAGAGGGAGAGAGCACGAGTGTGAGCGGGGGAGGGGCAGAGGGAGAGAGGGAGACATAGAATCCGAAGCAGGCTCCACTCTGAGCTCTGACGTGGGGCTCGAACTCACGACCTGTGAGGTCATAACCTGAGCCAAAGTTGGACGCTTAACCAACTGAGCCACCCAGGCGCCCCTAATCTAGGTCCTCTTTAATCATTAAATTATATGTTAAATAATGTTATAGTTTAATTTTTTAAGACATTTTAAGTCAACGTACTTAAACATGCTACTTAAATCCTTACCCCATATTTTATTTATTAATTAAAAAAAAAAAAACACTGTGACCAAAGAGTCTCAGTCTTCACAGAAGTCTGAAAGGTATGATAAGAAAGGTATATTGGGGCGCCTGGGTGGCGCAGTCGGTTAAGCGTCCGACTTCAGCCAGGTCACGATCTCGCGGTCCGTGAGTTCGAGCCCCGCGTCGGGCTCTGGGCTGATGGCTCAGAGCCTGGAGCCTGTTTCCGATTCTGTGTCTCCCTCTCTCTCTGCCCCTCCCCCGTTCATGCTCTGTCTCTCTCTGTCCCAAAAATAAATAAATGTTGAAAAAAAAAAATTTAAAAAAAAAAGAAAGGTATATAGTACTTCTAGAAAGAATTCTGCTTCACACAGTGTCTTTGAGGATTTTTGTGTTGTTTTAAATCTATGTCAGATCTGTCCTGATAGTTGATGTGTCTCAAATTCAAGGACCATAGTAATGCAGTTTTGCCTGAATTTTAGGTCATTTATATCCAGGCAGGAAATTAGACCCATTGTTCCCTATTAACCCTCTCTAGACCAGGCACAACATGAAACAGATGCTTGAGTGTCCATTTCTGTCATTTCTATGAAAGGCAATTATTAGTTCTGTTGTATTAAACAGTAGATTATAAAGAACAATAATTACCTATGGGAAACTCTTAGAAAAACAAATTAAAATTATAAACATTAATTTAAATTATATTATAATAAGAAAACCTGACATGAATTGCTATCTCCAGAATTTGAATTTAATCACAGGAGGTGGTCAATTGTTTATCATAATACATAGCCTATGTTGTCCTTCAGTAGAATTATGAGCTCTTAGGGATATCATGTTCTCTGAATAAAGGAATAACTTGAAAAAAGGAATATCCTCTGGCAGCCAAGAGATACAAAAAAAGTATTATATACATTTAAAATGTAAGGCAGTTTGTGTTTTAAATACTATGGGTGGTTTTGGGTTGTTTTTTTTTTTAATGTTTATTTATTTTTGAGAGAGAGACAGAGAGCGAGAGACAGAACATGAGTGGGGGAGAGGCAGAGCCAGAGGGAGACACAGAATCCCAAGCAGCCTCCAGGCTCTGAGGTGTCATTACAGAGCCTGACAGGGGGCTCAAACCCATGAACTGTGAGATCATGACCTGAGCTGAACCGACTGAGCCACCCAGGCGCCCCCATGGGTTTTGTTTTTTGTTCTTTTTGGGTTTTTTTTTTTTTTGTTTTAATCAATAACATATTTTGTGAAGTGAAAATTAGAGTAAATATCTTTAAAAATTAATAAACTTTGAAAAAGCATGGAATGATGCTGGACATTCAGAGAGGGGTTTCCAGAAAAACACAATGCAGGAGAAATTTAACCTCTTTTCCTAGTTTCTTGTTTCCATGATTACCTCTGGTCGGCACCTAAGAGGCCAGATTGCTTCTAAGAACAAGGAATTTCTGTCCATTCCCACTTACTGTTGTTGAAACCCGCCTTCAGGGAGGAGATTTGGAACAGAGTATCGCTGGGTGTTAGCGGGGACCAGAACACGGAAGCCATCCGTCCACCCTGGCAGACTGAGTTCTACAAGTGCAGAGGCCTGCCAGCTACTTGGCACTTTGATCTCACGCATCTACCCGGCCCCGCAGGGGCCTGCCAGCCCTTCAACACCCCTTCGTAGGAATGTACACTTTTAAACTGACTCCCTGGAGAAGTTTAATGAGCCTCTTGGAATTAAAAAATAAATAAATAAAGCAAAACAAAGAAATGTAATGGAAATGGACAAGTTGAAAAAGGAATAGAGAGGTTCATTTCCAGCCTGGTGCTGGGGGGCTTTCATCAGGATGCTGCAATGGATATTTCAGAGCAGTGGAAGGAGGAGAGAAAGAAATTAAAAACAGCCTACTCTGATGAACTTGGATAATTTATTCCTCTGCAGAACAGTGGGCACAATGTTTCATTCCCCCCCCCCCCGCCCCGCTCTTCTTTTCCCCTCCACCTAATTTCTGAGCATTCCCAGGCTAGTCAAGAATGAAAATTAAGCATACCCCACACACGAGTCATAATGAAAGTGCGGAATGCACTCGGATTATTCATAAGCTTGCAAGTTGTGTATTTTGGTGGAGATTTCCTCCCTTCTGCTCCTGATTGCTGATGAAGAATGGTGTTTTAATAGGCAGATGGTAAAGACAATTACAGTTAGGGGCTCAGCTGGGAGTTACATCAGTTTATTGCAAATTATTAGTTGATAAATGCTTTTGTTTACAAGCAGAGTCTTAAGCAGCTTTATAATCAGTTTATCAGCTGCAAGCGGAATTTTGACAGATCGCCTTTGGGGTGTAATGTCACCTCTTGGCTAGTCATTTAAAATCACGATGGCCAGGGAGCCAGACATTCAGATGGGCTACCTCAGGACACCACTGCGAGCTCCCAGAAGGCCATGACACAGCACCTCTTAGACGAGAGCACAAATCCAGGAATGCTGAAAAGACTCCATGAACAGACCTCTTCCTGTTGAAAGCCTGTAGAAATAGCATATCAGTTTGCCTAAAACCCACACGGTGTGACTGATGTGACCTCAGGCACATTGGTTCAGAAAGTTTTCCAGGCAGCTCTCGATGCCTTCTTAATTATAGGGCAAACCTTTCTGCACCCACACTTCAGCAGAAGTCTGGAACTGACCACAAGGACACTATTCACTTTGTTGAAAGGGGCTTCATATGCTTCTTAAAAGGGAGAGGAAATTATCTCAGTAGGAGACATTTTCCTACAGGAAAAAAGTACTGTGGACAGAATGCATGCCAGGAGCTAAAAGCCCTAGTGGGGATTGATTACAAGTTTGGGCTGAGGAATGTCCTATGTGATTGAAGAAGAGTTTAGGAAACACACTGGTTTAACCATGTTAGCTTTTCTTCCCTACAAAATCAAAATCTATACAGTGGGATGATCGCATTTCCTATTCATCACACAGATAACTCCTTTAAATTAATGGGAGTGTTTGTGTTTCTTTGTTTCTGAGTTCTGCTCGGACCGGTATTATCTGTTGAATTTGTGCTGAATAATAAAGCTATATATGATGTTTGAAATGACAGATAATTCACAGACGATGTTGAGCTCATTTCCAAAATACTTGCTGAAGGAGGGTGCTGAAATTTAGCAATTTTACATTATAGCATTACCAACATTTACCAGTTGTTTGCACTGCCGTAAAGACATAGTTTATAAACCTGAGATGTTCAAAGGTGTATCCTTGAAAGGATCCATGTGACCATAAGTCTATAAACAGTTCATGTTTATTTACCTTTATGTTTCACTAACAAAGTAAATTTTGTGGGCTTAGTCAAAACAAAGAATATGTAAATAATCATCATATAGTAGCTCCTACAATAGTCATCTTCATTTGTACCTACTGACTCTTAAAAGTTTATGTATTCTTTTTTCCTGGTAATCAAGGAAAACTTATTAATCTGATAGGAAACTAACTCCTGAATTCAGAAGCCACGTTTCATAGCTGGAATTAGGTTATTACATATCCTCTAAAATATTGACCTAATGCAGGAAGATCTTTGGAAATATGACTCCAGCTGATAAATTTGAAATCATATGTAACATGTGTAAAAGCAGAATCTTTCTTCTCTTAATCTCAGAAATATGGTTAAGTACCTCTATTCATTTATCTCCCTGACTCCTGTTCTAATTTGATCTCACTTTCTCAATTAAGATCCTAAAATCATCAGAATGGAATCAACCTTATTTAAACTGACCACATGGTTCAGTAAAGTTTGTAATTTTAATGTTGGGTTCACACAGGCTTCCTTAAAGACGAGACTATAGTTTTTATCCTTACTTCAATATTCAGCACACAGTACTCAGTTCCCAATTTTCCAGTTCTTAAGCAATTAAATGTTCTGTTGACATCAGAGGAAAGGCTGCCTACAGAAGAGCTGAAGAATGAAAGCCTTGATATCTTAAATTGTAAGTTGTGTTTTAGCATAAAGAGCATAAAAAGTTGTTTTTCGTTTTTTTAAATCAAGTTAATGAAGGATAAATAGTGCATTTGGCAAATAGTTCTGCTGTGTGCCCGTCCCTCTTGATTGGAAAAGGCAAAGAATGATTTAAACGAAAAAAAAAAAAAAAAAAAAAAGACGTATCTTCTCCGTTGGCCCACATACTCAGGACGCACTCCAGACTTGCCGGTCAAATCTGATCTTCCTCCCCCCGCTCCCCTTTCCCAGGAACTGCTAGGATGTTCTATACAGAGATGTCAGGAGTGCCCGCATGGGAAAGTTGAATGCCCCCAAATGCCCTGCATTGCCTATAAGTACAAATGAAAAATGTTAAAGATTATTTAAAAACAGGAAAGACCTTTTGCAAAATGCTTTTGATTTATTGCTGTGTATGGTGCAGATCTTTATCAATTATTCTCACTCTATTTTATTCAAAAACTATTGTAAACTATGAGTTGGCATGTTGCTGCATACGGAAAAAAAAGGCATTAATCAACTCTAAATAAACAAGTGCAAAGATCTATCTAACAACTATGAAGTAGTTAATACATTTTTAAGCAATTTTATTATAGAAAGGAGGTCTAAAAGAGTAATGCTTAATTATCTGGACTCCTCTGTGCTGGGCTCCCTTTTGATTGTATTAATGAAGCAGCTGGCCCATTGTTTCCCTTTAATTCCTCTATTGTTTTAAGAATATGTCACAGCTCTTTATTCTTTTATCAGGTGCTGTGCAGGAGGATCCACACAATACCTCATATTCCTACTGTATTTGCCAATGCACAAAGAAACCTCCACAGCGGTTTTCAAAGAAGGGGCACACATAATTTATAAGTTCTATTCCTTGCACTACTCCACTGTCAAGAATTTCAACAGTATTGGATTTGAATTTATTATAAAATTGGTATTAAACAATGTGGCTACGTATAGATATACGTACTATGGTGATGTCTAAAGCTTGAGATCTAGGCATTAACACGCGCGGTGTTGAAATGGGGCAATTATTTAGCTTTTAGGGAATTATTCTGACCAATTACTTCCAGTTAGGAAAAAATTTCATTTTGCAAGCAGACATCGTGTTGGGTTTTCAAATTATTTGGTACAAATGAAAGAAGTTAATGACCAAACAAGTAAGTATCCCTGTTTTCCTCCACCTCGAGAAGCAAAATGTCCCTCTGTATGTGTGTTAAACAGTCCATTTATTCCCTCAGAGAATGGATTTAATTTACTTGAGTGTGCCTAAGAGGTATCATGCTTTACTCTGTAGACCAATATGTAATCTTTATTAACTAAACTCTGATCATCAATTGACCGTCTTCCTATATACATCTTATATCACATGTGTGAAGGGGATAGACTTTTAGATTAATGCAGAAATGTCTCTGTACATCTTAAATGCTGTAGCAATTTAGTGTATGATATGACATTTGTGTGCCAGAGCTATCTCAAAATGTTGGTTCCTTTATGTGAGATTACTTTTTCTCCAAATGTCCATGAAAATTCTAAAAAAGCCAACCATGGTAAAATCTCAAAGGTCTGGTTCACATAGACATTCTCTTTTTACACGTGGCTTTTTTGCTTTGTTTCACTTCTGTCAAATGTCTGTTTTGGAGGCTGCTTCATTGATTTTTTTCCCCTAGAGTTTTCAGTCTCTAATAAAGCGAAGTAAGACTTAATGACTTAATGCTATGGAGTAGAAGTCGCTAACTTCAACTTTTAATATATACTTAGAAAAGTCCTTAAAATAAATTACTGTAAGCTATTGGTTTCCTTTTGTGTTGTTAGGTGAGTTGTGTGTGTGTGTGTGTGTGTGTGTGTGTGTGCGCGCGCGCGCGTGCTTAGCTTTAAATAAAGTTTCAAACTGGTATCCCTATCTATTTGCTTAAGGCTCCTTATCCGTCTACATATTGAGGCAGAGAAATACAAAATCTAAATGTGATTTAATTGGTTCAATTTGCTGTATATTTTTATGCTAAGCTTAGGTCCGTATCTTGATGAGCCCAGATGTAGTCACGCTCGAGGTTTACAGCTTCACATTGCTTGCATTTCCTTATTTTTACAAAGCAAGCGTCTATCAATCACACAGATAAATTAGAAAGGAACATGTATAGACATAACACATGGAAAAGATTTTTCAGCGTGCTATGTAATTATTAACCTGATTTTTACTATTGTAAGAAGCCGTGAATTGCAGATAGCACGGACGAAGTTAAATGCTTTTATACTGGATACATTTTGCTTATACAGAACTCTATAGGTATGGTCGAACAATATAATTGAAGCTTTGTCAGCTCTGTAACCTAGCAACAGATAATACTGTTAGGTTACTGAATTGCTCCTGGTTGACAAGTAGGGAGTATTTTTGTGTTTATCATGTTTGCTAATGATGGGCTCCTTTCCAAAAGGCTTGTCTTAATCTTAATTAGAGTTTATCAGCAGAGGTCTGCATGACATTGTGCAGACACTGATTTCATAAATAATAAAAAGTGCAAGTGAAAAATTTGGCAGGATGGAGAGATATTTAAGGGCACTGCTTCTAGTAAGGGGAGTGTGGATTTACAAAATATAATCGAGTTTGAACTGTGACTTTATTCTTTATTATCGGAACTTGTAGTACACTTCACTGCAGTTTTGACAGCAATTATGAAAAAAAAATTTATAAGCTTCCTGTTAGGAACCATATCTGTTTGCACAAGAACTTTGATCATAAACATTACTTAGAACAGTAAGTACATGGTTTTTCAAGAATGTCAAGGTCTTAGTGGTTATTACTTTCTATGCAACCTTGAATGTATCTGCCCTTTTTTGTAAAGGGAGTGGTGTGTGGGGAGACTGGGAAGAGTGACTATGTTTGCAGCATAAGAGGCAGACAAAGAGAGGATCCTAAAATAACCTTTCCGTTTGGTGCAAGGGAGAGAGGTATCAGATAGCTGCTTCAGTGCCTGATGTCATTCGATAAAGACTTCACGCCCATGCAGCAGGAATGTGATTTTTGTATTGCTCTGGTTTGTACCATGTGATCTTTCACGGTTTGGGGGGATACATATGATTGATCATTTCTAATAATAAGTGACAAACCTTCAAAATAATAAAGAAGTAAATGTTGTAAAACCAAATGTTAATTCACAAATTTGCTAAGTTCCTAACTGGCTTATTCAGTTGAAAGGTGATGCGAAGTCATTACATCCTTGCTTTGTCCATCTTTCCTCCCCTTTTCACTCATCACACCCACATTCTTCAAACATTAGGGGAAAGGGGGAAATTCAGAGCTGGGTTCAGTTGCCATTTTCTGAGTTTCGAAATCTCCCTACTGAATTGTTTGGACCTGTCTATTGATTTGATTATCAAGAGACTTGTGTTCATAGAGTCTCGCTTTTTCTACCCTATACAGATGGAGATAGTTCACCCTTAGGCCAGAGATTTTTTTTAAGTTTTTTTTATTTTTTACTTTTTTTATGTTTGTTTACTTTTGAGAGAGAGAGAGAGAGAGACAGAGCGCAAGCTCGGGAGGGACAGAGAGAGGAGGAGACACAGAATCTGGAGCAGGCTCCAAGCTCTGAGCTGTCAGCACAGGGCCCAACACGGGGCTCGAACCCATGAGATCATGACCTGAGCCGAAGTCGGACACTCAACTGGCTGAGCCACCCAGGCACCCCAAGCCAGAGATTCTTAATGCCAGAGACGCTCTAAGCCCCTCTGAGGAGCCTCTAAAAAATAATGGAGCCTAACCATCACTCCCAGATATTTTGGTTTGATTGATTTAGAGTAGGACTTGGAAATCAGTGTTGATTAAGAGCTCCCAGGTGAATTGACTGTGCAGTCAAGATTGCCAAGTAGTGCTCTATGCTTATGTGCAATTTTGATGCCCTTTTGGAGCCTAGCTCAACTTGTAATTGAAATATGGAATCGTGCAAAGGCTACATTCGTGTTTAATATCACCAAATGAGTTTAATATGTGTGAAATGTTTATTATAGCTCTTGGCACATAGTAAGTGCTTTCTAAGTGTTAGCTATTCTAATCTGTGTCAATCTTATTAGAAGGTAACCTGGAGTTATTTCCACATGACAAATATGAACATTATGCTCCACATTGTAGCTGTGCACTTAACAGCTAGATCTCAGCACAGTGTAATCTTCTTGACCCTGTTTCATAAAGCGAACCATCTTATTTCTGATTCAGAGAGATCACTGTGCTAATTACTCAAAAACTGAGTGTAAGGCACAGTGTAGTTAGTGAACATCGGAGGTCACTTTGACTTGACTGGGACACCTGGTTTTTCTGTGCAACATCTAAAGCCCAGCTGCCTTGTCTAAATCCCATCTCCCACACCTCGCTCCCTTCCTCCAGTTCCCCTCTACACCTTACCTACACCTCCAGACTTGTGATATCTCAGTAAAATGGGAATAAATAAAAGCCACCTTACTGCTTTCTTGGGAGAAATTAAGATGCTGCATGCGAAGTGCTTAGCACAGTGCCGGTACGTAGCACGAGAAACCGCTGGATAAATGTGTGATTATTCCTATTGTTGGCACATTGGTCATAGAAGCTTAAAAAGTTGCTTACAACCTGATGATGATGATCTACAGGATATCTGGCCTAAGGCTGTCATTTTATATGAGATGGGTAAAGCAGTTCTCCAACACTCAGTAACTGACAGTCAAGTCAGGATTGGAACTGAAGCTTCTTACCCACTGACCAGTCAAGTGCTGTTTCTAGTCCATGTGTGCCCTGAGGACAAATACATTTTCAGTGACTTTGGGTGCCACCTACGCTTCATTATTAACATGTAATCCCTTACACCGAGATCGTGTGCTCTTGAGGGCTGTGCAAAGGAAGTTGTAAGAGCTTTATCACCTAAGCATATATGATATTACCACATATGCACCCCATCCCCTTACATAATTCTGTTTGTTTTCAGATCAATATACTGCTAGTTTGGGTTTGCGTATTAAAAATTTGCTGGGTTTGGGGATGCCTGGGTGACTCGTTTGGTTAAGCCTCTGACTTCGGCTCAGGTCATGATCTCACAGTTCGTGGCTTTGAGCCCCATGCTGGGCTCTGTGCTGACAGCTCAGAGCCTGGAGCCTGCTTCAGATTCTGTGTCTCCTTCTCTCCCTGTGCCTCTCCCTGATTTGTGCTTGCTCTGTCTCTCTGTCTCGCTCTCGCTCTGTCTCAAAAATAAATAACATTTTAAAAAATAGCTGGGTTTAAATCTGGGGGCATTAAACATACTACTGCCTATGAAAACCACAAAAAACATCTGTTTAGATTCCTTAAATTCCATATCCATAGAGAGTTGACAGGAACACTCCACTGGTACTCAAAACACAAGCAGAAATCCAAATCAACAAAATCATCAGGAGCTACATCACTCACAATTTTCAAACCCACACAATCTCCAAAATTCATCCAAATGAAAACAGTTAATGTGGCCAAATATGACCAACTCCCATCTTAGCAACCTCATTCCTCTAGGGACTGAGCTTTCAAGATGCTTTCTTTGTTAAAGTAGCTTTGCTAGGAAAACTGAGAAGGGAGAAGACCTTATTTTGTTGTTTTAAGCCATCTCATATGAGGGGTACCTGGGTGGCTTAGTTGGTTAAGCATCTGACTCTTGATCTTGGCTCAGGTCACGATCCCAGGGTCATGAGATTGAGCCCCGTGTTGGGCTGAGCCAGCTGAGCGTGGAGCCTGCTTAAGATTCTCTCTCTCTTCCTCTGACCCTCTCCTCCCGAGCTCTGTCTCTAAAAATAAGTTCAAAAGCCATCCTATGTGGAAAGCACTTTATAAAAATTAGATTCTATCTTTAGCTGTGGCTAAAACAAACTTCTGCCAATATCGGAGGTTCATTGCGGTGGCTTTTACCGAAAAAAACGGTGCTCTCATTTTTTCCCAATGGTTTTGATTGTGATACAGTGCATATGACATTAAATCTATCGTAACCATTTTTAAGTGTACAATTCCATGGCATTAAATACATTCGCATTGTCACGCAACCATCAACATGGCCCATCTCCAGAACCCTTTTCATTTTGCAAAACTGAAGCTGTATATCCATCGAACAATAACTCTCCATTTTCTCCTCCTGCAGCTCCTGACAACCCCTAGCCCACTTTCTGTCTCGGTGATTCTCGATACCTTAAGTACTTTATTGTACATGGAATCGTGCAAGATTTTTGTCTTTTTGTGACTAATTTATTTCACTTAGTATAATGCCCTCAAATTTCTTCCATGTTTTAGCTTATGTCAGAATGTCCTTCCTTTTTATTTTTTTTTAATTTCCTTCCTTTTTAAAGCCGAATATTCCATTATATATATATATATATATATATATATATATATATATATATATACCACAGTTTGCTTATCCATTCATCTGTCAGTGGACACTTGGGTTACTTCCATGCTTTAGCTATTTTTTCATCATGCTGCTATGAACATGGGTGTGCAAATATCTCTTGGAGACCCTGTTTTCAATTCTTTTGAGTATATACCCAGAAATGGAGTTGCTGGATCGTAAAGTAATTCTATTTTTAAACTTTTTTTAAATTTTTTTGACGTTTATTTATTTTTGAGACAGAGAGAGACAGAGCATGAACGGGGGAGGGTCAGAGAGAGGGAGACACAGAATCCGAAACAGGCTCCAGGCTCTGAGCGGTCAGCACTGAGCCCGAAGCGGGGCTCGAACTCACGGACCGCGAGATCATGACCTGAGCCGAAGTCAGCCGCTTAACCGACTGAGCCACCCAGGCGCCCCTCTATTTTTAATTTTTAATGAACTGCCATACTGTTGTCCACAGTGGCTATACCATTTTACATTCTCACCAGATGTGGACAAGGGTTCCAATTTCTCCACAACCTTGCCAGTACTTGTTATTTTCTGGGTTTGGTTTTTGTTTCTTGATAGTGGTGTTCTCATTTTAAAGCCAAACGTAACATTCTCTGGTTTGTTTCCATTGATAACGAGGTCGGTAGGATGAAGACACCAAAATAGCTAAATATCAACCTGATGTAGCATTTGCATGCACTCAGCTTTCTCCTTAATCAACGAATAAATGCTACTGCCTTCTATTCAATGCTAAATTAGAGTTGGCAATATCTACCCAAGCTCCAAAAACCGGTGGGTAGGAAACTGGTTCTCCTGCCTCCTCAGCCCATTGTCAGTGCTAGAAACTATTTCTGTTTCTAACTGGTCAAGATACAGTCTGTGGTCCACGAATAGATGATGCAGCCTTAGTCTTTTCCAAAATGGGTTAGTGCGCTCCAGCAAAGCATAGATACATTTGCCCATTGAATCCATAGACTTTTCTTTTTTTTTTTTTTTTTCTGGTGAGATTTCATTTCTTGGATGTAGCAGGACAGTGAGAAATTAGAATAATAGTCTCAACCAAATCAAACCAAAGTGATACTCGTTAACAATTATATAGTCCTTATCTATCGGGTCATATTCTTAAGCTTTCACATGTATTAACTTATTTTATCCTCATAATAGCACTATGAATTCAGTATTATTATCAGTATTCCTATTTCCAAGGATGGGGAAACTGATCTCCACAGTGGTTAGGTGGCAAGTTCAAATCACAAGCCAAAATTTGTATGCTGGCAGTCTGGTTCCATTGTCCGTCCTCCTGTAGATGGGATTACATCCCCCACTAGCAATCACACTTAGAATTTTTTTTTTTTAACTTTTTTAATGTTCATTTATTTTTGAGAGAGAGAGACAGAGACAGAGCGTGAGCAGGGGAGGGACAGAGAGAGAGGGAGACACAGAATCCAAAACAGGCTATAGACTCTGAGCTGTCAGCACAGAGCCCAACACGGGGCTTGAACCCACGAACCGTGAGATCATTATCTGAACTGACTGAGCCACGCAGGTGCCCCTTAGAATGTTGTATTAGAATCTGTAATTGAAACCATGTTACAATACTCGGCATTTCTCTCTCCCTATAAATGACTCCCTCAAGTTGAATACTCTAAATTCACCGTCTAAAAAACTCAGCCAAACAGCTTCAAAGAGCCAACCCTTGATTTTTGTGGTGCCATTCTCTTGGTCCCCCTGTAACTTTTCCAAATAGATGTTCTCTATATTTTTAAATGGTCCCTGCCCTCCACCCACATCTTAATTGTTGAGACTTCCCAAATTTCAATCTGCTCCTTTTTGTAAACTCTATAGTCTCCCCGCATTACCACATCAAGGCAAAGAGTATCCACAGTCATTTAGAACGTGCCGATGACTTCCAAAAAAAAATTTTTTTTTTCCTCCAGCCTTATGTCTTGTCCAAATTCCAACTGCCTCCTCAATGCATTCATGCTGAAGTCCCCCTCAGGGACTTCAGACTTTACATTTTCAAAGCAGAATTCATTATTTCTGTGCATGCACATACATACGACAAGCACACACATGCGTGTTTGGAGTCGGACAGACGGAAGTCTAAACCATGATTCCGCACTGGCTATGCATATAGCTTTGGGCAAGTTAGTTAACCTCTCCAAGCTTCAATTTTCTCAACTCTAAAACAAGGAAAATATCACCCACCTCACAGAATAATTGATGGGATTAAAATAGATGAAATACATAAACCACTTAGCCTGTTGGGCCCAAAGAAAGTGCTCCTAATTAGTACAATTGTCTTCTTGTTGTCTGTATAATACCACTGTTAATACGCCAGTTCTACTGTCTCATTAATGGCACCCCCGCCTCTGGTTTCCCAGACCAGAACCTTCCAGTTATTTTCAATAGCCTCCTTTCTTTTACTCATCTGAGGAGATCAGCCCAGTTCTCTGTCTTGAACCTGGCCCTTCTCTCCCTCACAATTTACATGTCTCACAATTGAACTAATACAACAGTCTCCAAATGGCCCTCGTGGCAACATGTCCTGCCCCTAGCCCCGTTGACTGTCCTCATTACCCTGAGATCTTTATTCTGGGGGAGAAAAGCCCCTGCCGAGAATTTGTTCATTTATTCACTCAAACAAGTGTATGCCACATCTTCCCACCATGATGAGCCAGACACAGCCGCCTTGATCTTACTTTCCAAGCCCCCTGGACCTACTCTAAACTTTTTGAGGGGAGGAAGCCCTGATGATAACGTCTGCTAATTCCAGTGGCAAATGCTACAACTTTCACCGTGGCAGATTTCAACTCACCAGGGTGATAGCCACTAGCACGCAAAATTCCCGACAATTGGATATTGTGCTCTATGATCCCATACGGGCTGGTGCAGTCACACCCTTGCCTGTAACCAACCTCTCTCCCTCAGACCCCAAGCTCCAGCAAGGTGGCCTCTGACCATTACCAGGACCAGTCAGGCTCTTCCATCATCCTGCACCTGCACGTATGTTCCTTCCTCTGCCAGTGATGATTTCCCTGCCGGATCCCCTACACATACTTCTGGAATTTTACCTTTATTCTTTATGAGTCAATACAAGTCCCCCTGGATGAGTTGCCTGACTCCACCAAGAAGTGTCCATCATTCACTCTCGCGTTTTCTTTATCACGAGGGGATGGCACCCGCCACGTGGTATTCTCGTTCATCTGCCTATGTATGTACATTCTTAGTTGTTTGTGAAGGCAGGGTGCCCAGCCTGGCACACAGCAGAGAGTTCAATGAATAGCTGATGAAAGAATGATGGGAAAGATTAAATCCTAACACAACGGAGACTTTCTCATCAAGTCTACACTGTGCTTTTTCAGTCTGATTTGGCCTTTCTCAAGGGTATGCCCCGACTAAACCATAAAATGAGGTAACATGATAAAGATGACAGGGGCACCTGGGTGGCTCAGCTGGCTGAGTGTCCGGCTTCGGCTCAGGTCATGATCTCGTGGTTTGTGGGTTCCAGCCCCGCATTGGGCTCTATGCTGACAGCTCAGAGCCTGGAGCCGGCTTCGGACTCTGTGTCTCCCTGTCTCTCTGCCCCTCCCCCACTCATGCTCTGTCTGTCTGTCTCTCTCTCTCTCTTTCTCTCCCTCTCTCTCAAAAATAAATAAACATTTCTAAAAAAAATTTTAATGATAAAGAAAATGAAATATGAAACATTCAGTATGTCAGAAAACATAAATATTATAATTGCCGGGCCGTCTAATAATGTAGGAAATCATTTTTGCTTACTTTTGGTTGCACTTAATAGTCCTGAATCTTATTTTATTTACTTATAGGATCTTTCTGGTTCAAAGTTTGAGCACAAGTATTCTGAGCCGTCCTGCTGCATGGCTCACTGCTGGGATAGAGATTAGTTATGCGTGGTACTTTCTCTAAACATCTCAATTTCTCCTGGAAACCTGAGTCCAAACCTTTCCTTTTTGAAAGATACCCATGGCTGGATTTACCAAAAGTGCAAATTTGTCAAAAGGGGTAAAATATCACCTATCATGTAAATTCACCACTGAACTTCAGTGATTCAGTTCATCACTGAAATCCAGCGACTCCAAAAGAGCAGGCTTTGAAATAAACCCGAATTGCCATGACTTGCTCTGCCCACCCCACCTCTTTACTACAAAGACTCACTTAATAAACTACACCCCAGAGGAAAGATAAGGTGCAAATGATTACCTTGTCTATAGCTGTAAGTAGTTTGGATCTGTACGCACATCAGAGAAGGCTTAGCAGCTGAATGCCGAAAGCTTCCAAGGGGGAAGAATGGGCACCGGCAGAAACACCACCACTTAGCCCTTTTCAGGGCTCCACTGTTGCCACGATGAGGTGGTTTAGCTTCTGTTATTGGTAAATAAATAAGTCAGTGCCAAAGTGACTCTGTTTTGCAACTCGGGTAAACTTGGGTGCTTTCAGATCCGTTAGAGTCAGTGAAAAAAAGTTCAGTTGTTTTCTGCCCTTTGGGTATATGTTTCACCTTGAGTCTATTTGTGTTTCCTTTTGCGACTTTCACACAAATTCAAGGTGTGTAATCTGGGCTTTATGTTTCCACAAACATCTACTGTCGTGGACGGTGCTGCTTACTCAACCTTTAAAACGTAATCAGCCCGTGTAATTAACTGTCCAAGGTTTCTCTGGAAGTGTCCCGATTTCTTCTGTGTAACTCGGCCATATCGTATGCTGTTGTTATCTTTTCCAGCAGATTTTTACCACAAGTTGTTTAAAAACTATGATCTATTTAAGGATGGAAAAAATGAAGTGCCGTTGAAGACACAGTTATGCTGAAAGATAAACAGAGCAATATTACTTATCAGAATGGGTACAATTTTTGCTTGCTTAATGAGTACAATATATAGCTTTGCAATATATACACAATGAGAAAAAAAGCTTTATAACATATCAAGTATGCCACATTATTTCAGGCATAACTGTAGAGGATACGTATCTAGGCCTGAGAGTGTAGATAACAAAATATAAGTGCTTTGCCTGTCTAAACATGTTAAATAAATGAGCATACACTATCGCATTGCAATACATTAGAAGATGTACTTGCATAGTTAATTTTCTTTTTAATGCACCACACGTGATCATTTGAAGTGTGGAGCCAGAGTATATCTTAGTATTTGAAGAAAGGGTTCTTTTCATTTAAACAAATCTTTATTTAAATAAGCCTTTTGAAAAGGATCTTTGGCATATCTCCTTTTCAGGAAGTTCAATCAGGGTAAACGGAGATAAAGAAGCCGCATTATAAGGAATATTATATAAGTAAAGATCACTAAGCCAAAAAAAAAAAAAAAAACAAATGGCAGCAGACATACGGAGAGTAAAACTAGCTGGCATGTCGTTTTAACTTTCTAGATTTTAGGAGCTTTTGTTTACTCTTTTTTTTACAGTTTTAGGCATTTAGGTATTTTGGGAAGAGAGAGGGAGGGAGGGAGAGAGAAAGAAATAACTTCTGACTTCCATAAGGTACAAAAAGAGGGACTTCAAAGGCTCACCTGAAATAAATTTCTGTGGTTGGATCCCCACCATGCTTCCTCATAAGCGTGAGACCATGTAATAGCACGGTTAATGATTAAGGCTAGCCCCAGAAGGCAAACGGTTCACAAAACTCTCTACAGATTATGTCTGTTCTTGGCTCTTAGTCCTGTCCTACTGTCAGTCACTGAACAGTTCATGAAATGCAAGGAATACAATTTTCCACGTAGGAGGGCAGAGGAGCACAGCTATTGTCTCCATCGGACACTCCACCCCCCATAGAAAGGGATGTGAAAAACATGAGAAGATGCTATTGACATCAATCTAGTGTGCGGCGGGCTCGAGCATTCTGCGTCAATTCTATCTTTCTCTTTCTTTTCTCTTCTTAATAGGGGGTCAGCTTTGGTGCACAACCACGAAGGCCATCTCTGAGGGTGAAGAGCTAATTGCCTTTGTGGTGGATTTTGACTCAAGGCTACAAGCTGCCAGTCAGATGACTCTTGCAGAAGGGATGTACCCTGCACGCCTGCTGGACTCAATTCAGCTGCTTCCTCAGCAAGCTGCCATGGCTTCTATTTTGCCTACAGCTATTGTCAATAGTAAGTGCTGAGTGCAATAGCCCAGTACAATAGCTTTGTAGTGGTGATGGGTATTTATGGGACAAAAAAAAATGTCTACTGACAGGCAACCAGGGACAGACTTTTTTCTCCAGTGTTGTGATTTCATTTTATCTCTTCTCTAACTTTGCGTGTGTGTGTGTGTGTGTGTGTGTGTGTGTGTGTGTGGTCGCCTCTCATGAGAGTATGAAAAGAACACTTCTATTCATTCATTTCAGGTTGGATTCTCAAATGTCACACAAAAACTGACTTTCTAAACTAGCTGAACAACATTTAAGGCTACTTAGTTATGAGAAATTGAAGAGCTTCTATGGATGCTTCTTTAATAGAATAATATAGTTATGCTTTAGGAGCCATAGAGTTAAAAACTTTTTAGAAAAAGAAAAAAATAATGGGGCATCTGGGTGGCTCAGTTGGTTAAGGGTCCAACGTCAGCTCAGGTCATGATCTCACAGTTCGTGGGTTCAAGCCCCACGTTGTGCTCTGTGGTGACAGCTCAGAGCCTGGAGTCTGTTTCAGATTCTGTGTCTCCCTCTGTCTCTGCCCCTCCCCAGCTCACACTCTGACTCTCTCTCTCTTTCTCTTTCCCTCTCTCTGTCTCTCAAAAATAAAGACACATTAAAAAAATTTACTTAAAGAAAAGGAAAAAATGAGAAACCAAAGTTTGATTAGATATAGTAAGAGGAAATACAGCCTCAGTAAATCAAGACATCAGCTAATACAACAACAACAAAAAAAGAGACATAAAAAATAAAGAAAACTACATATACACTGAGAATAATTTATGTGGAGAATTCAAAAATATGCTCTTGCAAATATGCCTTTGTGATTATTTTGTTAAAAAGACTAGTGAACTGAGTTTGTATTCCTTGAATACAAAGTGACACTTTATATAACAGAAAATCAGTGGTCCAATAGTCCAGGGTTTGAGTTCTAGACTCAGCTCTGCTTTCTTCTAGCTCTGTGAGAAAATCTGAATAGCAGTCACATCTTAAGAGAATAGATTCCAAAGCTAGTAGGTTTGGAAAACCTGAAAATCCCTAAGACTCTGAATGATGCAGAAATGCAGATATTGTAATGATGTCTTGATATTTAAAAAATAAATAAATAGGGGCACCTGGGTGGCTTAGTCAGTTAAGCTTCTGACTTCAGCTCAGGTCATGATCTCACGGTTCATGGGTTCGAGCCCCGCGTCAGACTCCGGGGACTGGAGGCTGCTTCAGATTCTGTGTCTCCCTCTCTCTCTGCCCCTCCTCTGTTCATGCTATGACTCTCGCACTCTCTCTCAAAAATAAATAAACCTTAAAAAATTTTTTTTAATAAATATAAAATAAATACATATTCAACAATAATTACATTCTTACTGTCCCGGTATCCTTGAAAGAAATTCTCAGGTGTATCTGGAATTACCCTACGTCCACACAGTGAATCCAGTACACCCAACCCCAGGTAATATTTTTGTAAATGTAGTTATTTTCCTTTATGTAAATGTAGTTATTTTCTCTTACTGGATCTTTACGTGGATTCTGGTAGCAAGGAACCTGAAATAACATAGACCCAAACTGAATTTGTGGCAAAAGGAGTTTGGTTACCAAGGACACCAGGAGCACCTTATACTATTGTGAGGCTCCAATTGGTGAAGGTTATTTTTTAATTATCTTCCCTCTGACCTTGTCCTTCCTCACCCACCTAGTGTCCCTCACCCAAAGCACTCCTCAGATGCCTCCAGCAGAATGGTCATTACAGCCTAATATAATTATCTGACCACTTGTTCATCCATCCCAGAAGAGTGTAAGATCCTTAATGACGGCTTTTTGGTGTTTCGTTTTGCTTTACACCCAGCTCAGCATAGAGTCCAGCCTATAGTCGGCTTTCTATAATTAATTTATTAAATGAACAAATGCTGTCAGTAGTTGGCATCAGGCTCACTTTAGTTCAGCTATTAGATCCTTGCCTTTTAGTCAGATA
This sequence comes from Leopardus geoffroyi, assembly GCF_018350155.1. Classification (NCBI taxonomy): domain Eukaryota; kingdom Metazoa; phylum Chordata; class Mammalia; order Carnivora; family Felidae; genus Leopardus; species Leopardus geoffroyi. Next base: position 102,798,332 of record NC_059338.1, on the reverse strand, counting down.
AGCCCATTCACATTGCTCTTTATACATGCGTATTTTTCTAAACCATAAATACATTATGAGCAATTTAAAATGAATCTCCTGTGCTTTTAACGTGGGAGTCTCCCACGGTACCACTTTCCGAAGAGTCTGTGGGAAGGTAAATTGCACTGGGTGTAACATTTCTTTAAAAGCTTAGTCCTGCACTGTGGAACAGCACCCAGGACTGCAGTCATCGCTGTCTGATTGCCTAATTCAGAACCTGAGAGCGGTCTCTGGGAAAAATGGAACTAAATGCCGCTTTACCCGTGGTTGGTTCCAAATGGGCAGCAGCTAATGTGTCCCTGTGTTTTCACCTGCAGAGGATATATTTCCTTGCAAGTCTTGTGGCATCTGGTATCGGAGTGAGCGGAATCTGCAAGCCCATTTGATGTACTATTGCAGTGGGAGGCAAAGAGAAGCCGCCCCAGTATCAGAAGAAAATGAAGACAGTGCTCCTCAGGTTTCCAGCCTGTGCCCCTTCCCACAGTGCACCAAGAGCTTTTCAAATGCCCGAGCCCTAGAAATGCACCTGAATTCACACAGCGGTACGTGCTTCCCTGGTTTCTTCTTTCGCTCCAGAAGACTTTATCCTTCTCTGCATATATACGTGCATTCATATATGCAAACATATAGAATTCTACACCTAACTGTGCCTGTGAAATCAAAATCAAACTTGACAGACCAGCTGATTGTTCTCTTATGTCACTTGTCATCGGTATATTCTGCTCAAAGGATTTGGGTCTGAATTCTTTCCTAACAATTAGTGTATTCAGATTGCAGGCCAGATTTTGTTAACGGCATCATTTGCGAAATAGTCTCAATACCCTTTGTGTATTGTCATTAATATTCATTGATTTAAGTGTCAAGTGTTCTTTGGAAACTGACCATACTGTTTCCCACATGGTAAGAAATACATAGTAGATACATACAAATAAGTATTTGCTGAATTGAAGTAACACTGTTATTTTGATAGATCCAATTACAGTCACACTTGAGAGAAATTAACTTTTAAACACGAATCCATAAAATGCTCTTGACTTCTAGAGGTTGCGTAACAGCTTCGTCGAATTTTATGACATAAAACCACTTTCAGCACTATGTTTTTAAAAACCTTAAGAAAAATTAAGCTAAAAAACAAATAGGTTTGTTTTGTTTTCTTTTGTTTTGTTTTAGCTCCCTCTTAACAGAAAGGTTGCAACTATTCCCATTTTCTTTTGGAGTTATATGCCCAATTATTGGTGGCATCATCACAGAGTATTCTAATTCTGTATTTTTTTTTTAATTAAGTTAATCTAATGTACAGGATTATATTAACTTTAGATAGTTCTAGGAATATTTTTGAATAGGACAAACCAAGGTTTAGCCTTCAGAGTTCTTGAGCTTTTGTAATATAAAACTTATAAGGTACTTCTGGGTGACTTGACCGTTTTTGCTTGAGTTGAATAATTAAACTGAAATAGGTGCTGAGTTTAAAAAAAAAAAAAAACCTAGCTCCAATGCTGTAGTACAGTGCAAGCTTTTGTCTTTGAACCTATAAAAATAGGCAATTTCCTTTCTAGTCATTCTCTTCCCCTTTCTACAAATGAGCTACCTTTATGTAGGTGATAAAGCAGAGGAAGCAGAAACAGGTCAGTTGTCTCAGATGGTGAATAGTCAGTCATTCACAAAACAAAAATAGAGATAGAGGGATCTTTCAGCTAAATAGAAAAATGAGTATTGGGTCAGTTAAGGAGAAAAGGAGACAGGAGTAAGAAGTCCTCTTTTATTGCTATACGACTGGGTTTCTTCTACCATATTTTCAGCCAATGAATAGAAAAGGCAATTCTCATTTTAGTCTAAAGTGCAGAGGGCACGAGCCACGCCTGACTTGGCTGTATGCCAACAAATGGGAACTAGTGTTGACCTTAGTGAGGAAAAGTGTCCAGATCTGAATTCAATACATGTGGGGGGGGGGGGGGGAGGGACGGTGCGTTTTCCTCATAACCACCAAACAATTCTCCAGATACCAAAGGCGTGTCCTATGACTTAACTCAAATCTGACACTATCACCTGGAGCAGAGTCAGATTCTACAGATTAGGGGGGGGTCAGCCCCCTGCCCCAACTTCAGATGCCAGTTGAAAGCCCAGGTTGTTACCTGTGCTTCGACCAACTGGCTATAAATCAGAGGTTGCTAAGATCCCTCTTTGGGTTCAATTAATTTGCTAGATTGGCTCACAGAACTCAGGAAATCCATTTACTCACAAGATTACTAGTTTATTATAAGAGGTAAAGATTTAGGAACAGTAAGATGTAAGAGATCCCTAGAGCAAGGTTTGTGGAAAGAGTGAGGAGCTTCCGTACCATCTCCCAGCCTGTCATTCTCCTCAAACCAACTGGGAAGCTCTCTGAAACCAGTCCTTTCGGGTTTTTATGGAGGCTTCATTACCTAGGCATGACTGATGAAATCGTTGACTGCTGGCACTTGAACTCAATCTCCAGCCCTCTCCCCTCCCCTCCTTCCCCTCTGGAGGGGAGGAACTAAAAGTTCAAACCCATCAATTGCAAGGTTGGTTCCCCTGGCAACCAGCCTCACCCTTAGTTAACCTAGGGTTTTCCAAAAGTCACTACATTAACATAACAAAAATACCTTTATTCCTCTCATCACAGGAAAATTCCAAGGATTTAAGGAGCTGTGAGCCAGGAAGCCTGGTCAAAGACCTAATATAATATATATGAATGACCAGACACACATGACTTTATAAATCACAATATCACAGTAAGGCTGACTCACCAATCATTGGTGATATTCAAAATATTTTATAACTGACTAGAAACAGGTGGTGATTGGTCAACACAGATGTCAGTCCTAAATGACTTTATTAAGGTACTGGTGTCTACCAGCTGAATATCAGCCCTGGATAGAGATAAACCATGTTCAGCAAAATCCATGCATAAAAATCTAGAGTTGTACCAAAGATAAATTAGGAGGCTATTGATTACTTTGCAAAATTGTTCCTACTTGGATTCTTCTGAGTAAATACCTAACCTGGTGCACTGGGAGTTATTTGATTTTCACCTAGTTTATCAATATCAACTCTGATGTCTACCTGCTTCTTCCTAGTGCAGAGCCTAGTGTTGTAATGAGAAGGTTATTGGATTAGAAATTACAAAATCTCAGGTTTGGGCATGGCTCCATCATTGAATAGCTTTAGTACCATAATCAATTCCCTTGACTTCCTTGAATTTGCTCCCTGACCTGTACAATGCAAACAATGAAAGCTGTCCCACAGGATATGATAATATACTTGGCTGTGCTCTGGAAACCATGAGGTGTTATTACTCTGATGACCAACCTGACAAAAGACGTCGCGAGAAAAAAAATAATAATAATAACAGTATCGCAAATGAGATTCTGAAAGATTTCAATTCGTTCCTGCAATGTAAAGGTTCATATCATTAGAAAACCAGTGCACGTGGTTCTCAGTGTTCTTATTTTGTATGTCTCTCCAGGAGTGAAAATGGAAGAATTCCTCCCCCCTGGTGCTAGTCTAAAATGCACCGTCTGTAGCTACACCGCTGATTCCGTGATCGGCTTTCACCAACACCTGTTCTCCCATCTCACTCAAGCTGCCTTCCGATGCAATCACTGCCACTTCGGCTTCCAGACTCAGAGGGAGTTATTGCAGCACCAGGAGCTCCATGTCCCTGGAGGCAAACTTCCCAGAGAAGGTGATATGGAGCACTCTCCAAGTGGAACCGAAGACAGCTTACAGCCAGCCACAGACTTGTTGACCAGAAGCGAACTCCCGCAGAGCCAAAAGGCGATGCAGACTAAAGACGCGAGCTCTGACACAGAGCTGGACAAGTGTGAGAAAAAGACTCAGCTCTTTCTCACGAACCAGAGACCAGAGATACAGCCTACGGCAAATAAACAAAGCTTTTCTTACACAAAAATCAAGTCTGAGCCCTCCAGTCCAAGACTTGCCTCATCTCCGGTTCAGCCTAACGTTGGGCCTTCTTTCCCTGTGGGCCCTTTTCTGTCTCAGTTTGCTTTCCCCCAAGATATCACAATGGTCCCTCAAGCTTCAGAGATCTTAGCCAAGATGTCTGAACTGGTACATCGGCGACTGAGGCACGGAAGCAGTAGCTACCCTCCCGTGATTTACAGCCCTTTGATGCCCAAGGGGGCCACTTGTTTTGAGTGTAACATAACGTTCAATAATTTGGATAATTATCTAGTGCACAAAAAACATTACTGCAGCAGCCGATGGCAGCAGATGGCCAAGTCCCCAGAGTTCCCTGGCGTTTCAGAAAAGATGCCTGAGGCCGTGAGCCCCAACACTGGTCAAACCTCCATAAACCTTCTCAACCCAGCTGCTCATTCTGCTGATCCCGAGAACCCACTTCTTCAAACATCCTGCCTCAATTCTTCCACTGTTTTAGATTTAATTGGGCCAAATGGGAAGGGCCATGACAAGGACTTTTCTGCTCAAGCTAAGAAGCTCTCCACCTCTAACAGCAGTGATGATAAAATTAATGGAAAACCTGTTGATGTGAAAAATCCCAGTGTCCCCTTAGTGGATGGGGAAAGTGACCCAAATAAGACTACCTGCGAAGCTTGCAACATTACCTTCAGCCGGCATGAAACATACATGGTCCACAAACAGTATTACTGTGCCACACGCCACGACCCTCCACTGAAGAGGTCCGCTTCCAACAAAGTGCCTGCCATGCAGAGAACCATGCGCACACGCAAGCGAAGGAAGATGTATGAGATGTGCCTACCTGAGCAGGAGCAAAGGCCTCCCCTGGTCCAACAGCGATTTCTTGACGTAGCCAACCTCAGCAATCCCTGTACCTCCACTCAAGAACCCACAGAAGGGCTAGGAGAGTGCTACCACCCGAGATGTGATATCTTCCCAGGAATTGTCTCAAAGCACTTGGAAACTTCTCTGACGATCAACAAATGTGTTCCAGTCTCCAAATGTGACACTACTCATTCCAGCGTTTCCTGCCTCGAGATGGACGTGCCCATAGATCTCAGCAAAAAGTGTTTATCCCAGTCTGAGCGGACGACCACGTCTCCCAAAAGGCTGCTGGACTACCACGAGTGCACTGTGTGCAAGATCAGCTTCAATAAAGTGGAGAACTACCTGGCCCACAAGCAGAATTTCTGCCCAGTCACAGCACATCAGCGTAACGACCTGGGCCAACTCGACAGCAAAGTATTTCCAAATCCAGAGAGCGAAAGAAACAGCCCCGATGTCAGCTATGAAAGAAGCATAATAAAATGTGAGAAAAACGGAAATCTGAAGCAGCCTTCCCCTAATGGAAACTTATTTTCATCCCACTTAGCAACCCTGCAAGGCCTGAAAGTCTTTAGTGAAGCGGCTCAGCTCATTGCTACAAAGGAAGAAAACAAACATTTGTTTCTTCCCCAATGCCTTTACCCCGGGGCAATAAAGAAGGCAAAAGGGGCTGACCAGCTTTCTCCGTATTATGGCATAAAGCCAAGTGATTATATTTCTGGTTCTCTTGTCATCCACAACACTGACGTGGAGCCGAGCACAAATGCCGAAAATGAATCCCCTAAAGGCCAGGCTTCCTCCAACGGGTGCGCCCCGCCGAAGAAAGATCCCCTGCCGCTGTTACCCAAAAACAGAGGCATGGTAATAGTCAATGGTGGACTGAAGCAAGACGAGAGACCTGCCGCCAACCCACAGCAAGAGAACATTTCCCAGAATCCTCAGCATGAAGACGGCCACAAATCTCCCTCTTGGATCTCTGAGAACCCGTTAGCCACAAATGAGAATGTCTCCCCAGGGATTCCTTCCGCGGAGGAACAGTTGTCTAGTATAGCAAAAGGTGTGAATGGCTCCACCCAGGCTCCCACCAGCGGGAAATATTGCCGCCTGTGTGATATTCAGTTCAACAACCTCTCAAACTTTATAACTCACAAGAAGTTTTATTGCTCATCACATGCGGCAGAACATGTCAAATGAAATAACTTCATAAATAAACACCAGTCACCTTTGGTACCAGTGTTTAGTATGTGGTTCTACCCAGTCCAGAAAACAAAAACAAAACAAAACAAAAAACAAAACACAAAAGCTGTTTGAATTACATCTGGGCAATCAGGAGATAATTCATTAAGGCTGAGTTGAAGACTTAAGGTGTAATTTCATTACAGTCCATTAGTAAAGTGTATTATTGGTGCCATTTTCAAAAAAAAAATTAATTTATTTTACCAGCAGTATTCATAGCTGTGGTTATGTTATTTTTTATTTAAAAACTTTATATTAAAGTCATTTGTAATGTTATTGTATAGTTATTGTGTAGCACATATGGTTTGCACAGTATAGTAGCTTTTAAAGAAAATAGTCACGAACAATACCGAAAAGCATTTTAGAAATAGCTTCAAAAGCACTTGTGGATCTTGATTTCTTCTTATATGCTGTTGCAGATATATGTATATGCTAAAATATAACTTGCAACGATGTTCTAAATACACATGCTATAAGTTCGCCTTAAGATTTCAATTCTTGGATAATCAGGCTCTGTTTGCACTTTATATTTTAGCAGATACAGTCTCTTAGTCACTAGGCTTTGCATTTGTATGTAGCTGTATGTTTCTGTCCATTTTCTTAATCTTAAACATGTATGTTAAATGAAGATGGCAATTTTTTTCTTGTATAGTACTTGTATTTTCTTTCGCTGATGCAGCTCTGTCTCAATTTTTAAACCTTTGCTGTTAAATGCAATACTTTATAAAGAATGAACAAAATTACTGGAAGCAGTATTGTAAGTAATGAGGTAGTGTTAATCAGTTTTATCTTTTGAAAGGCACAGTCTAAATCGAAACCCTAAACTCAATGCTGCAAGTATGAATTTAATTCATATATAAGATCTATTTAAATATAAGAGTAGCAATACTGCACCTGGTGATCACAAAGATAATGTTCTACTTCTGATAGAAATGATTTCTCAACAAATATTGTTACTATGCATGTATATGGATGGAATAAAATTCCAGATTGTTGGAGAAGTTTGGCAGACTTTTTTTCTTTAAAATACAAAGGAAAGTATATATATATATATATTCTTTGTGGTGAGAACAGGTTCAAAATAGCACTGAATAGCTGAATGCTGAATATTATATATATATATATATATATATATATATATATATATATGTATATATATGTATATATATACATATATATATAGATATATAGATATATAGATATGGTGACAAATCAGTAAAGGAATAGATTGTCCATTATATGTTCCTAATTAATATAACACATATAACATCTCTCCCCCCACCACTGTAGCACAGAAAGAAAACAATTTCATAAAAGACTTGCAAAGCCTATGCACAAGAACTGTAACAAACGTTGATGAAAAGCACCCAACTTTTAAATGAAGTTTACCAGAGAGAGAGAGAGAGAGAGAGAGGTTTGCCTGTCAAGGAGCCATGAAGTGGTATAGTCAAGCAATTCTGATGAATAAAGACAAACAAATTTCATGCAATTTGCACAAGACCCTAGATTTCACACATCTCACTTGTACTTTCCAAGGGTTTGCATACTGACGGGGAGGGGAGAACAGGGGATGTGAATCAGATCATGAAGGACCTCATGGGGTATCCAGAGGTGTTGAGGTGTGACTCAGCAGGCAAGATGGGCACCTATTGCCAATCAAGACAAACCGCAGTCTACTGCACTTTTAGAAACATCCAGATCAGTTACCTCACCTGTAGTTAAGATGCACTATTCACAGGCGGGCTGTGATGCACTATTATTTGTCCATATCGGATTTGGTAACATAATGAACTTAAGGTGCCAGCCTGAACACAGCCTATAAATACTGTGACGAAACATAAAAAACTACTGTGCTGTCCAGAACCATTCCTCCGATTGTTGTCTAGAATAACTATTTTTAAATGTAGAATCTTGACCTTAACTGATGTTTTTCATTTCAGTCCGTGACAAAGCAGAGAGGTAAACAGAACTGATCCGCTTAATAGAGTTTTTCAGGAATCTCGTGAAGCATCAGAACCTTGGGGACCCATAGGCATATTCATAAGGACCCATGCATTTCTCAGGTGGGAACTGGCAAGACTGGGTAGTCCCAACAGGACTTGTCTCCCCAGTCTCTTCTTTTTCCTCTTCTCTAGGAAGGAAGGAACGAAGGAACAAAGGAAGGAAAGAGAGGGTGGGAGGGAGAGAGGGAGACAAACAAAAAGAAAAACAGAAAGAGAGAAAGACAGGAAGGAAGGGAGGGAGGGAGGAGGAAGAAGTCAGCATATCTTTGTTGACCACCTGGGATTGTACCCACTATTTGGGGGATGGAGGCAGAGGTATAATCCATGATAGCTTCCCTGGAGGAATTTATACTCTGACTCAGTATAGAGCTTCTCAACCCTGTTCTTTCATTAGAATCACATAGGGAACATTTTTTAAATGCCAATGAATATGTGTTCTTGGTACATTGAGCTTTACATGAGATCAATTAAAGAAAACCTCTTATCTGGGAATCTCTATTTTTAAACATCTGTCCAGGTGGCTCTGATATGTGGCAATGTTGGGACACACTAAAGGGTCAACTAGGATGAGGTAAAAAGGACGAGTGAGACTGAGTAGAAAGATAAAAAGAAAAGGAAATCAATATGGGACGAAAGCACTGGGAAAGATCGTGAGGATAGGGTAAGGTCTAGAAAGGTGGGCACAGTGACGAGGAATGCCACCTGTCCTTCTGGTAGCCCTGAAATATTTTGCTGTATCCAGAAGAATATTTCTGATATTGTTCCAGTAGCCATTCACAGAAGGAAATTGATAGCAGAGGCTGAAATAGTGATGTTCAGACCACAGCGAAACCCTGAAGAGTATAGAGGAACAAAACAGTATTTCTCCATGTGGAGATCACTGTAAATAGTAGCATGGAAGTCGCATGTGATGATGAAGGGTGAGTAAAAAACTTTCCAAAAGAAGGGTCAGACTGCAAAGTAGAAGTAAACAAGGGTATAGAGATCTGGTCTCCCAAGACCTTGAGTGCCAGGCTGAGGTTTATGGGTTTTCTTGTACCTTGCCTCTTACGTAGAGTAATTGTGTATAGGAACAGTGACAGGGTGAAGCAGGAGGCCTAAATGCTAGAGGGGTATTTTCTAGAAGGCCATAACGATGGTCCAAATGGGGACTACTGTGAGCCCACACGGAGTGAACGAAGAAGGACAAGTCTGTGTACAGCTTACATTATAACAGATCTTGGAGACCAAATTGAATGGAAAGCCCAAGGTCTTCAACCCTGATTGCAACACTCTATGTTCAACGAGACAACATTGAGTCAGAATATTAGCACCAGTCGAATGGTCTGGGGAAGGGTCGTAAAAAAGAATGAGAGTTTATACTGGTTCTTCAGATTGTCCGTGGGATTTAAATCCTCTACAGAACACTAACATCTACTACATCAGAATATTTCAAGACGGCCATGGGTTTCTAGGGTTTTTTGGCAAAGCAACCCGAGGGTATTTTATATTATCCTCCACTGACCACAAATGAAAATCACTGAATTAAATATAGAGGGAAAAGGAGCGCCTGGGTGGCTCAGTCAGTTAAGTGTCCGACTTTGGCTCAGGTCATGATCTCTCAGCCCATGGGTGTGAGCCCCGCATCAGGCTCTGTGCTGACAGCTCGGACCCTGGGGTCTGCTTCAGATTCTGTGTCTTTCTCCCTATCTTTCCTCCACTCATTCTCTCTGTCTCTCTCAAAAATAAACAAACATTTTAAAATTTTAATAAATACATAATAAATAAAGAGGGAATGGCAGCAAGTATTCTGCAGTTGACACCAAAATAAATTAAGCTAAGCAGAATTTAATACTCAATTGGTCTTCAAAGTTGCTATCACATATATGACACATTTTGGTGTTTAAAACCTATAATTTAAAAATAATTCAACACGTGTTTTAGTATTGAAATTAAAACTAAAAATTAAGTCATTATGGAATCTGTGAACAATATTTGAAAATCTTTTAATACGATGGAGCCCTCTCGTTTCCAGGCAGAATTAAGGGCAGAGACTTTAAGTGCCCAAAGTCGCAAAGCTAATGGGTGAGATCCAGAGACCTGAGCCTTGTTCTCAGATTACCTCTCCACCTCAAGTTCCTTTCTCCACTAAACCAGAAGGAAAAATACTAGGGCCTGTTAGCTAAAATTCCAGCTACTTTTTCTTGCTCTGATATATTTAAGTCTAGCCCAAACAATCTCTGGAGGTAGAGAAAAAGGAGCATACTGTTTTCTCATGACTACTGTAACAAATTACCACAAGCTTGGTGACTCGAAACAACAGAAGTTTATTTTGTTATGGTGCCCAGCCAAACTCTACAAATGTGTAGCAGCACAGCAGAAATTGTTACCCGGAAACTAGTAAGTCTCTTGGAACTTGATGGAGACATGAATGTTATTAACAAACATGGATGATAGCCATAAAGGATACAGCATCTAAACTATCACGTCTCAGCTGATGACTGTGGACCCAAACATGAAGCAGAATGTTGTCTGATAACAACCCTGCACCAAGCAGTATATCTGTCTGGAACTTAGTAAATCTTAATTCAGAGAACCATAAAAAGCAGAGGCGGGCTGGGTAAAAGTTTACTTTGGCACTATCTAGAAAAAAGAGTTTGCTCAGTATATTAAAAGAATAAATAGGACTGAAAGAAAATAAACTTTTTAAGAACCTAGCAGCCCCATTTTTCAGGTAAGTAATATATTAATTTCAAATGATTTTTATCTTTATATTCAAGAAGAATGTCAGCACTTTTTGCTTCACAACACTTCTTTGATCATTAATCCCACTTCCTACATATGACATAACTTGATTGCAGATGATGTAAATGTTTGAAATTCACTAAGTGCAGAACTTTTCCTATCAGGATTCAATGACCCTCAGGAAAACAATCACGTAAATAAAATACAATGTTGTTATGTCTATGAAAAAATATGCAATGATGAAATCATCTTTTAAAATTAGTAACAGGGACATAAACTTTATAATACATAGAAGAATGTGTACTCGATATCATGGCTAGTTTAGAAAGAGGAGATGATTCAGATGAAGAAAGAAGGAAGGATTTTAGCATAGAAATTGTAAGAAAATAGCTGAAGAGGAGAGCGGGAAATTCAAGACAAAGGAATTAATAGGAAGGTGTTCATATCAAGATCCTCCCAGATACACCTGGGTGCACCCTCAGAATCCTTCCTCCCGCTATAATGGGTGAATTGTCCCTGATTTTAATCAATGCCATTCCTTCCACTTCAGCCTTTCATTCCCTCTAGCTGATTTGATGATTTAGCTCCTTCAAGTATTCCTTCTTTCCTGGCACAAAAGCAACAGATGTGCCTTTTTTTTTTTTTTTTTTTAAAGGATTTTTTTTTTCAACGTTTTTATTTATTTTTGGGACAGAGAGAGACAGAGCATGAACGGGGGAGGGGCAGAGAGAGAGGGAAACACAGAATCGGAAACAGGCTCCAGGCTCTGAGCCATCAGCCCAGAGCCCGATGCGGGGCTCGAACTCCCGGACCGCGAGATCGTGACCTGGCTGAAGTCGGACGCTTAACCGACTGCGCCACCCAGGCGCCCCCAGATGTGTCTTTTTCAATTTGTGTAGGGACTCAGAGGAGAAGCATCAACATGTGCTCTGAGTTAAAGTCTGAAACAGAAATTAAAGGGTCCTTCTCACAGGTAATGGATTGCATAATAATCCATCAATTTCCTCATCCTGGAAGTTGGAGGGAGTTCCCATAATGCTCAGATTAAATTCCCGGTCAGTCTTGTCAATGGAGGCTTGGAGCAGATTCAATTTAATGTAGCGAGCAGAAGAATGTGATATTACACCTACGTAGCGTTGAGCCGCGTTATCCCTGCCGCATCAGTACTGCAATGACTATTTTACCAACAAACAAACCAAGGCTTAGAGCAGTTGAGTGAGTTCCCCAAACGATAGAGGCAGTAGAGCCAAGTCTTGAGCCCAGTCGTCTGTCTTAAAGCCTTTGCTACCCTTTTCCACGAGGCCCCAGATCTCACTCCCTCTACCTCGAGCTAAACCCCTTGCAATCATGTTGCAGGTCTGCCTGACACCATTTTATTGTCCACTGGCACTGGAGTTGCCTGAGTCGGGATAATCATATGTCCCATTCTGCCTGGGACATTTTTTGGCCTGGCTTGGAATTTATCTTAGATTTTTCATAGTAAGTTTTATTATCAAGAGTTACATCCAAATAAGCTGGGATGGATTCCGCAGATTTCATTTGTATTTCTGGCTTCTAACACTGTTTCCACTACTAGTGTGGGTAAGGTGCATGTACGGTGAAAAGTTTTCTCTTTAACCCGTCGTTAAAGCTGAAAGACAATCAGAGATAACCTGCCTTTTGCAATGACCCCCTCCAGAGGCAATGTAACTAACACCTTTTCAAGGACAACATGTAAGGTACTCTATGATAAAGCACCTTTGGAGAGAAGCATCTGGGAACAACTTAATACTTCTGTGTTTCAGTGCCTGTGGGAGAAGATTTGGAAACACTACCCCTGCATACTGTTGGGTATAATTGTGCTCTGACCTCCAAGATGCACAGAGCCCCACTAGGTAATGAGAGCTGTGAAGAACGTGAGGAATTACTAGTTCCAGTACAGAATATGCTGAAAAATATCTTGTCAAAGTTACAGGTAGACAATAGTCTGAGTGCTCTATTTACTCTGGTTTTATCACTCAGTATATAGTCGTATAGGGTATAAATACGTAGTTGCTATCTATTTTGTTGTTTGGTAACATCATTTTATGTAGCAATATGTCATTTTCACAGCAAAATGCTTAAAACAAAATATATTTGATGTAAAAAACTAAGAACTTAAGTTTGCACCTTTCAGGAAAGCTAGATAATGAAGCTGTAATTCCTCAAATGATTCTTTGACACCTACCTTTCACCAAGGAAGCTGTCAAGTTATAATAAACCATGCAAAATCAAATCACATAAGTCTGCTCAAGAATGTTTAGCAATGGGAACCTGGATGGCTCGGTAGTTTCAGTGCCCAACTCTTGATTTTGGCTCAGGTCATGATCTCATGGTTCATGAGTTCGAGCCCCACGTTGGGCTCTCTGTTGACAGCATGGACCCTGCTTAGGATTCTCTCTCCCCCTACCTCCCTGCCCTTCCCCTAGCGCACCCTGTCTCTCTCTCAAAACAAATGAATAAACTTAAAAAAGAAAGAATCCTTAGGATTGACTTCAAATTTAGTCATTATTTAACTCATTGGGCCTGAAGATGATGATTCAGTGTGTGCAGTCGTGGAGGGTATATATGCATTACCCTGGCTTGGCTTTATGTTTCAATCAAATGTTGATCCATATTAAGTTCATTATGGAGATTGGTACAGTGCACATATAATCTAGAACTTTTGAAATTAAGCTACAACATTCTATCAGTTGAAATAGAAGTCATAATTGGGGAAATTTAAAATATATATATACTTTTAATGTAAATTAAATGTAATTGATAATTTAATTTAATTTGAAAGCTTATGTATATATGTGTATATACCAATAGTTGAATAACTGAACAAAATTTTTGTGATAAAGCTTATGTTGAATGCAAAATAGTCATTGCATGGCCGTACTCCATTTCTCTCCACTTCCCCTCAGAAGATTTTAGAAATGTTTGAATTACTAATTTGAAGAAATTCTTTGTATACCCACATATATGTTAGATAATGATATTGACTTTTTTTTTTTTTTACCAATTCCTTTGAATTTTGTTTGTATTTAAATCAAAAAATTTGGAACTCTTTATTCAGTATATTCAATGAATGGAGTCTCAAATGTTTTCATAGAAGCTAATAAGAATACATGAAATTTATCATACAGAATTGAGAATCTAAATCTGTTAAACATTAAGAGTTAAAACTGTCCAAGATTTACTCTTTAAATGCTATAATTGCATTTTGTAATATCCCAACTTTGGGGAATGCTTTTCTGTTGGAGCTTCTATTTGCAATTGGATAAATTTTTATTTTCTATTGCAAGGGAATCAAATAAGGTTGATGATCTTCCATTCATATTCAAAAAACAAGAGATAAATTATATGATAATTTTTCTTTAAAATATATTTGTCAAAAGAAGGCAGTTAAATTGAAACAAAAAATAGTCCTTCTGTGGATATATGGGCCAACATATTTGCATGTTTTGATTAAAAATAGATGAAAGTAGGGGCGCCTGGGTGGCTCAGTCAGTTGGGCGTCTGACTTCAGCTCAGGTCATGGTCTTGCAGTTCATGAGTTCAAGCCCCACATCGGGTTCTGTGCTGATAGCTCAGAGTCTGGGGCCTGCTTCGGATTCTGTGTCTCCCTCTCTCTGCCCCTCCCCCACTCACTCTCTCTCTCTCTCTCTCTCTCTCTCTCTCTCAAAGATAAATAAACTTAAAAAAAATTTTTTTAAATAAATGAAAGTATCTCATTAACAATTTCTTTCTGAGATTATACTCTACATATTAGATACTTTTTTCTATGACCTTGATATTTTTGAAGACTATTAGTCACATACTTTGTTGGATACCTCAATCTGAGTTTGCCTGAGTTTTTTTATGATTTTTTCCCTGGTGTTACAGATTTGGAAGAATAGCAGAAATGCAAAATGTTTCTCACTACATCTCATCAGGAGACATCTGATATCAACCCAATTATCACTGGTGATGTTAACCTTGACCACTTGACTGAGTTGTATATGCCAGGTTCTCCACTGTAAAATTACCTTTTTTTTTTTTTTTTCTCCTTTCCACTCTCCATTCATTAGAGGTGAATCACTAAAGCTGGTCACCATTCCAGGGATAGGGAATTAAGCTCTACTTCCTGAAGGGAGAAGTATCAAAACATTTGTGCACCTACATTAAAATCACTATATAGTTAATGCACATCTGTGGGGAGATACTTGGAGGCAATGTGTACATCCTGTTTCTCTGAAAAGTTTCACCCACTGATTTTAGCTTTCAGAGGGGTCTTGCCTGCTGCAACTGTTACTGTGGCATAGATCTTTATTTCTCTCATTCTTTCTATATTGATTATTGAAGTTCTTAGAGGAAAGCCCACCCCTTCTCCTTCACGTAGGTATTTATCCAATCATTTATTTATATCAGTACAGACTTAGGGCTATTTACTTTGTTCTCTGTCATATAACCTGTAGTGTGCCTTTATCCGTGGTTTTACCTTCTGATTTCAGTTACCCGCAGTCAACCAGGGTCTGGAAACAGATGATTCTCCTTCTGACATAAGGTCAGAAGGTCAATAGTAGCCTAACGCTCTGTCACGGTGCCTACGTCATTCACGTCACTTCACCTCATCACGCAGGCATTTTATCATCTCACATCGTCACAAGAAGAAAGGTGAGTACAGAACAATTGGATATTTTGAGAGAAAGACCAAATTCCCATACTTTTTGTTAGAGTGCATTGTTATAATAGTTCTATTTTATTGTTGTTGTTGTTGTTAATCTCTTACTGTGCCTCATTTGTAAGTTAAACTTTATCACAGGTGTGTACGTATAGGAAAAAACATACCAAAAATAGGATTTGGTACTATCTTTGGTTTCAGACATCCACTGGGGATCTTGGATAACCCTTCCATTGGATAATGGAAGGATGATTGCACTACCACTGTTTCATTGTTCACATCGTTCTAGCTTTTGCTATGGTGCTATGGGCAACTCTTTAAGGTAGGTGCAACTTTTTTTTTTTTTAAGCCATTTCCTTATAGTCTGGCACTATGAGATAATACATGCTTCAGAATGCCTAATTTCACAACCTATTTCTATGGAACTCATCTTATATTTTCCTTGACCCAGCCCTAGAGTTAATCTCTTCAAAGGACCCTCATTTCTCTTATTGGAGAATGGTGTTGAGAAGTCAAGATCTTGACGCTAGGTATATTTGTTGTGACTCGGTATCACTGTGTCTAGACCATCTCAGCAGATGGCGCTAGGACACGTGTATCTATAGTTACCAGTGTAAA
Source organism: Leopardus geoffroyi (assembly GCF_018350155.1). Taxonomy (NCBI): domain Eukaryota; kingdom Metazoa; phylum Chordata; class Mammalia; order Carnivora; family Felidae; genus Leopardus; species Leopardus geoffroyi. The sequence goes on along the minus strand of NC_059338.1, from coordinate 102,782,279 downwards.
CACACATTTCCATACTTACATGTGTACTACGTATATTTTAAAGTAAACCTGAGTTTAGAATAAGCATAGGGTCATACTCTAATCCAGCAGTTATGTTATATTTTAATATCCAGCTCCATACAAAGAATTTTTCTCTAATATACATTTATTTCTATTTTTTAAAAGAAATTTACTTTTAAAGATGATTTATGATTGGGGAGCCTGGGTGGCTCAGTCGGTTAAGCATCTGACTCTCGATTTTAGCTCAGGTCATGATCTTACAGTTGGGGAGATTGAGCCCCACATCAGGCTCCACACTGACCACACCGAGCCTGCTTGAGATTCTCTCTCCCTCTCTAGCCCTCCCCCACTCACACTCTTTCTCTCAAAATAAATAAACATTTAAAAAATAAAATAAAAATGGTTCATGACTATAACTATTATATAGATCCATTTATATAAAAATTAATTTGTCCTAATAACCAAATGTTTTAAATATATACAGTTATAATTATTTCTTTTTTCAATTTTTAAAAATTTATTTGAGAAAGAGTGCTCGAGTGAGTGGGGGAGAGAGGCAGAGGGAGAGAGAGAGAAAGAGAGAGAGAGAGTCTCAAGCAAACTCCACACTCAGTGTGGAGCCCGATGCAGGGCTCAATCCCATGACCCTGGGATCATGATCTGAACCAAAATCTAGAGTCAGACGCTCAACTGACTGAGCCACCCAGGCGCCCCTATAATTATAATTATTTCAGTACTTCCTTTTCACTCTCAAAAATGTCCTAATCTCGATAATAAACTCTAAAGTGACCTTACAATGAATTCATCTGAGCTATGACTTATGAATTCATAAATGCTATGATTTAGAGCAAAGCCTCCCAAGATTTAAGGTCCATACCAATCACCTGAGGATTCTGTTAAACTGCAGTCTGATTTAGTAGGACTGGGGAGGGTCCTGAGAGCCTGCACTCCTCACAAACTCCCAGCTGAAACCAGTGCTGCAGGTGCACACACCACACTTGGATTGGCAAGGCTGAAGACCACGTAGCTGTCGTTGCATGTGCCTTGTACACAGTTGTCCTGCGTCCTCATCCAGACCCATTGCTACTGAACTCTGTATCCTACTCACTAGGATTCCATTCAAGTCTGTAGCTCTTTTCTTCATTGCTATGCTTATTTCAGTTTGGTGGCTTTGTTCGTAATACAAACAAGGCGAGTTTATATCACTTTGTACGTTAGATTAGTTGTATTTGACAGGTGGGAATGGGAGGGGTGTCCGGCTCGCCCCCTTTTTATTCTTTAATAGTTTGGAAAATCGAGAAACTTTAGAACTTATTATTTGCCAGGATACATTCATGTTTTACTTACACAACAGCTGCCTTTTATGAACTTTCCCATTTTCAATTTAGTATTAATTTTGATGAGTTTTTTAACCCAAGGAAAACACTTGTGGAGTCTATTACAAGATTGGTGGACTCACACTGTGATCAGAGACAGATGCTTAAGGGAATAGTGGAGTCATTTGCGATTCGAGACCATTCCTGGTGGGGGGTTGGGTGGGAGTGGGGAGAGAGTGAGAGCGGGGGAGGAACAGAGTAAATATGTAGAGAGTATTGCAATCTCACAGCCATCTGTGCTAACTGCATGCTGCAAATCTCAAACAGAAACAGACAGCGTGAAAGCAAATGTTATTAGTTGGTTTCAATATTGTGCCCTTCAAAATTATTTGTTTCACTCCCTTCATTCGTTCATTCATTTATTTGTGGTTACATTTGAATTTTGAGTTCTTATTCTGACACAAGCATTATAATGGGCCCTGGGGACCAAATGCTAAGGGATAGTTCCTGTCTTCTATTAGCAGTGGGTAGAGAAGCTTAGAATGAAAAGTACACAGGTGAATACAATGTTATGTAAAATGTTACGCTGTTGCATGGAGTCCTAAAAACACATTAAGAAAGCACCATATCCTATCTTGGGGATCCTAGGAAAGTTTCACACAGGAAATGGCGTCTACTCTGAGATGTAACAGATGAACAGAAGTTATTCAAGTACAGAAAAACAGGTGGCAAATAACAGAGAAAACGGGGAAGGTAAGAGGAACTGGGTGGAAATAGGGTTGGCTTTAGAACATTGTAAGAAGAGAGATTAGCAGGTGCAAAACCCAAATGCTGAGAAGAAGATAGGATTATCTTGAAGAGAAGAGTATAATTCACTATGGTAACTGTAACTTCCCACTGTTCCCTTTCCCCGGGCTCACTAACTTGGTCATATCAGTGCCACCACCCACCTGGTCACCCAGACGACAAACTAGGAGTCATTCTGGTCTCCTACTCTCTCAATGCTCCCAATTAGATGATCATCTAGTTCTGTCAATTCTTCCTTCTAGATATATTTAAATTGTATTTATTGTCTGCCTGCATGGGGCCACTAACCTATAGCATGATTGTCTCATACCTTGATTACTATAGGAGCCTCCAGACTGAGTTTCTTCATTTGTTTTAAACCTTTTCAGGTGGGAAAACTTATTTTGACTATAGTGATCTTCCCAAAGACAAAATCTGGTTACTGTCACTCTCTCCTTAACTACTTAAGTGACTCCCCATTGTCCACAGGATCATGTCCAAATTCTTTAACATAGTTACAGCTAAAACCTTTGTTTGGCCGACTCCTGCTCACACCTCCACCTTGCTGCTACGGTACTTGATTCGTTTCATGTACACTTGTTGATCAGCTATAATCATCAAACCAGACACTCTAAATAAAATGATAAATAAAATAAATAACTTGACATACACAAAATTTATATCCTACCAGAAAAGATATTTAAAGAAATAATTAAATTATTACCAACAGTTGTGATAATTCTTTGCTACCACCACTATACTAACTCTATAGTATTTAGGATTATCTTGAGCCTGACCTATTCTGGAGTGAAGTTTTTCTAGATCTTAATTTTCAAATACACTGATTATTAAAAAAGAAAAAAAAAGACATAGTCATGCTATTAGTTACATAGGCGTTATGATAGATAAATCATGAAATTTCAGTTATTTAAGACCATGAAAATTTATTTCTAGTCCCTCAAGTGCTCAGAGGCAGGAAGGACCAGGCAATAATCGTTCAGGCATTTGGGCCAATGAAGATTCTCCCATTATTAACCCAGGGTTTCTAAGTTCGCTGAGCACTGACATCCTGCTGATAGTCAAGGAAAGAAAGAAGTTGGAGACGGGTTTTAGTGGACCAGAACTGGAAGCAGCATATATCCTGTCTAACCACATTCAGTTGTCTAGAATTGTCCATGTAGTCAGGCCCAAGTGAAAAGGAGAAATTTCTGGGGAAATTCAGAACAGTTCTGTGCCCAGAAACAGAAGGAGGTGGGTTTGGAGAATTGCTAACCAATCTCTACTGCACTCACCAAAACACACAAATGACCAGAAGCAATCATGACCTGTGCCTGTCCGTGAGTGCAGTGAGGTTCACTGGCATTATCCACTCTCATCTATATCATCTGCCACTTTGGACTGACAGGACCACTGGCCACACACAGCCTAGCAGGCCACCCCATCAACACGTGCCTCACACTAGTGAGGATTTCTTCAATTATCACAAATTCAAAAATGGATGATCACTTTTAATATCTTTAAAAAGTTATTTTAGATGCTTCTGGTGTTAAGACTGAAAGGGTCATCTGGCACATTAGTTTTCTCTCAGCTGTGAATCCTCTGTGGAAACATTCCCTCCCGTGCCTATCTTCCCCATCCCTGCCTGTGTCCCCACCGATCTGTGATTTGCTAACTCTTAGTTGTCTTTTAGGCCTTAGTTAAAAATTACCATTTATGTCACGCTCTTGTAGATCACCTCAAATCTGGGTTAAGAGTTCCTTCCGTGAATTCTAAAAGCACTTTGAAATCTCTATCTATGTATACTATAAATATGTGTGAATAATTCTCTAGGTAAACCTTGTATTCATGGAATGTAGCACAACCTGACATATCATGGCTAATATATACTTATTGACTGAATTTATTTGAATTTATCTGTGTGTCATTTACGCAAATGTTAGATAATGGGACACACAGATATATAAGAAATCCTAGATTTTGAAGACCTCTAGACACACATACATTTATATAGAAACACATTTGTGAAAAATATATATGTATGTAATAGATATTCTTTATGATGAATATATGTATATATATTTTATATATGTTTAGTATATATAACATATAGTGTGTGGACAGGTATGTATGCATATATATTTGTGTGTGCACACACACACAGTTATATATATATTCAAAAATGATTAATATAAAGGGATCCTAACCCTTAAGGACCTTTAGCTTAGTTTAGTTTTGTGTGTGTATGTGTGTGTACATGTATGTATGTAGTAATATATGACATATATAAAGTATAATATATATCTCTATCTAAATGCACACACATACATATAATATACACTGTAACACCTTAGGTGATGGGCTACTAACTGACATAGAAAGAGGATGAGAAGTCCGAAATTTGCCTCATAGAGAAAGGAACCTGTCCCCCAGTGGTCCAGAACATGTCCCCCAGTGGTAAATGGTCTCTGTACTCTCAATGATTCATCTTCCTGAGCCTGAAGAGGGCTGGCCCTCAGAGGATGTTTCAGTTATACCATGAAGCTTCCATACTTAAGTAAATCAGGAAGGTTGGGAGGACTGACCCAAGAAGAACACTATAGTTCCAAAGACCTAGGCATCAATCAGCTTGGCCAGCATCTTTAACAGGACATCTTACCGGGCACAGCCCGCTGAGAGAAGTGCTGGAAAGAAGAGGCCTATGATACCTTTATTGCAAGACTGTATTGAGAGAAAAGAGAGGCTTGTTTGGAAACATTCCTCTCAGTTTCTCACTGGAAACTATTGCCTGGGAGTAATGACAGAGCTGCTCCCACTTGAAAGCTGATTTAGGAATGGAAGGGCTTACTTTATCTCAGACCCATGACTCATGGGGGAATCAATGAAATCTATTTCTCTTAATGTTTTCCAAAGAGACTTACTGATCAAAGTTGTTTCCTTCCCAGAGGTGTGTTCCTTCTAGCTCAGGGATGAGGCATATCTCTGGGACACCCAGAGGACATTTATAGTCACTTCCCAAGTGGCTCTTGTTCTCTGGATTAAAAACGGAAATTATCTCTCGGCTGTCAATGTAACATCTTCCAGCAGCATGAAATTCTGTCAAACAGAAATTGAAGATGAATAAAACGAAGATACACACTCAGGATTATTCCTATTGTGAAGCAGCAGTGCTCTGCGCTGACGATTCTACACCCTAATAGTAGATTTAGGGAAATAGAGACATACTGGTTTTCTAAACGCCCTGTACACTTTGCCACGGGAAGTAGCAGTGATTGAATAGACTGACAAACGCTGTGAGCATATGCAATGAGCCAACCATACCGCACTCCAGGGCAGGATTACAAATGATTTGTGTGCATTTGGGGGGGGGTGGTGGTAATCAGTTATCATAATTCCATTTGTAATTTATGTTTGCATGAAAATGCAGTTTTTAACCATTGCTAGGATTTGAGGCGCGAGTACAACCTGTTTTCATTTTGTCAAACTCCAGAGAATTTCAGCATGTCAGTTCAGTAATATTGCATATCTACATTATTGGATGGCTGGTTTCAAAGAATAAGTAACTACTCTTTATAGGAACAATATTTACAGAATATGTCTGGTGCATGCAAAGCTGTTCATTACCCATCAGGCTTCATTCTAAATAGACACATATCCAAATTCAGGACAAAGGAAAGGAAGGTAAGTGAATAGGGAGGGCAGATATGCGCTCCACTTTAGATACGTCAGCAACACCTGAGATTTAGGTTTTTAGAGAGTAGTAGAGCGGGAAGTTGTAGAGAGGTCCAGCCAGATGAACTGAATGTGAAAGTTTCTTTCTGCCCAGAATAGCAAGGGAGTGGTTAGAGAGATAAGAGGGAGAGAAGACATGGAGACTAGACAGAAACTCAGGTCAAATAGTCAGATGTGAAAACGCATGCATGAAAATGGGAAGTGTGGGATAAAATGAAGGGTTCAAGAATTTGGGAACAAATTCCAAATAATTGTAATTATTTAGGACAGCAGACCTAAAGCTTATGTGAGCAACACTCTTAACTTTTCTGAGCTTGTGTTCTCGTGTGCATTTCTGGAAAAAGAGACCTGCTTTTACCAGATTTGAAAAGAGATCTATGCAGGGGCACCTGGTTGTCTCAGTTGGTAAAGCATGTGATTCTTGATCTTGGCGTCGTGAGTTCAAGCCCTGTGTTGGGTGTAGGGAGTATTAAAAAAAAAAATATGTATATATATATATATATATATATATATATATAGGCATAAAAGTTCAAGAACCACTGATAAGAGATTTAAGGAGTTTAAATCCCCCTCTGTGGAATGTGAGGGAGATAGATGTACTCCTAGTCCCAGCATTTAAACTTAGTGTTCCTTAAGTGCTTTTGACCATGACCAATGGTAAGAAAAATATTTCATCTTGAGACCCTGCACAGTCTCTTTTCTTCTGTCTTAAGACTAGAAAAAAAAAGTTTCACAATGTAGTTGTTATCCTTCCTGTTAGATCCACTATGATATTTTCTGTTCTATTCTTCTCTCTTCTATTCTAGGCAATTCTGTTTTATTTATACAATGCTAGTCATGACCTACTAAATTGATTTCATGACCCATTTAGGGATCGCATCCTACAGTTTAAAAAACACTGTTTTCACGGACTCAAATGTGACAAGTGCAAAGGCAAGAAACCATGCAATGCACAGTTTCAGTAGGTGAGGGGAGCTCTCCTTCCAGCATTGACAGAGGTTCAAGTACAAAGAAGAACAGCTGACATTCACAAAATTGACATAAGGGGAGTAGGGGGTGGGAGGATAAGCTATGTCCCGGTGAGATGGAAATGAAGTTTAAAGCTCTGTCTAGACTATATGAAAGGAAATGTCCTGTTAATTCTGAAAAAAAAATACTATTTATTAAACAGAAGACAACTTTAATAATTTTCAATACTTTGCTTTGTGGTTCTACAAGTAGAACAGCTGTATACCTGTCTGGGTACTGAGAGAAATACCACCCAGTGTGGAAAGAAGAAATAAGATGGGACAAAAAACAGATTTGGAGAAAATAATGATAACCTTCCTTGGGGGCCTTAATAATAAACAATATTTCTATAACTAAACATATGTGACTTTGGGGGTGTCATTTTTGCGAGGAGGTTTAGAATAGAGGAGTAACTGTCGAATTGGGTGGACAGACTACTCATGTATTTTTCCATCAAAATTAATGGGAACAACTATAGGCACACCTCATTTTTATTGCACTTTGCTTTATCGCACTTCACAGATACGGTGTTTTTTTACAGATTGAAGGTTTGTGACACCCCTGCTTCAAGCAACTCTATTGTTGCCATTTTTTTCAACAGCTTTTACTCGCTTCATACCTCTGTGCCACACTTTGGGAGCTTTTGCCATTTTTTGAGCCTTTTCATTATGATTATATTTGTTAGGGTGATCTATAATCAGTGGTCTTTAATGTTACTCTTGTAATTGTTTTGGGGATCCACGAACCACTCCCATAGATGATGATGAAAGTAATTCACAAGTGTTGTGCCCGTTCTGACTGTTCCAGCCCTTCCCCATCTCTCTCTCCATTTCCTTGAGACACAACAATATTAAAATTTGGCCAATAAATAACCCTTCAGTGAAAAGAAGAGCCATCGTCTCTCACTTGAAATATAAAGTAAGACATGATTAAGCTTAGTGAGGAAGATGTGATGAAAGCCAAAATAGGCTGAAAGCTAGGCCTCTTGCTCCAAACATTAGCCACGTTGTGAATGCAAAGGAAAAGTTCTTGAAGGAAATTACAGGTGCTACTTCAGTGAACACACAAATGATAAAGAAGCCAGACAGCCTTATTGCTGATATGGAGAAAGTTTTAGTGGTCTGTGTAGAAGATGCAACTAGCCACAACATTCCTTAAGACCAAGCCTAACCCAGAACAAGGCCCTAACTCTCTTCAATTCTATGAAAACAAGTGAAATGAGGAAGCTGTAGAGAAAAAATCTGAAGCGAGCAGAAGTTGGTTCATTAGGTTTAAGAAAAGAAGCTCTCTCTATAACAAGGTGAAGCAGCAAATGCTGATGTTGAAGCTACAGCAAGTATCCAGAAGGTCTAGTTCTGTGCCAGATAATTAATGAAGGTGGCTACACTAAACAACCTACTTTCAATGTAGACAAAACCTCCTTCTATCAGAAGAAGATGCAATCGGGGCGCCTGGGTGGCGCAGTCGGTTGGGCGTCCGACTTCAGCCAGGTCACGATCTCGCGGTCCGTGAGTTCAAGCCCCGCGTCAGGCTCTGGGCTGATGGCTCAGAGCCTGGAGCCTGTTTCCGATTCTGTGTCTCCCTCTCTCTCTGCCCCTCCCCCGTTCATGCTCTGTCTCTCTCTGTCCCAAAAATAAATAAACGTTGAAAAAAAAAATTAAAAAAAAAAAAAAAAAAAAAAGAAGAAGATGCAATCTAGGACTTTCATAGCTAAAGAGGAGAAGTCAGTGCCTGGATTCAAAGCTTCAAAGGACAGACTGACTCTCTGGTTAGGGACTAATGCAGGTGGTGACTTTAAGTGGAAGCCAATGTTCATTTACCATTCTGAGAATCCTAGGGCCCTTAAGAATTTTGCAAAACCTACTCAGCCTGTGCTCTATAAAAAAAACCAAAAATGTAGATGATATTACATCTGCTTACAACATAGTTTACTGAATATTTAAGCCCACTGTTGAGACATACTGCTCAAAAAAAAAAGAGCTCTTTTTTTTATGATAGAGAACAAACTGTGATGGAGGGAAGTGGATGGGAGTTGGGATAGACGGGTGATGGGTACTAGGGTACTAAGGAGGGCACTTGTGACGAGCACCAGGTATTGTATATAAGTGATGAGTCACTGAGTTCTACTCCTGAAGCCAATATTGCACTGTGTGTTAACTAACTAAAGGTTAAATAAAAATAAATAAAAAATAAAAAAGAAATACACTCAGAAGGCTACAGCTGCCATGGATGATGATTTTTCCAATGGATCTAGGCAAAGTAAATTGCAAACGTTCTGGAAAGTATTCACTATTCTAGATGCCATAAAGACCATTTGTGATTCATGCAAAAAGGTCAAAATATCAACATTAACAGTAGTGTGAAAGAAGTTGATTCCTAGCTTCCTAGATGACTTCAAGGGGTTCAAGTGGAGGAAGTAACTGCAGAGGTAGTGGAAATAGCAAGAGAACTAGAATTAGAAGTGGAGCCTGCCAAACTATGGAAGCAGCCCAAGTGTCCGTTGATAGATGAATGAATAAAGAAGAGGTAGTATGTGTATAATAGACTATTAGTCATAAAAATGAATAGAATCTTGCCATTTGCAACAGCATGGATGGCGCTAGACAGTGTAATGCTAAGTGAAATAGGTCAGTCAGAGAAAGACACATACTACATGATTTCACTCATATGTGGAAGTTAAGCAACAAAAACAAATGAGCAGAAGGAACAAACAGAGAAAGAGACACACACCAAGAAACGGACTCTCAACTGCAGAGAACAAACTGATGGTTACGAGAAGGGAGGTGGGTGGGGTGGGGGAAATAGGGGGTGGGGATTAAAGAATACACTGATGATATTAAATAAGTACAATAAAATTATATATAAAAAAAGAAGTGGAGCCTGATGATGTGCCTGAATTGCTGCAATCTTGTGATAAAACTTTAAGAGACGAGGAGATACCTCTTATGGATGAGCAAAAAAGTGGTTTCTTGAGATGGAATCTACTCCTGGTGAAGATTATGTGAAGATTGTTGAAATGACAACAAGGATTTAGAATATTACATAATCTTAGTTGATAAAGCAGCAGTAGACTTTGAGAGGATAGATACCAATTTTGAAAGAAGTTCTACTGTCCATAAAATACTATGGGTGCCGGGTGGCTCAGTCAGTTGAGCGTCTGAATTTGGCTCAGGTCATGATCTTGCAGTTTGTGAGTTCGAGGTTCACGTCAGGCTCTGTGCTGACAACTCAGAGCCTGGATCCTGCTTCACATTCTGTCTCTGTCTCTCTCTGCTCCTCTCCTGCTCACGCACACGAGCATTCATGCACTCTCTCTCTTTATCTCTCTCACTCAAAAATACATAAACATTAAAAAAAATTTTTTTAAAGCATCATATTCTATAGAGAAACATTCATGAAAAGAAGAATCAATGAGGTAAACTTCACTGTTGTTTTATGTTAGGATTTAAATTGCCACAGCCACCCCAGCTTCAGCAACCATCACTTGGGTCAGTCAGCAGCCATCCATGTGGAGGCAAGACCCTCCACTAGCAAAGAGATTATGACTCACCGAAAGCTCAGATGATGGTTAGGATTTTTAACACTGAAGTATTTTTAAATTAAGGTATCTACATTGTTCTTTTTATGACAGAACGGTATCGTACAATTAATATGCTGCAGTATAATGCAAACCTAACTTTTATATGTGCTGGGAAACCAAACAATCCATTTGACTCATTTTATTGTGATGCTTGTTTTATCATGGGGGCCTGGAACGGAACCCACAATATCTCTGCAGTATGCCTGTGTCGGCAAGGCACAGTCATCCAAGCTGAAAACCCTTCTGAAGATGGCATGAAGTACCTTGGAACAATTCAATTAGCTAATCACAGATGGTTGCCAGATACGCAGTCTCAACTTTCATTTCACTAACAAATGTCACAGCTAAGAAAATCTGAACTTTGGGAAATTGGAGGTGATTCCATGAGAAGGGTAACTTCTGTTCTTGTGGTGACTCCATGAAGTCACATGGAGGAATCTTTGTAGTAATTAGTCATCCAAGAATGAGTGGTCAGCACCACCCAAAAAGTGAGACTTGGGTTGCTCATCACCCTGATGTTTCCTGTGTAGAGGGCACTCTGAACTTGCGGCAAGACGAAGGGCACTAACAATAATACAACAAATATATTAAACTGAATTTGATCATCAAATTAATACAGTCCATAAGTATATCCTACCTGATTGATATGAATTAATATGTGTCAGTGTTTATGACTATTTTTGAGTAACAGAATCCTTTGATAAACTGATACAAAGTTTTCTTCAGAGAAGTGGACATATCGATAATCACAGGCAGATAGTCACTCAGGCTTTTGCAGGCAATCTAAGGTTTCAGAAACCCTGCAATTCATCCAGAGATGGCTAAACCAAGGTTGCGGGACACCTTGGTACACTTGATCTGGTATGAAAATCCACATTTTTCGACTGTTTTAACGGCATAGGAACTACACTTGAAGTTTGCACTTGGGGTCGTGAGGAAGAAGAAGGAAAGTGTTTAAAAGTGATCTCTGTACTTGACATTACATCCCGCGGGCCTATATCCTTTGCTTCACACAGTTAAAGGAATACGTGTCACACTTAGCCTAACTTCTGAGAAAACTATGTATATTTTTTTGTTTGTTTTTATCAAAAGTTCAAGTTTATTTTTGTGATAGAAAATGTTCCTTTAATCCCAATCTTTTTTATCAGTCCTAAACAGTACTTGATAGGAGAATTAATGAATGGATGGATGAATGAATTATTTAGAGATCTCTGGAAGGAAGAGTAAAAGAAATGATTTAATTATCTAGTGATTCATGCCCAAGAACCCCCATTAGGTGTGGTTGAGTCTCCAAATTTTTTTTTCCCAGAAGGAAGATAAATAGTAACTCCATGGAGAACTTTAAGCCTCATGGTCCAAGACAAAAACAACCATCGGATTAGAACATACATAACTACCCCTAACTTCTAGTAGGAGCAGAAACACCATTCAGTACATCATCTGATCCCATAATACAGAAGAGGTATTTGGTTTGATTAACATCTGATAAAGGATAGCAGCTCTATTTATCTTGGATCTCAGAGGCAATGAATTTCCTTCCTCCCAAACCCAATACTGTAATGGTTTTGATATTTCAGATACATGAAGTACCATCATGAAGTATGATACCCATTGTTCTGTATCAATTATCAACATCTGCAATTCAAACTCTGTATGAACCTTACACACTAAATCACCAGATTCATTTAAACCCAACAAGTACTAAAAATCCATTTAGGCTTTTGGATAACACTTTGCAGGTACTCTACCTACAGAGAAGCAGTAGGAGAGAGAAATGTGTCCCACTCCCTTCTTTACTGTCTGGACCTGTTAATATTCAGGAATATAAGACAGATAAGGCCCTCATATTCAAAATTTATACACACACATATACACATAAACACATATACATATATATGCATATACATGTGTATGTATATATACATACATATATAGATGCATATACATATATAGATATATATACATATATGTATATGTATATATGTACATATATGTATATATAACATTTATGAAAAGGTATATATAATTTAAAATATCAAATAACTTCTGTTTTTATAGGACACACTCAATAGCATCAAGAAGTTGACCCAAAGCCCATTTACATATTAAAAATTCTTCACCTTTAAAGAATATATTGTATCTACCCTAACAGAAATTTTGAAAAGGTAAAATATTTTTTATTTTCCCCTACTACTGGAAATGATAAAATAAATAAATAAAAGAGTGACATACCAGTAAATTCATAAATAACCATTCATCATTCAGTTATGGCTATTTTAGCTAGCATACAAATGTGTATCAAGAATTAAGAATGGCCAGCAACAATGACACTTCTCAAAGTGACACACACAGCTGAGTGGCATCTCCAATGCACCAAATCAAGTTCAGTTGAATGTAATGTAATCCAGTTCAGTAAATGTCTCCAAATTTTTTTAATGTTTTATTTATTTATTTATTTTTTTGAGAGAGAGCACAAGTGGGGGAGGGACAGAAAGAAAGGGACAGAGGACCTGAAGCCTGCTCTGGGCTGACAGCAGTGAGCGGATGTGGAACCTGAACACACGAACTGTGAGATCATGACCTGAGCTGAAGTTCGAGGCTCAATCCACTGAGCTACCCAGGCGGCCACGTCTCACAGAGACACAGGGAAATGTTTCCTTCTGTTCAGCATTTTAGTAAGGCAGGAAACCAAAAACTTTGTCCAGGGACATCTATGAGTACAATTCAGTGTCCTTCAAAGGATGACCTGCTGAGCTTGGAGGTGATAGTGAATGGCAGAGTTGAAGCTCATTTTGAAGATGCTCCCAACTGTCAGTCTTGCAAGAGACACGATGTGGTCTCTGATAATAACAGGGTTGGTTCATTACCTACTGAAAACTTCTTTTGTGAGATGGAGTACCCTCAAGGCAACAGAGAACTTTCAACTGCCTTCATAATTGGCAAGAAGTCATTGGTGAAATTAACACCTATTACCCACAAGTACAAGGAAATAATCTAAAACAAAAGCCTTCTTCTAGTGGATATCTGCTTTTTAAATTGGCCATAAAATTGCAAGTCAGACTTCTGAGATGCAACTAATGTCGACAAACACCTATTGAAAGGAATAAATCATGGAATCATTCCCTTCAACAGCAACTCCTAAAAATGAGAGAAAAAAAAATAACTCGGTGGCCTTTCAGAGAATTGGTCTTTTCCTGGCCTCTACCAACTGCCACAGAGGTTCCTTATTTCTTTAATAAATGGTCTTCAAATCACTATTTTTAAAAAAAAAAAAAATGTTTATTTTTGAGAGAGATGGAGACAGAGCAGGCGCGGGGGAGTGGCAGAGAGAGGGAGGGAGACAGAGTCTGAAGCAGGCTCCAGGCTCTGAGTTGTCAGCATAGAGCCCGACGCAGGGCTCAAACCCATGAACTGGAAGATCATGACCTGAGCCAAAGTCAGACACTCAACCAACTGAGCCACCCAGGCATCCCCAATCACTATTTAAAATAGGCAATGTATTCATGAAAATCCCCTCATCAAAATTTAGCATGACAAGATTGTAAGACAGTTTCCTTGATTGAAATATCTTCAGAGGATTTCAAAAATTATCCGCTAAAACCTGAAAATAGCAAATTGAAAAGTTCTAGGCTACATTTTATATATTGACATATTAATGGGAATTATTCCATTAAATCACTATAACTGATAAAGTGACTGCAGTTTTATCCCACTCATCTAATGGATTTATGCACACTGAAATAACACCTTCTTTGATTAGATTCATTAAGCACAATTTGCATTTTAAAATACTAATTCCAGGCATAAGATAGCCATGGTCCTAAAAGATAACTGGCAAAGACTCTTGAAGAGTATGTCTCCATTATGTGGATAAGTAGTAGTTCTTCTTTTAAATAAATTATAGAGTTTCCTGAATTGATAATTTAACTATTTTAAGATTATAACGATTTCAAGACACTCAACTTTTTTTAATTGGTATTCTTATCCACAAAAACAGATTTGGTGCTAAATAGTATCTAAAGTTTCCCTCAGTTAGGCTGACCATAAAATTTATCATCCAGATGAGGACACTTTTGATATTACAAAAGGGTGCCATTAATAATTACTGTGGGGGTGGGGGTGCCTGGATGGTTCAGTTGTTTAAGCTTTCAACTCTTGGTTTCAGCTCAGGTCATGATCTCAGTGTTTGTGAGTTTGAATCTGGCATTGGGCTGCTCACTGACAGTGTGGAGCCTGCTTAGGATTCTCTCTCTCTCTCTCTCTCTCTCTCTCTCTCTCTCTGCCCTCCCCTGCTCATTCTGTATGTCTCTCTTGAAATAAATAAGCTTAAAAAAATTTTTTTTTAAATAATTACCCTGGGAAAATAGCTACAAACTAGAACTATCCCAGGCAAAGTAGTACATATATTCACCCTCCTTTTATCAGTACTTGTTTTCAGCTATAGAAAAGGGCTTGAACTGCTGTGTCAACTAGAGGTCATTAACATTAGCAAATAGATAATTTTATGTGTAAAGTGTGTGCTGCTAAAGGAATTAAGAAATAAGTTTTTGGGCTGCCTGGGTGGCTCAGTCAGTTAAGGGCCCCACTCTTGATTCTGGTTCAGGTCATGATCTCACGGTCCGTGGGATCGAGCCTCACATCCAGCTCTGTGCTGACAGCATGGAGTCAGCTTGGGGTTCTTTCTCTCCCTCTCTTCTGCCCCTCTCCTATTCAGGCATATGTTGCTCCCTCTCTCTCTCTCAAAATAATTAAACTTCAAAAATAATTTTTTTAAATAAGTTTTTATCTTCTTCCAAGCTTAATTATTCTTTGAAATGCTTTTTTGCAATCTCAGTTTGTTTAGCACATCTACTTTTGCAACGATAAGAAAGGAAAAATGTCAAGGCAGGTCCTTATGAGCTCTAACTTTCAAATTGATTTAACTTAAATTCCACAGAAGGGATTCCCTCCTTTCAAAGGACACATTCAAAGTTTCCTAAATCCAAGGCCCCAGGATTTTATTCAGTGTCTTTGGTTCTTCATTCCTGGACCATCATTAACAATCACAAAGTCAGCCAATTAACATTTTCCGTGATGTAGATCTATCTGTTGCTGTGTTCTAGAGTCATTTAGCAGCTGAATATTGTATATTTATTGTACAATAAATTTTTCATATTTGTTGATAGCACAGACACTGGAAGGTAAGGAAACTTCATCTATATGTATTATAAAAATGAATGATCACCCTCTTTTACTTATATTTGCATGTTTTTCTTTAAAAAATTTTTTAATGTTTATTTATTTTTTTAAGAGAAAGGTACAGTGTGAGAGGGGAGAGAGAGAGAGAGAGAAACACAGAATCCGAAGCAGGCTCCAGGCTCCAAGCTGTCAGCACAGAGCCTGACACGGGGCTCAAACTCGCAAACCGTGAGATCATGACCGAAGCCGAAGTGGGATGTCTAACCGACTGAGCTGCTCAGGCTCCCCTGCATATTTTTCTTTATATATTTCTATATCAATTACCTACTATTGCATAATAAAATAACCCAAAATTTAATGACTGAGAGCAGAGGTCAGCATACTTTTTCTGTGAAAAGCCAGAGAATAAATACATTTGACTTGGAGAACCAAAAGAAAGACAAAATCAGAGATAATATGTAGACTCTTAGGTGATAAGAGAAAAAAACATGTTCCCACCAAAATTTTATTGACAAAATCCAAAAGTACAATAATGGCTGAATACATCTTTTTTGTAATACAGATCTATTATTAAAAGAATGGAATTTTTCTTTTGGCTAATCAGGGTACAGAGTTCACGTTCCCTCAATAGTAAAAAAACATGGCCTCATTCTCCGGCAAAGGCTTTGCTTACTTCTCTGAAACAATGTCCTTCTTGGGAAATCACCAGAAGGTATTGTCTCCATCTCTCTATCTCCCTTTGAGCACTCCAGTTGGTTAAGTGTCTGACTTCAGCTCAGGTCATGATCTCTCAGCTCGTGGGTTCAAGCCCCTCATTGGGCTCTGTGCTGATGGCTCAGAGCCTGGAGCCTGCTTCAGATTCTGTCTCTCCCTCTGTCTCTACCCCTCCTCTACTTATACTCTATCTCTCTCTCTCTCTCAAAAATAAACATTAAAAAAAAACCCGATCTAACGAGTTAATAAATGCAAGAATTTAGAACTGAATGTGACATACTATACAGCACTCAATATAAATGCTCTCCCTTGGGGGCACCTGGGTGGCTCAGTGGTGAGGCTCTGACTTCAGCTCAGGTCATGATCTCACAGTTCATGAGTTCAAGCCCCACGTCAGGCTCTGTGCTGACATCTCAGAGCCTGGAGCCTGCTTCAGATTCTGCCCCTCCTCTGTCTGTCTGTCTGTCTCTCTCTCAAAAATAAATAAACATTAAAAATTAAAAAAAAAAATGCTCTCGTTTATTTGTATTTTTCCCCAGACTTTTACAGATATAAACTCATGCTTAACTTGCTCACCATGCAAAAGCAGGCTGCAAGTCAGAGTTGACCTGCAATACATAGTTGGCCAACCACGGACTTTAAGGTACAATGATATAGTATTGCTCACAACTTTGTGGGTTGACTGGCTGGTTTCTACACTGTTTTTTTCCCAAGACTCAGACATACTTCTGCATTCAGCTAGTGGGTCAGCTATGCTGGAAGGTCTAAGAAGGCCTGTTTTGCAAATTCAAAACCATTTAGTCCTTTTAACCTGCATTAGTCTAGACCATCCGTAGTAATTTCAAAGTGGTTTTCCAAGAAGAAGAAGGTGAGAGCTGCAAGGTCTCTTGAGGCCAACACTTCAAAACTAGTGCAATATCACTTCTGCCAAGGTTACAAAGCAAGCTCAGATTTTGAGCATGGGAATATCTACTCCATCTCTTGATGGGAGGAGCTCCAAAATATTGCGGTCTTATTTTTTCAAACTACTACAACTTCCCCCATGCCAAGGCTCTCCAAACCCAAGAAACCATAGACTATGTCTTAATATCAAGAGAAGCTACTCTTTGTACTTTGGTACGAAGTTGCATCTATTGTAACACTTAGCCAATGCACCTTATATCATAGTTATCTATGTATAAGACTTAACTGCTCTCCTACATTGTGTTATCTTTTAGGATAGGCACCATGTGTCCTTCACATCAGATCATATGTATAAAATTATTTTGTTGAAACCTCCAAAGCATTCTAGAAATGCAAGATATTTTTATGATAGCTTTTGCCATTAGTCTTTCTATTACTAGCACTTGACATGATGCCTCTTCTTGGTTAAAGCAAATGATCATTTGCTTCTGGCTATTTGTAGTTGGCAATTTTAAATATTAAAGTTTACGTGGTCTAATAACTAAATCTTTTCTGAACACATATTTTGTTTTGTTTATTTAGAAGTGGAGGCAAGGGAAAGAGAATGAGTTTTGGCTCATTAATTATCTTAGTGAAAAATATTTACTGAGAACCTACATGATAGGTGGTATGCTAGTGTGCATACTACTTTGAGAGTGTCTCTTAGAAGAGGGTCCACATGGATAGAGGTAATAGATAAAACTGTAAATCAAAATTTAATATAGCAAAATTAGACAGCAGTAACAGTTTGATAACTCCTTCTCCTTACCTCCACTGTCCTATTAATTTATTTCTCAAATATCACACAAAATTCACCTTCTCCTCCTCTTAACTGCCATTGCCTTAGTCCAAGCTTCCCTGGCTATTGTGATAAAACCTCAACTTTTCTTACCACATTCACTCAATGCCTCCCCTTAAACTCACCAACCCCTTCTTCTTTATCCTGTAATTTAAGTTACTTATAAGAGGGAAATCTGGTCAAGATAGTTCTAATTAAACCTTTCAATGCTTCCTTTTATTTTCTTAGGATAAAGATAAAATCTCCCAAACTATCCTCCCTTATTCCCCTTCTCCTTTGCCATGTGCCACCTAATGATATTAACATATTTTGATTTATCAAACTCATTGCTATCTCCTTTGAATTACAGTCATTCTTTGTATTTGAGCTGCAGTGTGACTCTCTTCTGAGAAGACTCTAATCCACTCAACCAAGGGGAGAGAACTTTCCATCCTATGTCCTTGCATGTTTCACATTCTAAGATGCTCAGTAATCTTCCCCATGAAGACTTCAATCTTTCTTGATTGCTCTCAAGGCTGGCTTCTTAGATATGCAAACTGTGCAGTAACACAGAATCCTACACTTAGAAAGATCCTGAAACAATCTGAGAAATTTCCTGTGGCGTGGAAAAATAGATGTCATGAACTGTCCATGTCCACCCAGAATTCATATGTTGAAATCCTACCCCCAATGTGATGGTATTAGAAGGTGTAGATTTTGGAAGGTGATTAAGTGGATCATCTTAACCCATTCTAAAATTTTACTGAGAACTATTTGATTGTTGAGAATCAAAGCTAATAGTAAAACGTCAAAGTTTTAAAAAGGTACATTTCATGATACATTGCATTGTGCTCTTCTTTTGGGGGTTCAGAAAAATTTAGGACTTTTCAATAGAGGTCTAGTAAGTGATTTATTCTGTGTAAGCCATACAGCTCTGGTAACTAAAACACAGAAAGGAAAAAGGATGAAATTATATCTTGCTGAGTAAAAATTGATCTTAAAAGATTTTCTTTACACTCATTAAGAAGATTAACATAATATCTTCTGTATCCCAGGGAATCAAAGTGGATTTAGGCTTTGCCTCTGGCAGGTGGTCTATAAAAAAAGGCTTGAACATGTTTGACTGGAGCTCCACTGAAGTGAAGCCTGTCGTTAAAAAGTCCCCGTTTACTGTAAGACTGTAAGTCATTAGGGCTAAAGCAAGCAAAATGAAGGCACAAAAGAAGAAAACTTTGGTTTTGAATTTTTTTTAATGCAAAGTACGGGACTTACACCTTTTTCTAGATTTTGGTATAAGACTTGATTCTTTCCTAGATATTGGTAAGATTGTCATCAGTGTTTATTCCCCATTTTCATATATCATGTCTCAGCCTTTTAAAATTTTCAACTCCTAATTCTAAATTTTCTTCTCCTCTATTTCAGTTCCATATACACCTCTCTAAGCCTCGATTTCCTTATCTGTAATTCTGTCATATTGAGTACATTTACAGAATTTTTGCAAAGGGATTTCATAAGATACTCTGTATAAACCTTGTTGTTTAGTAGATGGTTCAGACTTCATTAAATTGTAGCTAGTACTGGTACTACTATGATCAAGCTCATATAGGATATCCCTAGAACCTATAGCAAATATACTGTTATTACTTAGAAATCAGTTTAGTCTTCATTCTCTCTTAGCAGAATGCTTTAGGCATGACCTCTGGGACATCTACATGTAAGTACTGTGGCAGACATGTTTAGTATTCACATATCCTCCCTGTGTTCCTCAACATTTTCCATTGAAATAAATTTTGATTTAACTATGGCACCATATAGCCTACGGTGTATTGCAAGTTTAGACAATGAGAAAGGGTGTGAAGAAAGGCAGCCAAGCTCCAGGTAAGATCCATACAGAGGATTCAAAATAATTTGGACATAAGCCACGAGGTGCTAGGTGAAGTAGAGTCACCTCCATTGACTCTTACTTTCAGAATAGTTGGTAGTCACTTCTTCATCAATGTTAGCAGTTTCCATGTGGTTTCTCATTAAATACTAATGATAGCCATGAGGAGTAGATTGATCTCATTTTCTTCATTTTATGGAGAAGTAGATTGATTTTTTTATTTTTTTTACTATTTTTTTATTTTTTTAACGTTTATTTTTGAGACAGAGACAGAGCATGAATGGGGGAGGGTCAGAGAGAGGGAGACACAGAATCCGAAACAGGCTCCAGGCTCTGAACTGTCAGCACAGAGCCCGACGTGGGGCTCGAACTCACGGACTGCGAGATCATGACCTGAGCCGAAGTCGGCCGTTTAACCGACTGAGCCACCCAGGCTCCCCTAGATTGAGTTTTTAAAGAGATTAAATGATTTTCCCAAATTCGGTATAACCAAGTGGTTGAGTTTTGGAGTCCAGTAGACAGGTGGGACATGTGAGATTTGGGAAATACTGTTTACTTCTTGGAGTCTCAGTGTCTAGATTTCAAGGGGTCATTTCATGGTTTGAATAGGATAATTTATCTTTAACAGTAAACATTAGCTATTGCTGTCACAAAATTAGTAAATGATAGAATAGGCTTCAAACCTAGGCTTCTCAGACTACAAACCTATTCTGAACCACTGACAACAACTCCCCATTTTGGCTGATAATGTAGTGCTCCATTAGCCAAATTGTTATTTTAACCACAAGTCTGGGACTGCATGCCCTCTAAATCTTAGAAAGCTTGACATTTCCAGTTCTTCTTGTCAAGTTCTTGACATCGTCTTTCTTCTTCTTCATTCAGTAAGAAAGGGTATGATAATAAGTGGTGGTTCATTTGATAAACATGTTTTGGGGATCTATTATGTGCTAGGCAATAGACCAAATGCCAAGGCTACCAAGAAGGGCTCACAATCTAGAAGATAAGATAGATATACACTAGTAAATGTCAGTCAGCATAATTAGCATTATTTAAAAAATATATTATAAAGAGTTTATGGAAACTCTGTGGATCCTATTAAACAGCTAATCCAAAGACAAAGAAAATTGTCAGAAAAAATAAATATAAGTGATTAATAAAAGTCATTGGAAACTAGAATAAACTGTGCTTTTATTTACTAATATCTTGTTCCCCTGCCAGAAAGATTATACTTTCCCCAACCCCTTATATCAGGTTGAGCCATGTGGCCTACCAAGAAAATGTTAGCAAAAGCGGCATCTCTTTTAGGTAGAAGCTTTAAAAGCCTACCCAAACTTTGCCATATTCTTTCCCTTTGTCTGTAAATGACCAAATAGTAAATATTTTAGAGTTTGAGGGAATGTATAGTCTCTGCTGCATATTTATTTATTCATTTTTATACCAACCACTTAATTTTTTAAAAAAGCATTCTTAGCTGATTGGCCATACAAAAACAGATGACAAGTTAGGTCTGGGTCACAAGTTTGCCAACCTCTGTTCTACCTTATGGTTTGTGGAGTGTGGAGAATGACAACATGGGGCAGAGAACCCAGGTGACCCATGATGGACATGTGGCATGATGACAAATTCCTGTGATGAGCTACTAAGATTTCAGCATTATTTGTTAGTGTAGCATAATCGAGCTTATCCAAACTGACAGGAAAGCCTGAAACATTCTACCCGGAGAAATTGGTTTTTGTACAGTGTTATATTTGAGATAAATTTTGAAGGAGGCATAAAATCTTGCATCCTTAGAGAAAAAGGGAACTAGGCATTTTAAGTAGAGAATAGAGATTGGGCAAAAGTTTGGATTCTTGAATGTGTATGGGTGAGGATAGGAGGAGGGACAGATGGACAGGAAAAGGCCAAGTGGGAATAATAACTGAGAGGACAGCATTATTGCATTATCATCTGGGATGGTAGAGTAAGGTGTGTTTTACAGAAGGATACTGCTTAGAACATTACTACCTTTATTTGTAGAAGTTCTTTCCAATCATTGAGGAAAAGTCATAATAGAGAATAAGCAATGTTGCTATCTAGAGAGAGAAAGCTATCCCAGTCTACTGTACATAAGCTAAATATTCTGAAGAGTGCTTCAAGACTTTTATGATTTGAACAGTACTTCCTAAAGGAACTATAGATTTTACAAAGGTTTTGATGATGTCTTCATCTCCAATATCTCAATCCTCAAGAACCAAGAGTGAGGCTAGGATCACTTTAGTAGTGAATCAAATGACTTTTAGGCTTAATATCTGATGTCAAAAACTCAAGTGAAGTGGAAACACACATACAGTACCTTATAAATATGATTTGATGTAACAATTTTAATCCTTTAGCCTAATCAGTGGAGAAAATATTTTTTTTCTAGTATATAATTATTAAAGAGTAATTTATCAGCCTAAATATTGAAGTATGGGGTGATAGTGTTGAAAATACAACTGACATTGAAATTGATCACCTTACAATTAATCAAAAACTCACAGTTTATAGAGCCTTATAGTTTATAGATAAGCTAATGTGGATAATTTGTATTTTGAATCTCCCACTCCATCCAACTTACATTTAAAAAAAATTATCTTAGGTATATATTTATTCCAAATGAATATTTTGGTTATATATAGGTGTTTTTTGATTACTCAAATTAATAACTTTTACCCTTTTAACTAATTTTTAAATGTGTAAATGTAAAATGCCAGCATTTTTTGTCATCTTACAATGCATTGTCAGTAGTTGCTTTTCAACTAAAATAGAGTATCTCTGCAGAGATATTAGGATTGGCAATATAACTATATATATATATCCCAGTTACTCTGGATACTGACAATGCATTTTTATTAACATATTTACAAAATTTTCCAGATAAATGTTAAAGAATTTTGACAAATTGAGAAGCTGACCAGCTAACCAGAAACTCACAATCACTTCATTTTATCAACAGTGACATTTTAAATTATTCAACCATGAAAGAGATGGGAGATGGAATAAAGGAGGGGGGGAGCATTTCTCTGAAAGAAGAGAGAGTTAGGGACCTTACAACTATGATCCGAAGACCTCTCTTTCCAGTGATCGAATTTTTTTCTAATTTCCACTGGGAACTGATATGATAATTTTCAATAAAATTTTAGCTGACAGGCTGCAAAAATCTTTCTACTAGGTGTCAAAAATGAGCTCAGCACAGAGACAAATAAGGCAAATCCCAAAGCTTAAAAATTTGTCTGGGAGGATGGAATATAGAGTCAGCCATATAAAAGGAAATATGAATTTCAATGAGGTAAGCACAATGATAAAGTGCATAACGAGGCACACGTGGCAACAAAGGGAATCCTGTAAGGTCAAGGATTCAAGAAATGTTCTTGACATAGGAGTAAGATGTCTAAATTGAGTGGTAAGTGATATATAAGAGGCAGGGAGATGAAGGGAGAAGTAAGCAGCTTGGGCATCCCAAACAAAGAAAAATCCTTACAAGGATTCTTACTTCTTACAAGAAGTTCATTTCTAGGATTATTCTTTTCTTATATATAAAATTATTTGGAAGCCCCATACTTATACCAGTAAATGTATACTGTAAGTATGTATTACAGTGTAGGCTGCATATCTTACAATATAGAATAGTGTCCAGGAACTTCTTGGGAGAGAAGGGGGAGAACATGGAGAGCCAGCTTGTTGGTAGAGAAGAGCCTTACTTCTTTCCTACATTAATCAAAAATATGGGTTCCAGAGAAAGTTTCAACCAAAGATTTATTCTTTATGTTTTGACATCAAACTGTATCAAGGTTTAGCTATGCAAATAATTTTGATATATGTAGAATAAGTGGAATAATACAATAAAGTAATATAGATTACATATATATATATGTATATATATAATGTTTATTTATTTTGAGAGAGAGAAAGAGCACGAGTAGGGGAGGGGCAGAGAGAAAGAAAGAGAATCCCAAGCAGCCTCTGCACTGTCAGTGCAGAACCCAGCATAGGGCTCAATCCCACGAACCATGAGATCATGACCTGAGCTGAAGTCAAGAGTTCGACGCTTAACCGACTGTGCTACCCAGACACCTGATTTTTTTGTTATAATATAGATTAAGTTATTAAATAAAGATATTAACTGAAGAGTGAGCTAATCTATTTCTTTTTTTAATGTTTATTTATTTATTTTGAGAGAGAGAGACAGAGGGAGGGTGGGAGAGAGAGAGAGAGAGGGAATGTGAGTGGGGGAGAGGCAGAAAGAGAGGGAGAGAGAGAATCCCAAGTAGGCTTCATGCTGTCAGCACAGAGCCTAACTCAGGGCTCAATCTCATGAACCATGAGCTCATGACCTGAGCCAAAATTAAGAGTCAGATGCTGAACCAACTGAGCCACCCAGGTGTCCCAAACTATTCTATTTCTTAGTTTAGGTTGATGGAAAGTGATAGATTCTTGAGAAAACAAAGTTTCTCCTTTTATTTGTCACTTCCAAATGGTTAATATATTTAACACATTCAACTGAGAATTGTGGAAAATCCAGGATAAATGGAGTAAAATATACAAGACCCAGATAATTAATAAGTGGGTGATCTATAGTAAATTAGCCTCTATGAAATTAATCAGTCAGAGAGGGACAGATATTATGTTTTCACTCATATGTGGATCTTGAGAAACTTAACAGATGACCATTGGGGAAGGGACAGGGAAAAAAAAATGAGTACAAACAGAAAGGGAGGGAGGCAAATCATAAGAGACTCTTAAATACAGAGAACAAACTGAGGGTTGATGGGGAGTGGGAGAGAGGGGAAAGTGGGTGATGGGCATTGAGAATGACACTTGTTGGAATGAGCACTGGGTATGATATGTACACCAATTTGACAATTATATTAAAAAATAAAAATAAATAAAAATCACAAAAAAATAAAGGAAAGATTTAGACAATCTTAAAAAACCCCCCAAATTAGCCTCTATGAAAAGGAATAGTGCCCACCCAATCTACTTCACAGAATTGTGATATCTTGGGACAGGACATTTGGAACTGTAAAACATTAACAAATGTCAACTATTTTCATTCTTGAAATGAATTTATTGTCTTTTAAAGACTTTACTGTCTCTTCCATTCCTCACTGGTTTATCTATCTCCTTTTCTTCAATTTATATGACACACAATTTATAATTTAATTATATAATTCATCATCTTGTTTTTACTGCTTCTTGGGCTTGTCTCTCCAAATTGGATACAGACTGATTACCATACTAATTTTTTTTTTGCTGTCCTCAATTCACCTAACATGGAGCTGAGCCCATTTCTTATAGTTTCCCTCCTTTAGTTAATCTCTGTCCATATGTCCAAAAACAATCACGAGTCTGATCGTGGTGAATTGAATTGCGTTGGGTTATTTTTCAGAGCATTTGTTTCCCAAGTTGCAAAGGCAAGGAAACCCTGGCATTGGATCCAAGTTCCAAGTAACCAATTGAGTGTGAAGGTCAGTGACACTCACAGAGACCCAACTGTTCAACAAGAACTAAGAAAAAAGGGTCTGCCAAGACAGAAGGAAGACTGGGAATTAATTAGCTTTTTAGTAACATATACTTATTGAGTGCTGTGGGAAACCCAAACCCATGGCACTGGCCTCAATTTAGACATGAATCTTACCTTTTCAGAGATAAGGCAAGAACATCCTCTTCTCTCATCATTATCTTTCACAACACATTGCGAGTTTGTTTTGTTATTTTTTTTCTCATGCATTATTCTATAACCAAGAGAAAACCACATTTAAAGATTTAGAAGATTGTCACTCACATCTTTCCCCGAGCTCAAGCCAGATGTAAACTTTCCTCTGGGAGTCGGCAGAAAGGAGTTCCTTTTTCAGGATCACATTTGGTTTATAGAGATGTGAGTAGATGCTTTCCTCAGAGTGCAGAAGCCAAACTGGAAGACTCATTCAGCAGGATGTGTTCTTTGAATGCTTTGGAAATAAAATATGTTCACAAGATGAAATAGTTTATCGTGCTCCTAAAGTGCTTGATTTGCAAGTTGGAAGGCTCAAAAATTCCTAAAAGATTCTATTGTACAAAAATCCCAGTTTTCTCCTCAAGGTCATTGGTCTTGTATGCTAGCGTTCCATTATTTAGATTCCAAGGCCCTTTGCCAGGAGAAATATTTTTCAAGTCAGTAATAAACACTGAATAATAAAGTTCGCTAGTTTGTTTTTGTTTCATGGAACAATGGCATGGGACTTTCTTCTCTGGATGTAAAATACAGAACTCTAAAAAGTAAAGACTAAAGGAATAAAATCTCAACACTCAAATGTATTGTGTAGATGTATTACACATTACACATGTATTATACATTTCTGTGTTCTATGTACCCTAACAGATGGCAATCTGTCTTATTTTAGAAATTATGTGTACATTCTCTACCTACTTCATTGAGAACTTAAGGTCACTTTTATAAGGACTTTCAGTAAAATGGAAATAATATGAACCATCTAATAACATCAATATTTAAAACACAAAAATAAAGAGCAGTAAAGCTCATGAACATCTATACAACTATAGCTGAATAGAAAATTAAGCACTCAACTTCCTCATTCATGAAGACAGAGGAGAGGAGACAGTCAGTTATGTATTTAACCTTCTCCATATCAAGACGTCTAAATTTTTTAGGGGGTGCCATGTTTTCAGAAATGAGGTCCTAAAAACAACTTCTCATGCAGGGTTTCAAATTCTGTCATTTACTGGCTGTGTGACTTCTACAACTTACTCAGCATCCCTCGTGTTTGTTCTTCATGTGAAAATGAAGGTAATAATTATAACAAACTCATAGGGTTATTAAGAAGACTAATGAACTAGTATCAGTGAAATAGAATAGCGCCTGACACACAAAAATTGCTATATCGATATTTGTTAAATGTAATATAGGAAACACATAGAGATGTAACGGACATCTTTAATAATGTTTCCTCCAAAAAATGCAACCGTAGATTTCATGTGGATATCATGTGTAGAGGCCCTTCCTAGAAGCTGAGACCACAGTAACAAATCCCAGCCTAGTGAAAGTATTAGTTGTCAGGGACTTGAAAAATGTATTCCAAGTATATAGCTTGTGTGTGTTTGTGTGTGTGTGCGGCAATGACTTTTTAAAATGTTTTGAATTAATTTGTTTAATTTCAAGTTAGCATAGAGTATAGTATTGGTTTCAGGAGTAAAACCCAGTGCTTCATCACTTACATATAACACCCAGTGCTCATCCCAGCAAGTGCCCTTCTTAATGCCCATCAGCCATTTAGCCCAACTCCCCACCCACCTCCCCTCCAGCAACCCTCAGTTTGTTGTCTGTCTCTTATGGTTTGCCTCCCTCTTTGTTTTGTCTTATTTTTCCTTCCCTTCCCCTATGTTTATCTGTTTTGTTTCTTAAATTCCATATATGAGTGAAATCATATGATTTTGTCTTTCTCTGACTTATTTTGCTTAGCATAATACATTCTAGTTCCATCCACATTGTTGCAAATGGAAAGATTTCATTCTTTTTGATTGCCAAGTAATATTCCACTGTGTATACATACCACATCTTCTTTATCCATTCATCAGTCAGTAGACATTTGGGTTCTTTCCATAATTTGGCTATTGTTGATAGCATTGCTATAAACATTGGGGGTGCATGTGACCCTTCGAATCAGCATTTTTATATCCTTTGGATAAATACCTAGTAGTGCAATTTCTGGGTCATAGGATAGTTTCATTTTTAATTTTTTGAGGAACCTCCATACTATTTTCCAGAGTAGCTGCACCAGTTTACATACCCACCAGCAGTGCAAAAGTATTCCCCTTTCTCTTCATACTTGCCAACATCTACTGTTTCTTGAGTTGTTAATGTTAGCCATTCTGACAGGTGTGAGGTAGTACTCACTGGGGTTTTGATTTGTATTTCCCTGATGATGAGTGATGTTGAGCATCTTTTCATGTGTCTGTTAGCCATCTGGATGTCTTCTTTGGAAAAGTATCTATTGTCTTGTGCCCATTTCTTCACTGGATTATTTGTGTTTTGGGTGTTGAGTTTGATAAGTTCTTTATCAAACTTTACAAATGTTATGTCATTTGTAAATATCTTCTCCCATTTTGTCAGTTGCCTTTTAGTTTTGTTGATTGTTTCCTTAACTGTGAAGAAACTTTTAATCTTCATGAGGTCCCAATAGCTCATTTTTGCTTTTGTTACACTTGCCTCCAGAGGCATGTCTAGTAAAAAATTGCTGTGGCCAAGGTCAAAGAGGTTGCTGTCTGTTTTCTCCTCTAGGATTTTTTTTCAATGTTTGTTTTTGAGAGAGAGAGGGACCAAGTATGAGCGGGGAGAGGCAGAGAGAAGGGGACACAGAATACGAAGCAGGCTCCAGGCTCTGAGCTGTCAGCATAGAGCCCGACACGGGGATCAAATTCATGAACCATGAGTTCATGATCTGAGCTGAGGTCAGACACTTAACTGACTCAGCCATCCATGAACCCCTCTCCTCTAGGATTTTGATGGTTTTCTATCTCACATTTAGGTCTTTCATCCATTCCAAATTTATTTTTTGTGTATGGTGTAAGAAAGTGGTCCAGTTTCATTTTTCTGCATATCACTGTCCAGTTTTCCCAGTGCCATTTGCTGAAGAGACTGTCTTTTTTCCATTGGATACTCTTTGCTGCTTTGTTGAAGATTGGTTGGCCATACATTTGTGGGTCTATTCCTGGGTTCTATATTCTGTTCCATTGATCTATGTGTCTGTTTTTGTGCCAGTACCATAGTGTCTAGATGATTACAGCTTTGTAAAACAGCTTGAAGTCCGGAATTGTGATGCCTCCAGGCTTGGTTTTCTTTTTCAACATTACTTTGGCTATTCAGGATCTCTTCTGGTTGCCACAAATTTTAGGATAGTTTGTTCTAGCTCTGTGAAAAATGCTGGTGTTATTTTAGTAGGGATTACATTTAATGTGTAGATTGCTTTGTGTAGTATAAACATTTTAACAATATTTGTTCTTCCAATCCATGAGAATGGAATATTTTTCTTTTTCTTTGTATCTTCTTCAGTTTCTTTCATAAGCTTTCTACAGTTTTCAGTATACATATATTTTTTACCCCTTTGGGTGTATGCCTAGGTATCTTATGGTTTTTGGTGGAGTTGTAAAATGGAATCAATTCCTTGATTTCTCTTTCTGCTGCTTTATTTTGGTGTATAGAAATGCAACGGATTTCTGTACATTGATTTTATATCCTACAACTTTGCTGAATTAATGTATCAGTTATAGCAGTTTTTTGTTTTTTGTTTTTGGGTTGAATCATTTGAGTTTTTCATGTAGAGTATCATGTCATCTGCAAAGGGTGAAAGTTTGACTCCTTCTTTGCTGATTGATATGCCTTTTATCTCTTTTCGTTGCCTGATTGCTGAGGCTAGGACTTCCAGTACTATGTTGAACAACTGTAGTGAGAGTAGACATACCTGTCATGTTCCTGACCTTAGGGGGAAAGCTCTCAGTTTTTTCCCATTGAGGATGATATTAACTCTGGGCCTTTCACATATGGCCTTTATGATATTGAAGTATGTTCCTTCTATCCCTACTTTCTTGAGGGTTTTTATCTAGGAAGAATACTGTATTTTGTCAAGTGCTTTTTCCTGAATCTATTGAGAGGATCATACAGTTCTTATCCTTTCTTTTATTCACTGATTGATTTACAAATATTGAACCAGCCCTACAACCCAGGAATAAATCCCACTTGATCATGGTGAATAATTCTTTTAATGTACTACTGAATATGATTTGCTAGTATCTGGTTGAGAATTTTTGCATCCATGTTCATCAGGGAAATTGGTCTGTAGCTCTCCTTTTTAGTGGGGTCTTTGTCTGGTTTTGGAATCAAGGTAGTGCTGTCTTCATAGAATGAGTTTGGAAGCTTTCTTTCCATTTCTGTTTTTTGGGAATAGCTTAAGAAGAATAGGTATTAACTCTCTTCAAATGCCTGGTAGAAGTCCCCTGGGAAGCCATCGGTCTCAGGTCTCTTGTTTATGGGGAGATTTTTGATAACCAAGTATTTAGCTTTCTAATGCTCTGGCAAAACCCAGGGATAAAAAACAAAAACAAAAACAAAATCAAAAACAAAAAACTCTCTGTCACATTAGACTTTAAACCAAGTTTCATTGTGTCCCATCAAGATATAAAGTCTGCCTTGAATCAGAAAAGTTTCCTGTCTGTTAATCTGTTTTAGAAATCAATCTTTCAAAACAAATCAATTCATCTGTTCTACAAACCAATTTCCACTATGAAAGATGGAATAAAGGAACAAGCAAAGAAAAGAATGAAGAAAAAAGAAAAGAGAAGTTAAAATCAAATGTGAGACTATGTCATTGAGTGCTTATATAATGTTATTTTCTCTGTTCTCACTAACCAAACCTGGGAAATAACCAAATCCAAATTCAGTTATAAACCCTGATTATCCAACCATAGTAATTCCATTACACTTCACCATTTATTATTCTTAAATGTTTATTCATTTTTGAGAGAGAGAGAGAGAGAGAGAGAGAGAGAGAGAGAGAGAGAGAAAGAGCATGAGTGTGGAAGAAGGGAACAGAGGGGAACAGAGAGAGGGAGACAATAGAATCTGAAGCAGGCTCCAGGCTCTAAGCTGTCAGCCTGAGCCCAACATGGGGCTCGAAATCACAAACTGTGAGATCATGACCTACACCGAAGTCAGATGCTCAACCCACTGAGCCACGCAGGTGCTCCCACCATTTATTGGTTAAGTGTTGAGCATGAACACAACCACGGCCTAAGAAATGTAAGGGAAAGTCTGTTGTGGGATTCCAGGGAAAAGTTTCCTCACTTTTAAAGACATACCAGAAAAATTCTCTCTTCACCCTCTTGGATCTTCTTGTGTCTGCATTTGACGTAGAACCACTCCATTCATCTTTCAGTAGTAAGGGAAGCCAGGTTGAAGACAGAGCCAAGAGACTAGGTACATTCCCACAGAAAGACAGAAAGAACCCAGGCCCCTGAAGACCTCGTTAAATCATTAAATTAACTGCCTTGGCATCACACTAACTCTGAAATTGTTATGTGAGATAAGTCACCTCATTGTATAAGGCTGGTGAGCTGAGTTTTCTTTTACTTCCAGATCAAAGCTTCCTAAGTTTAACAAATGGTTCATATCTTCTAAAAAATGAGAAATTATTGATGTCTTGACAATGTGCTCATCAGTTAATCCTCCACAAGTATCTTTTTTTTTTTTTAGAAAAGTTCTGGAAGACACCCTATGCAGAATTAGCAAGAAGTTGGGATACTAGGACTATTTAAGAAAGACTAAAATAAGGTTGCATCAACTGAGTACAGAAATAAAAATAAAGAAGATAATTCATAAAAAAAAAAAAAAAACAAACCTGGAAGCACTCTGAAAAGGAAACAAAACCCTCATACAAGAGATAAGTTGAAATATAGACATTTTTAGTTGCTGAGAGCTCATACTCCTCACAGAGTCTCACTGAAAGAATTAATAAATGATGTACTTCTGTAAGATGAGATTTAAATCAGAAAGAGAGGAGTAGGGCACAAAAAGCAAAGGTAAAGAGATTGGCAAATGTGTGATCAATCTAGCAACGTTTGCGCAGGGTCCATGGAAGGAATTTATATTTATGTTGTGTTTGCCTCAGGCCTCTCAGAGGTGAATTTTTAGATCTTAGCCAAAATTTCTAATAAGGAAACTTTATTCTGTACAGCTATATGAGAGTGCCAGTCACATGCTATCTTAAATACATACTCACTTAAGATACAAAGAGACTAATTTCTTAACACAAAGCTGGAAATGGAATTTGTAGGTATAATTCCTTATTTTCTTCCAGTATACGTATTATGTGACTTATAGGATAAGAAGTAACATTTACACAGCCCGTAATAAATATTTTTAAATATTTTGTTAGTTTCGTAGACATTATGGTTAAGGTTACATTCCTGAATGACAAGGGACATTTTTATATTTAAATTTTAGGATACTTCATGAAAGCGTTTCATTCTGCCTTCTCAAATATAAGGAGAAAAACCAGTCATTGTCATAAAATTAATCAGATCATGTAGTTTCGAATTTAAACACAACCCATGCTCCAGCCGGCTAATCTATAATGGTATTATTGTATACAGAACTCATGTGGTCACTGGAGTGAGATTTTTAACCTTCTCTTCCGTATCTTCCTACTTTTAACATGTACTCGACCTCTGTCAACAAGATAATCCATCCATTAAGGTTTCTCATAAAATTCTAAATTGCACTTCTCAATTTACATAATTTGCATGTACAGTTGTGATTTCTGATTTTCACAAGGCTCAGAACTTTCTAAGAGAGCTCAGACTGTGTCCATTTTTAAAGTTTGATGTAACCGAGTAAGGCTTGTAAAGTGAAGGGAGACTTCAACACTTTCTGTCTGGGCTTCCAAGTTTACCGCTCTGAATTTTATAGGTTTTTGCTTGAATACATGAAACTCTTTTTATTTTCTCCATATATTTTCTATTAGTTTCTATACATAAGAAGCCTTTTGATGGGGCGCTTGGGTGCACCTGGACTGGGTTAAGCGCCTGACTTCAGCTCAGGTCATGATCTCACAGTTGGTGGGTTCCAGCACCCCTTGAGCTCTGTGCTGACAGCTCAGAGCCTGGAGCCTGCTTCGGATTCTGCCCCTCCCCCACTGCCTCCCTCTCTCTCTGCCCCTCCCCCACTCGCACACGCACATGCTCTCTCTCAAAAATAAACATTAAAAATTTTTTTTAAAAAAGAAGCCTTTTGATATTTATGTATTTATTTTTTATGTTTTATGTTTTATGTATTTTTAAAGTGTATTTATTTTTAAGAGAGAGAGGTGGGGGGAGGAGCAGAAAGAGGAGACACAGAACCTGAAGCAGGCTCCAGGCTCGCAGCTGTCAGCACAGAGCCCATGGAGGGCTCAAACTCATGAACTGAAAGATCATGACCTGAGCCAAAGTCTGACGCTTAACCACCTGAGCCACCCAGGCACCGTTTCACTTCCTCTTTTTAAGTATGTACAGTTCTTACTCCATGATCTTGCCTTCGGAGAAGTAGTGTCCGGGTCACTGGTTATCAGCGTTGGCAGTGTTTTCAAAAGCACGTGGATTTGCATTCTAGCCCTAAAACTCCCTAGCTTTATCACTCCCAAGCTTGGAAAAATTACTTTATCTTTAAAGCCTCAGTTTCCTAATATTTAAATTGAGGATGATAATACCTGCCTCAGGGTTGTTGTCAGGAGCAAATGAAATAACACACGTAAAATTTAAGAGGACACTTTACACATAGTAGATCGTCAAAACGTGGTAGCTAGTATTATCTTTACATAGGTAGAAGGTCCTTAATAATATGTATTAATTTTGATAGGGGGACTTTTTTTTTTATCTTATTTATGATTCTAATGGGAAAGTCTCGGGTCTACTGTTTTGCTGTTATTTACGATTTAACAGTTTGAAATAATCTCAGGACGTTGGAACAGGAACTGAAGCGTAAGGGTGTTTGTCAAAAGCTTATGACAAAGTTAGCAATGTGGTTCCATATTTTCCCTCCATTACTGCATAACAAGTTAGGAGGTTGAGGTTAGTTATATCTTTAAATTTATTGTTTATAGGATGGGTAAGTATTGTATCTGGATTAAATTGAATATAAAATTCTTCAGGGTTAAATAAAGGGAATAGAAGCCATTATAAATATTTTAAAATCAACTTTGTTAAAGTATAATTTACATACAATAAGATTGCTACTTTTAAGTTTATAGTTTGATAATGTTTGTAAACATATGCCATATAGTCACCACTACAATAAAAATATAGAATTGTGCTATTCAGTATAATAGCCACTATCTACAAGGGCTATTGAGCATTTGAAATATGACTAGTCTAAATTGAGATTTTTTTTTAAAGTAGGCTTTAAAAAGTTCATTTTTAAAGATTCTCAGAAAATAAAAGAAATTATTACCCCCTTAGAGTTCCTTCTGATATTCGGAAAGCTCAGGAAAAAAAAAAAAAAAGAAAAAAAAAAGATCTCTTTTCTTACTAAGAACCTAATCTTTTCAGGCTATGTAAACCCAGTCTTTACTTTTCCCCCAAGGTTCCTGAGTATTCTTCTGAGATAATCTCAAAGAGAAATAAATACTTTAGTCACCTGCACTGAGAGCCTTGCCTTGAGCTTCTATTCAGTAACAAAGATAGTTAAAAAAATTTTTTTTTTCAACGTTTATTTATTTTTGGGACAGAGAGAGACAGAGCATGAACGGGGGAGGGGCAGAGAGAGAGGGAGACACAGAATCGGAAAGAGGCTCCAGGCTCTGAGCCATCAGCCCAGAGCCCGACGCGGGGCTCGAACTCACGGACCGCGAGATCGTGACCTGGCTGAAGTCGGACGCTTAACCGACTGCACCACCCAGGCGCCCCAGAAAAAGATAGTTTAAATAGAAGAGAAATGACCTCTGAAAGGGTAAAGCCTGAATATGCAGATACAGCATTGGACAGGCATTTGAAATCGGACTGGGTGTGGAAGACCTGTAGCAGGCCAGCTTCTTATGAATCTATAGAGGGGATAATGTGCATTTTGTATGTTCACCTCACCCAGAATTCACTCACAGAGAGCTTATCATCTTCCACCCTAGGCCTCAACTCCTCTAGATCTTTTTGAGAAATAGTATATGTTGGAACGCCACAGTAGGGATCACCAGTTAGAAACTGGTATGGTGAGGCCACCCGAAGACTCTTTTTCATTCTCCCTCCGTAAGTGATGGACGTCATTAGTAATGGAAGTTACATAACTTCTGTTTTGTACGCATAACTTTTTTATTTGAATATCTGAGCAGAGAATGTTGTTTCCTTTCAGAACAATGAAAAACATCCGCTGAAGGGTATTGTCACCACTTTCATCTTGAAGTTATATCATCAATGATATAAGGTTCAGTGAGTCCCCCAGGAGTCTGTCAGCCTTTTAGCCAAATTTCCTTATCCTTAAAATGATAGCTTCACACATTCTGATAAAGCAACCTCAAAATTACATGGGATGATATCCTCCTAACTGGTGTGAAATTACATGATAGTTTCTTCCTGGGTGAGCATCATTTAAACCTGGAAAGATTTAGAATGAAGTATATCAGCGTCTGAGAGAATCAAATCCATACCAGCGATTATATTTTTGTTTGGCAGTCTTTGTGATTTTATATGGCGGCAATATTTGAGAGACTTTGACATATT
Source organism: Leopardus geoffroyi (assembly GCF_018350155.1). Taxonomy (NCBI): domain Eukaryota; kingdom Metazoa; phylum Chordata; class Mammalia; order Carnivora; family Felidae; genus Leopardus; species Leopardus geoffroyi. The sequence goes on along the minus strand of NC_059338.1, from coordinate 102,747,111 downwards.
AGAAAAATAGGTTAGTCATATATTCCATATTGATTTATACTTGTGATTTATATAGGGTTTCAAAGCACTTAGAACGCAAGGCTCACCATACATGTTCAAATTATCAGATATATAAAAGTTATTTAAGTACTTGGAAATAGTTTGTTTATTAATTCAGACAACCCGAGTACTTAGAAAGAAAGTGTAAATTTAATGAAATTGTAAATGAAACCAAATATTTTCCAAAGGCAATTAGGAGGTTGGTAAAATTTGCTAGAATTTTAAATAGAATTATATGAAATGTAACTCAAACAAAAGCCTCTTAAAAGAGATGATAGGTTCTTGTATTCGTAGCTTTAATGAAATAAGAACTTTTAAAACAAAGTAAAACTATGGATTGACTTTTCTGCATATAAAAATATCGTACGTTACCCCCAATTTCTTATGTAACATGGAAGTAACAAAAGTAACCCAGTTTTTCAAGTAGTTTTGTTTTACCTAGTATATACCTATTTAATGCTTACTTACATTAAACCTTAAGGCATGTGTTCGATCTTTTAAATTCCCTGTGCATAGGCAGTGCTTGGTCTTTACTTAGAGGCTTTTGGGTGCTGGTGATAAGCTTCTTGTACAAAAAGCAGAGAGAAGGCACTAGTTGATTGGCATAACTAATGGAAGAATGCCTCGAGTTACCCACGCGTATAGTGCTGATTCACCACAAAGGCCACTGCTCATTTCTCCCCTAAAACAGATACATATTTAGCCTCAATTTTAGATTATAGAATATAGTGCTGCCAAACTGCTGGACCCGAAGAGAACTCAATAAATTGCCATCCCAAGAGATTCTTCCCCAAAGGCTACTACTCAAGGATCCAAAAATGCTGCAGGCTTCATGCATACTCATTCAACAGGCATTCTCTGGGTACCCACTATGTGACAAGCACTGGAAATGCAGAGATGAGGACATAGATGTCTCTCTCCCACCAACTTTTAGATAGAACCCTCTAGATAGATGGAAGACAAGCAATTAGAGAAGCAAGAAAGAGCATAGTGTGATAAGAGCATCCTCAGGGTGAGGGAGCACATTATGGGGATCCCCAATCTAGCCTGCAAAGGTAGAGAAAAAATTTCAACAGACATTAAACTTGAACAGTGAGTAGGAGTTGTGTTTATCGTATTGCATAGAAAGGAAAAAATGATGACTTTTCAATGAATTCTAAGGTTGCTTTGGATCCTGAAGAGCAAAAGGAAAACAAGTCAGAAATAAATTCTACCTTTGGCATCTTGTTAAAAGTGGAATTAAATGTATTTGCATTACTGGACTAACAAAGCTCAAATTTCAGATTTTAAGGGGAAAGTAAATAAATTGCAACTTCCCTGCACCATAACTGAGTATGACAAAATGTTGGGGAGGATTGGGCATGCATGAAGAGAACTAGAATATACAACCAATGTCCTAGTTTTTCCGAAACCTGGAAACCCATTGTTACGTGATGATCCAAATTGGACAACTGGTACAATGTGAAACTTCTCCCTGATGATACACTATGCTTTGGTGGAAATTCTGCAAAGTGCCATAATCAGTCAGAGCCTGATAAAAGTGGTCAGTTTTTTGGGCACAAAAGTGTAAATTATCAAAGCACACAAATCAAAAGGCTAAATTTAACATCTCCTATGCTCATTGGATCCAGAAATATAAAGCACAAACAACATCCCAAAGAGCTAGACAATGCAGTCTTAGAATTTTACATCTGGGCTCAAACAGTCAAGTTTTGTTTAACTTTTATTTGATTCTTCTTTAATTTAAATTTAAATGTTTAAATTTTCTTGCATATGTTAAATAACCAATAGATAATTTTAAGACATTTTAAAAAAAAGACGTATTTTTAGGGGTGCCTGGGTAGCTCAGCATCTGGTTAAGCATCCGACTTCAATTCAGGTCATGATCTCACTGTTCATGAGTTCGAGCCCTGCATTGGGCTCTGTGCTGACAGCTCAGAGCCTGGAGCTGCTTCGGATTCCGTGTCTCCCTCTCTCTCTGTCCCTCCCTGCTTGCACTCACTCTCTCTCTCTCTCTCTCTCTCTCTCAAAAATAAATAAACATTAAAAAAAAACTATTAAAAAAGAGATGTTTTTATGTCAATGCATAAAAGTTGACATGCTCTGTAATGTTCTAATCTATGCCTCATTAAAAAGACATGTTTTCCAAATTGTAAGGATTTGTAAAATCCTTACGAATTGTTGAATGTTTGCTTACTTAGCCCAGTCTGTGGTGCATATGAGATGCTCAGTTAAAGTTTCTTCAACTGGGGCACCTGACTGGCTCTGACAATAGAACATGCAACTCAATCTTGGGGTGGTGAGTTCAAGCCCCATGTTGGGTGTTTAATTACATGTAATTACGTGCTAATTGCAAGTTTGTTTAATTACATCTAATTGTGTTGTGTTGAACTTGCATTGCATTACACTGAATTGGGTTGGACTAAGTTGAGTTGCATTGGGAATAAATTGACTTGGATTGCAGGGAATTGAGCTGCGCTGAAATGAACTGAACAGAATTGGCTAGACTGAGAAAGATCATCTCTGCTCCCTATGGTGAGGGACCTTATATTTATGGCTCATCCCTTCAGCTCTAGGATATAGCACATTTCTTAGTACAAAACATACATGCTGTGAATTTTGGAGGAATAAAAAAAAACTTAAAATGATGGGGTGCCTGGATGGCTCAGTAGGTTAAGCATCTGACTCTTGATTTCAGCTCAGGTCATGATTTCACAGTTTGCGGCATCGAGCCCCATGTTGGGCTCTGCACTGACACAGTGGGGCTTGCTTGGGATTCTCTGTCTCCCTCTTTCTCTGCCTCTCCCTGCTCTCAAAAATAAACAAACATTTTTGGATATAAAATGATAGAAAGGCTTTATAGTAGTAGTACTTATATATTCAATAATAATTTTTTATCACAATACCACGTAGGCACTGTGCTATGTACTAGGGATACGGTGATAAAGAAAGAAAAATCCTGTCCTCAAAGAGATTACAGTTTACTGATGGCCACAGAACAAGTAAATAAGCAAATATAAAATAAAACAGTGTCATTGGTTTTGTAACAGCTGAAGAGCCATTCACATTGTGGGCTATGAGATCAGTACAACCTAAAACTGTGTATTGTAATGGCCTTGGTAAGTAATAGGAATAAATACTAAGTCCTATGCTAGAACTACCACACATGATTCTGTCCTACACAAACGTCACTAACTTGCATGCAAGGCAGTGAGTAGTAATCCTCTCTGTCTTCCACTAACCAAGCCATTAGCCTTCTAAGATCTTTCTTCTGAAATTCCTGGAAAGGATTTTCCAACTCAATTAAATTATCACATAGGTCAGGGGATCAAACCATAAAGAGTATTGACTGAAATAATTATTTTAAGTGAGCGAACAACTTGATTTTATTTTTTCTAAAATCAATATGAAGAATAGTTGAAAGGCTGGGAGACTATCGAAGAGGTTAGTGCAATAATCTTTTTAGGGTATTTGAATTAGGAAAGTTTATTCCTCCCCTCTTTCTGTTTGGTAGCTTTCATGTTTATTTGCTAGATCTTCTTCCTATACCCTACCTTTCAAATGTTGGAATACCTCAAGGATCCTTCTGAAATCACCTTACATTCTCTCTACACTTACTCCTAAATAGTCTCCTTTATTCTTTTAAATACCATCTGGTGGTGTTCGTGTACCTGATCCAAACCTTATCGCTGTGCTCCCCTCCCATTTTTCTACCTACCAGCTCATCTTCATTGGAATGTCTCCCAAGAAACTCAAGATTAAAATGTCCCAAGTGAAACTCCTGATTTATTTTCTCTTTGAAATTTCTTCCTTCCTGTGTCTTTCCAACACCACTGACTGCCATTATCCTGTATCTAATTCCTTATGCCTCACACCTGTGAAGTCACTTTTGATCCTGCCCTTCTTGCAAACCTTGTTCTCTATTTTCAATCCCCATATAGATGAGTGGTTTTCAAAATGGGATCTGAGAAGAATGGATCATTATTGCAACATTAAAAAACTTTTGTGGTCTATGCAGAAATCCATGTTATCTTTCCATGTCCTAAGAATTTATTGAGACTAAAAAATTGCGTATGTTAAGGATATGAACCCTTGCCTATTTTTAGAAAGATGACTATATCTGTACAAACAGTCATTGTGCAATGTGCTTGGGACCTCCTACTCTTACATTTGTGGTTTTTTTTTTTTCATCATTTGGCCCTGTGATATTGTGATTTATACATGAAATTTATATTTGATCTTCATGGTCTTTTCTGACACAGAGCTCCCAAAACCCTTGGACAAAGGTGTTTCTTACTAGTTAACGAAGAGACAAGCATGGAGGCTGGTTGCCAGGAGAACCAGCCCTTTGATTAGAGAGTTGGAACTTCCAGTCCCACCCCCTTACCTCAGGGGAGAGGAGAAGGTATGGAGATTGAATCCATTGCCAGTGGTCAATTATTTAATCAGTCATGACTGAAGCCTCCACAAAAACTCCAAAGGCCAAGGTTTGGAGAGCTTCTGGGTTGGTGAACACGTGGAGGTGGTGGGAGAATGGCGCTTTTCGAGAAGGCATGGAAGCTCTGAGCCCTTTCCTCATACTTTGCCCTAAGTGTCTCTTCCATATGGTTGTTGTAATAAGTCAGTACTCTAGTAAGTAAAATGTTTGTCTGAGTTCTGTGAACCACTCTAGCAAATTAATCAAACCCAGGTAGGGGGTCCTGGGAATGTCTGATGAGTAGTCAGTCTGAAGTATAGCTGACAATCTGGGCTTGTGAGTCGGTCAGTCTAAAGTACAAGGAGGAGTTCCCTGAAACCCCCGATCTGTAGCCAGTCAGCCAGAAGCACAGGTAACAACCTGGGTTTGCAAACTGGCATCTGAAGAGAGGGAAGCAGTCATGTAGGACTAAACCCTTAACCTGTGGAACCTGATGCTACCCTGGGGTAGATTGTGTCAGACTTGCTTGTTAGACTTGTGGGGAAAACACTCCCCCTCCACACGTTGGAATGGAGTCCGGGAACCTAAAAGAGGCCCAAAAAGGGTAATGACAAATATCTGACAGAGCTTTATGTTACAGCACAATAACTACTACATAGAGGCTGTGGTTAACTGTGCAGTTCTCAAGCTTTACCAGGATACTCTCGTGTTTTCATGGTGCTCTCTGTTCACTGCTACTAAGAAAAATAAATAAATAATGCTCGTTTAGTAGAACTATCCCCAGAGAGCAGATTCTCATTTGTCTCACCTAGCATATGGTCAATATAAAGTAATTGTTAAATTCTCTGACTACCAATTCAATTAACTAGTGAGGCCTGACTGCTGTAATTAACATCTAACATAAAAGTCCTGAAGACTATTACTGGGATCTAAACTGTTGGCCCTGTTAATTATTCAAAGACTAGTTAAGAGTGACTTTGGTCTGCCTGCCCTTTTTTTTTTTTTTTTTTTTTTTTTTTTTGGTATTGAGGTACATCATTTTCCAGGTCAGCCAGTAGGTCACAGAATGGGTTTCAGAGCAGTGAAAGGCCATTAAGTTTCTCTGTGGACTGTTTTCTTGTAGCATTACTCTGTAAAATAGCTGTCTCTACATATCATGAATAATCATTGACTTGGGAACAAGGACTCCACCATTCAGAGTACAATGCTTCAATTACTGCTCTGTTCACTGGTCACTATGCCTGTCCTTAGTCCAATATGACACTGTTCTTATTCTCAGAACCTTGTAACCTAATACTATAGCATTAAGACTTATTGTGTCTTAATATCTCATAAGACAACCCCTCTTTCTTTGTACTGTTTTCTTCCACGTTTCATTAAGAAATAGGTCCAATTTTCTTGTTTCTTTTCATGCCTCATAATTTTTGATTGACTGCTAGGCACTGTGTGTTAAAGAAAAGTAGAGAATGAAGTAATTTTTTTCTTAAAGTTTATTTTGAGAGAGCAAGGGAGAGGGCAAGAGCATGAATGGGGGAGGGGCAGAAAGAGAGAGAGAGAGAGAGAGAGAGAGAGAGAGAGAGAGAGAGAATCCCAAGCAGTCTTCAGTGCTGTCAGCGTGCAGCCCCACATGGGGCTTGATTCTACAAACTGGGAGATCATGACCTGAGCTGAAATCAAGAGTTGGACGCTGAACTGACTGAGCCACCCAGGTGCTGCTGAAGTAAATATTTACCCCTAAAAAAGAGAATGTCCCTCTGTCTCTCTGGCCACTAGGATGAAGTCTGAGTTCTTGGAGACTGTGGGGAGGCAGTAAACTCTCATGCTTGCTGCTGAGGGAGGTCTCTCTCAACTTGCCTGTCCTGCCTCCCATGTTTCTCCCGGACCCAGAAGAGGCTGGTGGGAGTGTCGGGTCGGCCTGTCTTCTTTTGTGCAGATCTTAGAGATTCCACACCACCATGCCAGCTCACATTCAGGCTTAACAATTTTGTTAGAATTTCCACAGACTTTTTTTTAGCCATGTCTGGAACAGATTCTTTCTCTCCTGCTGTGTACCAAGGATGGCAGCAGCTGTGGGTCTTGCCTCTCCTAGGAAGGGCTCATCACTTTCTGGATTTGTTTGTTAGGTTTCTGTTTTGTTAGGTTTCCTCAACTCTCAGTTGGTTTTAAAAATACAATGTGATTTTCCAGATTGTTCTCATCATTAGGAGGAGAATGCAGTGTTCTTGCAATTTTCTCATTTGTAAGCTTAAGTGAAGTCCTTTATTGGTATCCATAACTCGGGGGGGGGGGGAGCATATTGTCCTTTCCTAATTTGGCCTTGAAAACACCACTACACCAGGCTCAACTTACTCTTTTTAAATTTTCTGTAACAACTTGTAAAAAAAACATAGGAATTTCCTGTTCCTTGAAAGTTTGTTGAAACTCTTCTTTACAACTATCTCAACCCTAATATATGAGGGTTAAGATACCCGACTAACACTCCTATTTCTTTAATGCTTATTGAGCTGTTAAATTTCTCGTGTGTGTGTGTGTGTGTGTGTGTGTGTGTGAGTGTGGTATTTTTAAACACATTTTTACATTTTATAATGTTTCAATTTATGGGTATACTTTTATTAAGTCTTTGTTCTGGAAGAATGGAACACAGAGATAGACCAGTCTCTGACCTGCCCTCCAGGAGCAAGTAGTCAAGAGGAAAGGCAGACATATAACTACTTAGAACTACGTGTAACTACAAAGATGGGCTGATTAGTAGGCCTCACAGGGGTAACACAAGAAATCCTATCTCTGGTGAATTTATCTCAATCTAAGTTCTTTTCTTAATAAGTAAGAAATTTAATCTTATTACACCCAAGAGACGGACGCTCCATTGAACAAAATTATAAGAGACTGATATGTAAGCAAAGATAATAATTCTTAATTTAGGGTAAGAGATCTCCTTTCCAGTGATGGACAGCTGTTACCTGCTACACAGACCACACTGTGTCCTAGTGCTGATGTACCAGAGGAAGACAAATTAGATTTTAGCTTGATGTGACAAGGTGGTGACAAACAAAATAAACTATCTTATAAAAGTACTTACCTGTAGCTATTTCCTTTTGAAATATTTTCATACTGTTTAGTTGCATCTTCTTTTTTCCACAAGCTTATCTTTCCACAAGCTTATCTTATTATATTTTTTAATGTTTATTTATTTTTGAGAGAGAAAGGGACAGAATGTGAGTGGGGGAGGGTCAGAGAGAGAAGGAGACACAGAATCCAAAGCAGGCTCCAGGCTCTGAGCTGTCAGCACAGAGCCCGACATGGGGCTCGAACCCATGAACCGTGAAATCATGACCTGAGCTGAAGTCCAGTGCTTAACCAACTGAGCCACCCAGGCGCCCCTCCACAAGCTATCCTATTAATCCAAGTAACCAGTTTTTGTTTATATTCCTCTTCTCTATTTCTGTTTATTACTTTGTTTCTTTGATTTCTGCAATTCTTTGTTTCTTTGTTTCTTTGGGCTTCTTCTGTTGGTCTTCTAACTTCTGTCAAATACTTAGCACGTTTTTTTAATTTAATATTTTATTATGAACAATGTAAAACACAGGAGGGTAGAATGGTATAACGTGCTCCAATGTGCTCAACTGATTCCCAACTATTATCACCTCATGGTCTCTCTTATTTCTTCTGTACCCACATCTTTCTTCCCTTTATTATTTGAAAGCAACGCTTCGACATTATATCATTTTATTCAAAAGTTTGGGTGTCATTTCTAAAAGATAATGAAACAGAAAATAACATGCTCATATCTTTAAAAAATCAAGATACTACTGTAATGTGATTAAATATCCAATTAGGCTTTCAAATTTCCACCATCTCCTGTTATGTCCGAATCCATACACTGCAATTGGTTGATATGTCTCTTAAATCTCTTTTAATTTATAAATTCTTCCATCTCTTTTCTCCCTTAGAATTTATTTGTTGAAGAGATCAGGTTGTTCACCCTGCAGCATCTCCCACAATCTAGATTTTGCGGTCTGTACCCCTGTGGTGTCACTCCACATGTTCCTTCATCACCTGTACACATTTCTTGCTTCATGTAGTTGAATGTAAAGATCTAATCAGACTTCAAGTTGATTTTCTGGCAAGTCTGTTTCACAGGTGGTACTGTATCCTTCCATTGGGAGGGTCATAATGTCTAGCTGTCATCTTTTTAGTAATGTTAGCAGCCACTGATGATCATTGCTTAGATTCACTAGTTCTTCAGGGTTTTTATTTAAAGTGATGATATTCTAAATTTATCGTTTCTCCTTCCTTTGGTAGCTTGAATATTCTTACAAAGGGAAATTTCCACTATCAGATATTTGGTTAGGTTGCAATTCAGTTTGCAAAGAGAAGTTACATGCTTGATATTTTCTCTTTCTTTCTTTCTTTCTTTCTTTCTTTCTTTCTTTCTTCTTTTTTTCTTTGTTTTTACTTACAATATGGTTTTTAACAACGAGTTGGTTCCCTGCCATCTTCCAAAGATAACTACTGAATTTTTCATATCTTGGGAACTCATGGATTCAAACATATGATGTATTTAAATCTATATGGTAATTATTATCCTTATTGATGTTCAAAGTGTCCCAGCTGTTTCTAGCAGGAACCTATTCAAATGAGCTTCTTAGTCCTATTGATATGGCTCCTGTAGTCTTTGAGAATATATTTTTTCTGGTTTTATTTTATTTTTTGTTTTTTGTTTGTTTTGTTGTTGGTGATGTGGGTTTTTTGGTTTTTATTTTTGTTTTGTTTTTGCAAAGAAGGTATCAAAACAACTAAATCTGAGAAAATGTTCCAGATTTACTTTACACATATATTTCCCAGATCCAAAATCAGCCATTTTCTCCAGAGCCCTGTTTCCCTTTATTGGAAAATGGTATTTAGAAACCACACAATCTAGTTGCCTTGGTTATTGTTTCTAGGCATTGTTAATAGATAGCATTTTTTAGAAACGTTGTTGTGGGGCACCTGGGTGTCTCTGTCAGTTAAGCATCTGACTTCAGCTCAGGTCATGATCTTGCGGTTCATGAGTTCGAGCCCCACATTGGGCTCTGTGCTGACAGCTCAGAGCCTGGGGCCTGATTTGGATTCTGTGTGTGTCTCTCTCTCTGTCCCTCCCCCACTCACATTCTGTCTCTCTCTCTCTCTCAAAAATAAATAAACATTAAAATTTTTTAAAAAATTAAAAACATTTTTGTGATCTGATAAACTTATTTAGATTATACATAAACTTCCAAGTTCTGCTTTATCCACGTACTACAAACTTTGACTACTGCTGTTTTCATTATCATTTCATTGTAACCATTTCTTAATTTTCTTTTGCTTGTAATGTTTGGCAATATGTTATTATTTAGTCACTGAACATGGATGTTTAAGTTCTTTGTTTTTAATTTCTCATTGTGTTGTCTTATGTGCAAAGAACATAGCTGGTCTGACATTGATAACTTGCAATATATAGAGGTTTATGTAATGGCCTAATAATAGCCTATACTTATCAATATTTTTTTTGATTAAAAAAAGTATAATTTAGTGATTCTGGGAATTTGGAGGAGTCTAGGGGTGAATTCCTAGGAATGATTTCTCAGACTTCATCTGTTTTACCTTATTTTTCAGCTCAGTAGGGCTTTTGTGCTGCCCAGTTCTTACCATTGGACACAGACATCAGAGACCAGGGCCACTATGATCACTGATCTCCGTGGTCAAAGGGCAGGAAATGATTTGGCCAAGGCATGTGGGAAGAAGCTTTCTTCCAACTAACCTTCTCCCTGCTGCCTCTGGTTGGCATCTGTCCCAGGATCTTGCTGCCCATCATGTGCACAAACACCACACACACAGATATACACTACATTCCACACACCACCTACACACACACACACACACACGCACACACACACGCGCGCGCACACACACGCACACACACACACCACACCACACTGTACACACATCACATCATGCCACACACACATACATACTATGCGCTCCACATACCTCCCACACCCTACATATACACCCCCCACATCACATCACAAATACCCCACCATACCATACATACCACATACACACATGCACACAGACACACACACACAAACCTACATCGCGCACATCACATACCGCATGTTCAAGAGAGATTTCGATCTGGCCAAGTTTTTCGTGGTGTATTGGTTTCCTCTGGCTTCTGTAGATTCCCCAGCTTTAATTTTAACTCAGTGGCTTAGGCTAGTTTACCATCATGGAAAGAAACAGCTGCTTCCTCCTGTCCATTTTTAAGCTAAGTTACTGGGTTAGCAGCATTTGAAAATTAAGTCAAAGGCAGCATCAAAGACATTAACCATTTAACTTAAATGTTACATGAAATGGTCTTGAAAACTGTATCAGTCTTCAGTCTCTTGGTTTGAGGAGTAAGGGTACTCAAGACTTCTGTGAAGTCATAAAAATCTTCAGAACTATAGTATTTCTAGAAGTTTTTAAGAAAGGAAAAAAAAAGAAGATAGCACAATTAGAGATGTGAGCCTTTGTACTCCTGAAAATATATATATTTAAAAAAATTTTTTAACATTTATTCATTTTTTTGAGAGACAGAGAGAAAGCACAAGCAGGGGAGGGGCAGAGAGAGGGGGAGACACAGAATCCAAAGCAGGCTCCAGGCTCTGAGCTGTCAGCACAGAACCCAATGCAGGGCTTGAACTTATGAAATGCAAGCTCATGACCTGAGCCAAAGTCAGACGCTTAACCGACTGAGCCACCCAGGCGCCCCCTGAAAATGTATTTAATGGGGTGGGGGGAAGGGGGCAGGCAACAGTGTGGAGGAGAAAGAAATTTGAAACATTCTAATATAAGTTTTGAGAAAGTTATAGCTAGGTTTTATTATATATTTAGCTAAGTTTCCTAATATTATTTATTGAGCAATGTATTCCTCTCATTACTCTGTGATTCTTCCTTTACCATATAGTAAGTTCTTATTATCAATACTAAAGTTTGTTTTAGACTGGTCTGTTTAGCTGATATATCTATTGAATCATTAGCACATACCCTTGTTTAAACAGCCATAAAAGATATTTTAATATATTTAATAAAGTTCCCCCACTTGATTGTTTTCAAAATATCGTTAGTTTTTTTTCCCCTCCCATCCACTTATTATTCTAGAAGAAAAACAGCAGGAACACTCTGTCTTACAACTTCTCAGATAAAATAGTTTCTATCTTCAGAGTCTTAGTAGTAATTCCCACAATGATTAACATTTTGCCTATTAGTTTTAGGCTACAAGATGTTCCAGGTGCTTTTTTTGTGCAACATATTACTTCCTTTCAAAAATCAGTCTAGTTGGAAAAAATTATAGCCATTTTTTTTTTAATTTTTTTTTCAACGTTTTTTATTTATTTTTGGGACAGAGAGAGACAGAGCATGAACGGGGGAGGGGCAGAGAGAGAGGGAGACACAGAATCGGAAACAGGCTCCAGGCTCTGAGCCATCAGCCCAGAGCCCGACGCGGGGCTCGAACTCACGGACCGCGAGATCGTGACCTGGCTGAAGTCGGACGCTCAACCGACTGCGCCACCCAGGCGCCCCAAGATGCTTTTCACTTTGAAGATGTTATAGTCTTCCTTGCGTTGATTCACACTGTACTTTTTGACTGGAAAATAAATAATTGATTTACTAACTTATTTTGTAAGGTATATCTTAAAAATGAAAGAAATTTACACATAGAGAGAGATGGCTAAAGGGACGACTGATTGGAAAGGAAATGTCTGAGAATGGGTCTGAGTTCAATGCCATCGACAAACAAAATGCTAGATGTCTCAAGGACAGCAAACATGCCCATTAAGTATATCCAGTTGCCATGTTTCATCCCCTGATCTCTTTTCAATGGCCTTTGTCTCTTGCTCCCAAATTCCATTTATATATGCTTGGTTTGATTTGAAAAAAACAACGGTAAATCAACAAAATGGTGACTGAAGAATAAGGATGGGAAGTGCTATCATTTTCTCAGCCATATCATGTGCCAAGTTTTCATTTAATCCTTATTTCTCTCAATGTATACATGAGGAAACTGAGCCTCAGGGAGATGAAGTAATTTGCCAAAAAATAAAAATAAACAAAAAGTCACAGCTACTAAATTGTGGAAATGGAATAGAAACCAGTATCTGATTTTTTCCAATTGCCCTAGCACAAGTTGGTGCAAAATGGTGAGTTTATCAACTGTAAGTAAGGTTGTTAATGCATATCTAAACCATCAACTTATTCTGAGACACTTCCAGTCACAGGTAGTGACAAAAAAAAAAAAACAAAAAAAAAAAAAAAAAACACAACAAGCTAAGTGTTGAGTCTTCCTCTCATGTTTTCAGGCAAAACAGAAGCCAAATCCAGAGGTTCTTAATAAATGGGAAGAAACAAAGGAAGAAATCTGGAGCCAGAATGAGCAATTCGCTAATGGCACATTTATGTGCAAGTGGGATATGATCTTTCCTTATGTTCTCAAGAGGAACTTGTCTTTATTTGCCTAAGAGCACTTCTTTCCTCATATCATCTAAACTCTAAAAACACTAGGTCTGACCAACATAAGCTATATTTGTAATTTCCTAAATGAATACAATAGTTAGGAGTCAGGGTGGAGATACCACTCAGGCTGGTTACGAATACATACGTTTTCTGCAGCCCTAGCAATACTTCTTCAACAGTCCTTCCCCATTAGACTTCAAGGTCCTTAAGAGCAGCCATAATAACAATTAACAGTTGTTCACATTGTACGTTCTCAAGATAGGCTATCACACCGAATCCTTACAACGACTCTGGGAGGTTGAATATATTATCATGGACCTCTTGAAGTCGTTGCAAATGCCGTACAGAGAATTCAAAGCAAAGTGCCTGAAGTCACAAAGGTGGTGGATGGCAGGTTGGATTTGAATATAGTGAATAAGCTGTGGTCACATGCTGGGGTCTCAACAACATAACAGAGTAAGAAAGGGAAGGAAGCCGGGACTGGGCCATCATGGGCAGAGCTACTACCTGTAAGAGGGATGGCTCCTGGCAAGGTGACACGCTAGTTAGGAATGCTACCCATGGGGATATAATTTGGATCATGTTTTCTTCAAGAAAATATTTAGTGAGCCTTCTAGTGTCATGCTAAACAGTGACTAACATAGGATCTGGAACATGGTAGACATAAAATAAATCTTTAATGAACAGATCAGTTGGGATAGTTGCAATAATGCAAACCTATACCCTGGTAGAGTCTATATTGCTACATCTGGCCTTCATGCGAACCTGGTGTGTCTTCGGCATACTGAGTCAGTAGTAGAACATATGGAGGGTTTTCCTCTTAGGAAGATTCGGTACATGTAAGTGTTAGGAAAGGCAAGACACAAATGCCAATCTGGGAATATACTAGTATATATTGGCAACTGGGAAATGGAGAAAGAAAGAGTAGAAAATGAATTTAATGACTTTCCAAAGCTAAGGAAATAAGACAAGTAGCTAAATACAAACACATTAAGTATAGAAAAGAATTAAAAAAACAACAACAACCTAAGATTTAACAGTGTGTTAATTTGCTATGGCTGCTGTAACAAAGTCCCAAATGCAGAGGCTTAATAATAGAAATTTAGTGCCTCACAGCTCTGGAGGTTAGAAGTCCAAAGTCAAAGTGTCAGCAGGGCCAGGCTCTGTCTGAAGGCTTTAGGGAAGAATGCTTCCTTGCGTCTTCTGGCTTCTGGCAGTTGCTGGCAATTCTTGATATACTGTGGCTTGTAAAACCTATCACTCCAATCTCTGCCTCTATTGTCACCTAGTTTGGGGTACTTTGTTATGGCAACTCCAGGACACTAACACAGACTTTGGTGCTGAGAAGTGATGTGCTGCTGTTGCAAATAATTTAAAATGTGGAGATGGCTTTGGGATTGGGTCACGGGTAGAGTCTGGAAGAATTTTGAAGCTCATAATAGAACAAGCTTAGATGACCTTGAAAAGACATGTGAATAAATGTCTAATGGAATGGGAAAGTCTGTCCTGTCCTATCCCACCACTGGATTTTAGGAGCAGATAACCTATTTTCTAATTTTACATGTCTATAGATGATGAAGAGATTCTGCCTCAAGATGGCAGGATCAATTCCCGCCTGAGTTTCCAGACTGCTGGCCCAGCCTACAGGTCTCAGACTTGGAGTCCCATGATCACGTGAGCTATGTACAATCACATACACCTGTGTGTATGCCTGTGTATGCACATGTGTGTGCATGTATGCATGTGAGTATATGTATCTATCTATATATGTATATATAAAATATATATAAAATATAAAATATATATATGTATATATAAAATATATAGAATCTCCTATTGGCCCTGTTTGTATAGAAAACGCTGACTCTTACAAACAGCAAAGAAAAGAACTCTGCTTTATACCTAAGTTAGCTTTGTACTTAAGTTAGCTCATTGAGCAATGTTAGAATTGAATTTTTTAATGTTTCTTTATTATTTTTGAGAGAGAGACAGAGAGAGAGAGAGCATTCAGGGGAGAGGCAGAGACAGGGAAACAGGATTTGAAGTGGGCTCATATTGACTCATTGAGCAGGTTTCATTTCTTCAAAGTGTTAGGAAATATAGAGACACATATTAATTGCTAGCATAAAATATTTTTGTAAGGGTCATGGAAAAGTGAGTATAAAGGTTAATTTTACCTAATTAAAGCTTTAGTGATGTATAATTTTATATATTTTCTTGGTCCGATGAGCAGGCAGCTAGTTAGATATGGTAATATATCCCAAAGATAGGATTTGGGTGCCTACGTCAGGGCTTCAATAAATATTTAAATATGAATATTAATCAGTGAGGTTGGTGATTTTCTCTTGACGACAAACAATACAGTGAGTTATTTCCTCTCTTCCCTTTGACTGTGTCTCTTCTCTCCTTAAAAGACACAAGTCACCTCTAATTTTTTCGTAAATATGCTATGATTGAAGAATCCATGTGGTACCAAGGAACTTATGTTTATGTGTAGAAATATCTTAATATTACACATAGTAAACCCCTTTTACACTGATACATTATTCTCACAGCTAATTTCAGGGCTCCACTGAAATTTTTTTTTTAACGTTTATTTATTTTTGAGACTGAGAGAGACAGAGCATGAACGGGGGAGGGGTAGAGAGAGAGGGAGACACAGAATCAGAAGCAGGCTCCAGGCTCTGAGCCATCAGCCCAGAGCCCGACACGGGGCTCGAACTCACGGACCTCGAGATCGTGACCCGAGCTGAAGTCGGACGCCCAACCGACTGAGCCACCCAGGAGCCCCTCCACTGAAAAATTTAAGAAGTTTAAAGCTCAACCCAACATGGACAAATCAGTAAAGAAAAAAACCTTGATTTTTTTTTAAGTTTTTTTTTAACGTTTATTCATTTTTGAGACACAGAGAGAGACAGAGCATGAATGGAGGAAGGTCAGAGAGAGAGAGGGAGACACAGAATCTGAAACGCTCCAGGCTCTGAGCTGTCAGCACAGAGCCCGATGCGGGGCTCGAACTCACAGACCGCGAGATCATGACCTGAGCCGAAGTCGGACGCCCAACTGACTGAGCCACCCAGGCGCCCCAAAAAACCTTGATTTTTGAAACCATAGAGTGAGTATACACATTGAAAGTGACTTCCCTGAAATGTACAAGGCTGTTCCGCAGGGGTATCTTCATCAGTTCTCTTCGCCTACATGCCTTTGTTCCTATTTTAAGGTCACATCTGAGCTGAAAATGGTAGTGAGAGTTGGTGCAGCAGAAGCGAATGTGAAAGAAATTCGCAATAGCTGTTGTCACATGTGCTGCAGAAAGTTTATGATGCAGGAGTTCACCTCTCTTGAAGCTGTAAGTAACGGGAGCCTGGTGCTCTCATAGCCAGTGGACATAGCTTACTGGGTATTATCAGAAAATCCAGCTGGAAAATTATTAAAAGAAAGGCCTCCTACCAGTATCCTTGGTTGTCAGACTACTTACTGAAAATAAATATGATTAAATATATATGACATGGAAAGAGAAGTCATGCATGAATGAAATTCTCATTTATGGTGTCTGTTTTTAGAAATCCTACCCAGGTGTTCTCTCTTGTTCTCATTTAAATTCTAGTATTGAACAGCACTATGGAATGAATGGCAATGTTTTGGCTCCACTGGAATCCTGGGGTGTTCCTTGAGGTTCTCCCACACTGGCTTATTCTAAAACGTCTCCAGCCCTGTGTGAACTCCAGTGTTGTTGAGCTCGCAATTCCCTGTAGTTTGTTCTCTGTAGATGTACTTCATCAGGCTTCACAGAGACTTGACCTATGAATACAAAGCTTGTATTTTAGACGGAAACTCAAAGAAACTCAAAGGGACACAGACCGGTTTCTGCAACTATTTCTCAGCAAGTTCTCTTATTTCTTATGATCTTGTTTTGCAAATTCCAGCTACTCTATCATCTCTTACTTTCATATCTGTCTTCTGACCTCAGCAAAGCCACTGTCTGTTTGTGGTCCCTCCCACCTATGCAGCCATCAGGAAGTGTCCCAACAGAGAGAGATTTCATGATCCTGGGGCCTACTTTGCTTGAGTTCATTATCTTGGGAATCATAAATCTGCACTGCTGGTTTTCCAACATTTGGTATACTTTCTTCAGTTATGTAATTGTTTTTGGCAAAAGCCTGAACCATTACAAGCTACTCTGTCATAGCCAGAAGTAGGATTCTCTTACAACATGTTTTATGTTTGTGTCTTGCCTTGGGAGTAACTAGAACATCCAGTTAGTATAAATTTAAATTTCAACCTGGAAATAATTCAATTTGCCTCCTACAGTCTCAACCAAAACATGATATCTATCTTCTCCTTTCCTGTGTTAACTGGAATATTATTTCTAGACTATTCTTTCACTGAACATGTAACTCTTTCAGCAGGTGAGGTCTTTTTTTTTCATTAGTTGATGAGGGCTAAAACCTATATCCTTAGATTATACAGTCTGGATTTCCCTTCCATGATAGTTTCATCACATAGTTACCTGCTGTGATTAAGTTTCCTCCTCATTTCTGGTCCCTCATTGTACTTTGAGTTGAGTTTATATTTAAAAGAATATTTATTACAAATGGGTTGGTCAGGGTATGGGGAAAGAGGGACCCTCATAAATCGTTGGCTCTCAGTGTCAATTTTTCAAATCTATAGAAAAAATTTTTGTAAAGTCTATCAACCTTTTGAAGGTGTATACCCTATGAGGCCAAAATTTATTACAGCATAATTTACATTAGCAAAAGTTTTCAAACAATTTAAAAGTCAGTCATTACAGGACTGATTAGATACCTCTTTTATATGCATACTCTGTAGTTTAAAGAAAGAAATAATGAAGACAATTTATCTTAAAATGTGAAACTATCTCTAAAATCTATTGGTAAGTGAAACAAACACAATGAACTATGGCATGCATATTTGGTGTTCTATTGGAATAAAAATATGGTACAGTTAACCCTTCAACAACATGGCTCTGACCTATGTAGGTCCACTTATTTTTTTTCAATAAATACAGTATGATGCTATAAATATATATTCTCTTCTTTGTGATTTTCTTTTTTTTTAATTGAAATATAAGTAACACACAGTGTTACATTAGTTTCTTGTATACCATATAGTGATTCAACAATTCTGTACATTTATCAGTACTCATTAAGATAAATGTACTCTTCATCCCTTATCTGTTTCACCCATCCCACTGCACACCTCCCCTCTGGAAACCACCTGTTCTCTATATTTAAAAGTACATTTTTGTGTTTGTCTCTTTTTTTCTTTGTTTGTTTGTTTTGTCCTTAAATCCACATATGAGTGAAATCATGTAGTATTTGTCTTTCTCTGAGTGACTTATTTCACTTAGCATTATACCCTCTGGGTCCATCCATGTTGTTGCAAATGGGAAAATTTCATTCTCTCTTTATGGCTGAATAATGTTACACACACGCACACACACCCCCCCCCCCATACACATACACATCTTCTTTACCCATTAATCTACCTATGAATACTTGGGTTGCTTCCATATCATGGCTATTATAAATAATGCTGCAGAAAAAATAGGGGTACATATACCTGTTCAAATCAGTTCTTTTGTATTCTTCGGGTAAATACCTAGGAGTGGAATTCTGGATCATATGGTAATTCTACTATAATTTGTTTTTTACAATCTTTTTATTTTATTTATTTATTTTTTAAAATGTAATTTATTGTCATCCAGTGCTCATCCCAACAAGTGCCCTCCTCAATGCCCATAACCCACTTTCCCCTCTTTCCCACCCCCCATCAACCCTCAATTTGTTCTCTGTATTTAAGAGTCTCATATGGTTGCCTCCCTCCCTCTCTGTAATTTTTGTCCCCCTTCCCTTCCCCCATGGTCTTTTGTTAAGTTTCTCAAGATCCACATGAGTGGAAATATATGGTATCTCTCTTTCCCTGACTGACTTATTTCACTTAGCATAATACCCTCCAGTTCCATCCACATTGCTGCAAATGGCCAGGTTTCATTCTTTCTCATTACCAAGTAGTATTCCATTGTATGTATAAACCACTTCTTTATCCATTCATCAAACTATGGACAGAGCCTAAATGGCCATCAACTGATGAATAGATAAAGAAGATGTGACTTATATATACAATGGAATTCTACTTTTAAATTTTTGAGGAACTTCCATATTGTTTTCCATAGTGGGAGCTCCAGTTTGTATTCCCGTCAATAGTATCTGAAGGTTCCTTTTTCTCCACATCCTCATCAACAATTGTTGTTTCTTGTCTTCGATTTTAGCTGTTCTGACAGGTATAAAGAGATATGTCATTGTGGTCTAATTTGCATTTCCCTGATAATTAGTGACGTTGAACATCTTTTCATATGTCTATTGGCCATCTGTATGTCTTCTCTGGAAAAATGTCTGTTCAGGTCCTCTGCCCATTTTTTAATTGGGTTATTTGGAGGGGGGTTGGTATTAGTTGTAGGAGTTCTTTAGATATTATAGATATTAACCCCTTATCCTTGTGATTTTCTTCACAACATTTTCTTTTCTCTAGCTTACTTTATTGTAAGAATATAGTATATAATACAATAACATACAAAATAAGTGTTAATCAGTTGATGTTATCAGTAAGGCTTCCAGTCAACAGTGGGCTATTAGTAATTAAGTTTTTGGGGAGTCAAAAGTTATATGTGAGTTTTTGACTGCATACAGTTTCAGTGTTCCTAACTCCTGCATTGCTCAAGGATCAACTGTATATAAATATTTTTCTTTTATATGCATAGCCCATCTCTAGAAAGGTGCATGGTGAACTGGTAGTTTTTATGACTTCTGTGTAAGAAAGCTGGGTAGCTAGGCATGAGAGTGGGGGAAGAAAATTTACTATAAATACTTTTGTGTACATTCTTGTTAAACTGTGTAAATATATACCTCTTGAGAAAAATGCTAAAAAGCAAAATGCAGTTGTTATATTTTGTCTACAATGTCTACAATGTTCTGGAGTTTTTGACTTATTGAATCTACAATATATTCAGAACTGGAAGTCTATGACCTTCCTACTCACAAACTCCAGAATTCTTGTTTTTCCCAGTTTTATTGAGCCATTATTGGCTTATGATATTGTGTAGCTTTAAGGTGTATAACACGATAATTTGATACAGGTATATATTGTGAAATAATCACCACAATAAGATTAGTTAACACCTGTAGCCATTCACATACACACCATTTTTTGTGTCTGGGGACAATAAGAAAGACATTTACAATCTACACTCTTAGCATCTTTCAAATATGTAATATAGCATTGTTAACTATAGTCACCATGCTGTACGTTAGATCTTATTTTTCTTATAGCTGGAAGTTTATACACTTTGACTGATATCTTCTATTTTCCCTGATCCCTAGTCACTGGCAACCATCATTTTACTTATTCTATTACTTTGGTTTTTTTAGATTCCACATAGAAGTGAGATCATATAATATATCTCTTTTTCTGTCTTACTTACTTAGCTTAACACCTTGTTTAGCTCCAGAATTTCTATTTGGTTCTTTTCAAAATAATTTTTGCCTCTCTGTTAAACTTCTCATTTTTTGGTGTGTATTGTTATCCTGATTTCACTGAATTCTCTTTCTATGTTTTCCTGTTACTCACTGAGCTTTCTTTCTTTTTTTTTTTTTTTTTCAACGTTTATTTATTTTTGGGACAGAGAGAGACAGAGCATGGACGGGGGAGGGGCAGAGAGAGAGGGAGACACAGAATCAGAAACAGGCTCCAGGCTCTGAGCCATCAGCCCAGAGCCTGACCCATCAGCCCAGAGCCTGACGCGGGGCTCGAACTCACGGACCGCGAGATCGTGACCTGGCTGAAGTCGGACGCTTAACCGACTGCGCCACCCAGGCGCCCCTCACTGAGCTTTCTTAAAACAAGTTTCAGTTTTTTATTGGGCACATCACGGATCTCCATTTCTTTGGGGTTGGTTACTGGACAATTATTGTGTTCCTTTGATGGTGTCCTATTACCTTGGCTTTTCATGTTGTTCCTTGAAGTCATGTCTTCCGTCTTCACTTTTGAAGAAACAGCTGTCTTCCACAGCCTTCACGAACTGGCTTTGGGAGACAAATACCTGTCAGCCTTGTTAGGGATTCTGAGGCTTTCTCAGAGCTTTTCTATGGATACACCTGCTCTACACTTCCTGTGCCCTCTTGTGACAGAATTCTTGATCTTGCAGTTCTGCTCTCAGTCCTGCAAGGCCAACCCAGAGCGGACAGCCTTCCTTTTGCTTTTCCTAGCATGATGCTAACTGTTCCAAGTTTCCTCCCAGGTCCACAGTCAGCTCCACTTTCTGCGCATGCTCACTATTTATCTGCAAAGATGCTCTTACTGCCCATGTGCACACATCTAGGGAGCCAGCCATGGGGTGGAGGGGTGAGGAGTGCAGTGTTTGAAGTGTTTTTGGTGTTTGTGGGCCATTGGGGGAATCTGCAGGTGGAGCGTCCCCAGCGGCTCATGGATGGCCTTTCCGATGGAGACTGTGAGGTGGTTGTAGGATCAGATACCTCTGATGTCCTCCAAGAGCCCTGCTGTTCTCCCAGCTGCTCTCTGCCCACCCAGTTGTACAGCCAGTATTCTGTACATCCAGTATTCTGGATGGAGCGAGAGGAAAATTAGTTTCTTCAGTAGCTTCCCACACATACTCTCACTTTCCACCACAGGAGGAAGCATGGGCTGAGAAGGTCTTTTCGGCACTGATCTGCACTACCTTGGGAGAGTTCCTTTTACCCCTTTTCACCCTCTATTCACCCTCTTCAGTGCCCCCAGTCTCTGACGTTTTGGCCGCAGGGGTGTACTGGATCTTTTCCATCGGACTCCTGGGTTTTCACAAAAACTGTCTCATCCATGGGTGATAACGAAATCGGTGTTATTCAGGGGAAATGTGGTAGAAAACTCTTCTTCTGCCATGATGATGATGTGTATCTGTTTAGTATTCTTTACAGCAAAGAAAGCGTGAACAAAATACAAGAACTAAATTCTCCATTACTGCAGACCCACTGAAGATATCCAGTTTTTTAGCAGCTCGTACAGAAAAGCATCTTAGGGAGTTGATTGTCAGTGGCAGCAATCGGTGATGTGATACGGTTGTCTAAATGGAGAATGCAACCATAGGCTGCAGCAGTGGAAACACAGTGCCTGGAATACACTGACAGTTAGCTCTGTTTTACTGTTTACTGATTAGACCACTCATAACGTAATGTTTGTTTTGATTGCTCTTTATTACAGGGAAGACACACTGTCTTAAGTTACCAAGAAGTAGATTTTGAAACGAGGACTTATGTGAAATGGTTTATTAAGGAAGTGCTCTGAGGAATATTGATGAGGGAGACTGCCTGGTAGCAGGACAGAGAAGGACAAGAAACCAAGCAGAGGTTAATTTAAGTCCTACTTCACCCTGATTCTACAGGGATGCTCTTGAGTGAAAGAGAGACCTTACAGTTGCCCAAAACTGAGAGAAGGAAACTGGGCATTCACACTTCCCCGTATCTTTGAGTTGTTGGCCAAAGTCCCTGAGCTCAGGCAGTACATTCCCAGACATACTGGGTTCTCAGCCCACAAGGGTCTCCAGCAGCACAAGGGCAGGCCTCTAAGAAACAAACCAGGCAAAGCATAACTAAAGGCAGGGAAGGGATACACAGCAGAGAAAAGGGACACAGAAACCACGATATATGACTGACTGAGCTATACAGTATTTGCCCATATTGCTACAATATTCTCAGGGAGAAACAAATGTGATCTTCAAATAGTGTCTTGTGGAAAGGGGTAAAATGTGTCTGTATGGCCTCCAGAGACTGAACAAAACCTCTAGATGGAAGGACCTCAGAAAGGCTAGAAATTCTCTGGACATTTTCAGAGTTCCCTATAGATGTCATAGCCTATGTCAGTGGGCGGGAGCATCTTTGTAACCTGATTCCTAGATATTTGGGGTCTTCCTGCCAATAGAGCAGTGAGTTAAGATGTGGTTTCCCAAGCCCCCCCCCAATTCTGAGCATACTAGACAGTCAAGTTGTCAGACTTGATTCTCTGAACATATTTTAAGGAGAGAGAAAACAAAAAATTTTAAACTTCCTTCCACAAAATTGCACGTTTATTAAGATAAGGTATTGTCTTATCAATTATTTTCTCCGCAACCCTGTGCATCAC
Source organism: Leopardus geoffroyi (assembly GCF_018350155.1). Classification (NCBI taxonomy): domain Eukaryota; kingdom Metazoa; phylum Chordata; class Mammalia; order Carnivora; family Felidae; genus Leopardus; species Leopardus geoffroyi. The sequence continues at coordinate 102,723,947 of NC_059338.1, read as the reverse complement.
ATGTTCAATCTTCTGGAACAGCTTAGGTCCAAGATAATGTGTGACCAGAAGAAAAACAAAAAAAAATTTTTTTAAACCCACTTTTGTATCTTCCCACTTTCTTGTTTGCTCTGCTATGAAATAAGTAAATGGAATCAAATTAAATCTCTTGAGAAGGAGGCCAGGACCTAATCTGAAGACCTTCTGAGAAAGAACTTTCATTCTTTTATGCTCTCTTTCCACTGTATTTTTTTTAGAAGGAATATTTCTATACTGGTGAGCCTGTAAACATAAACATTTCAGATTTGGAGAATGAGCCTCTAACGAACGATTTGAGGGACTTTGGCAAAATGTAGGAAAAGGGAAATTTCCTCACTGATCAAAGATGCCAAGCACTACCATTCTGAGGTGCCTTTACCTTTAAAACTTAGGCAAATGGGGCAGTCAGAATTTGAGAGAGACAGGGACAACCATTTTCTGTTTCTAATGGTCCATGTCCAATCCTTCAAACTGACGCTTTATCAAAGTTTTTTTTTTTCTAGAGAGCAGAAAATCCTCACTAGCAGGAGCTATTTAAAGGCTCTGGCCTTGCATTGAAACTGCAGATTTGGCAATGGCAGGTTTCAGCTGGATTTTCTGGGCAGTAGGTAATGCAGCAGCAAATTTACTCTTTTTAATATAATGGCAACAGTCGTTGGAAGGAATGGGAATGACTTCAGGCAGTGCCCAATTTTAAATGAAAAATCTAACTATAGCTGTTCCTTTTACTCTCTCTGAGAGCTCTGCGTGATTGTGTGGGAAGCAGGGGTGAAGGGTGACCTCAGCATGCCTGCTTTGGAGACTAGCTCAAGGGATAGCATAGGTCAGCTTGCCCCACACCTGGTCCCTGGGGAGGATTTGTGTGTGACAATGGGAGCAGCAAGGAATTTAAAAGCAACTTCACTGCACTGAACCCTTGTAGAGCTGGTATCATGGAGGGAGGTTTACTCTTTGATCTCAGCCCTGGAGCGATGGCATGAGAAAGAATCACTGAGTTATCAAGTAAGTACCTAACTTAGTGTGGAACCCAGGCAGCATGCTCTCACGGACCTTTCTGGATCCCATACCGGGCAGGGGTGAGTCACTGATGGAGCAAAGGAGACATGACCACACGAATCCATCATTTTCTAAGTGAGGGGAAACAGCTGCTTCCTTTCACTGTTTATTTTTTTTTTTTCCCCACTCAACAATCTTCTATCCCCTGACTTTCCATTTCGATTCCACCTCATAAACGAATCTTTCTACAAAAGCAGACTCCTTTAGTGTATAATAAAGTATATTTCAGGTAATCTCTACCAGTTTAAAAGTAGAGTTTTGGAGCAGAAGGTTTAGCCTTGAGCTAATCTGGAATTAAGACATGCCAGAGAATGTCTGGAAAACTCGTGGGACAGGGTCCCCAAAGGCTTCTTTGTAAGAGGGAAGGAACCCTTCTCCTTTCAGACACCGGTCCTTCGGTTTTGCCTTTGGAGGGCTCAGTGCATCAGCGATGGACCGACTAGGAGACTTTGGTGACTGCCATTAGCAAATGACAGAGGCACTGTCCACCTGGTACCTAGAAAAAGGGGGCCAGTGCCACCAGAAGCTGCAGTACCAGCTCAAACAGCAACTGAGCCCAGGATTGCATGGCAAGGCCGGGAAGAAGCAACGATGTCAGATGCGACTAGAGCAGAGGTAGCGGTCTTGGCAGAGGAGCTGATCAAAAGTGTCATGTGAGATGCCCTCATTTGGGAGCAAAGGGAGATTCTCAGGAGTTTGAGGTCCTGCATAAGCAAGTAGAGGAAAGAGCCAAAAAATGTTTTCTTTTTAATGGGAACCTGTTTATACTCGCGGGTTGCTGAGGTCTCCAAAAACAAAATGGTGTTCCTTTCCAACAGCATGCCTTGCTTCACTCTGCACCTTGGAAACAGCCAGCAAAACAATCAAGATCTCTTGAATGACTTTCCTTCACACAGGCTTCGGGAACAATGGGAAAGGGTGCAGAGAAGACAATCCCCCCCCCCCCGCCCCCGCCCTGCGAATGCAAGATACACAAGGCTCTCAGCAGCTCCCTCTTACAGGCTAGTGGAGCGTAACAGCAGACAGGATCACTGACTTCTGAGGCCAGGTTTAAAGGCCCTGTGATTTCACACTCTAGAGGGAATAATGTGATCAGAAGGGCTATTACCTCGGTCAATATGGACACAAACAGAAAAACCAAAGCCCCCCAGTGCGGCTGCTGTACCTTAGCTGGTGTGCATCGGTACTCTTTATGTTGCCAACCCTGGAAACCCCAGACTTTTCTCACTGGCTCCTCCAGCCCATAGGCTCTTTGGAAATGCAAAGTGCAACCAGACTGTTTTCCCTATAAAAAGGAGCAATAAAATGTGTTTGGGAGCAGCGAATAAGCTATGTAAGCATCCTAGCCTGTGTGTTCTAAGTTCTGTCCACAAATAATACATTCTTCAGTCAGTGCAAGAAAATACGTCAAATATCGTCTCATCTTTCTCAGTAGACTATTAAAAGGATCTTGTGTTACTTCTCCTGTCAGACATAAAATGTCACTTTTATGTCAGAGTGTGCACACAGTAGGCCCTTGGTAAATATGTGGTGGAAAATGACTACAAGTTACTAAACACCCTTGAAATACTTCACCTTCACGGTGACTTCATTGACTTCATTTTAGAGATTTCATAGATGAGTTTTATAGATGGAGATTAAAGGGATTAACACCCAAATCGTCAGTTTAATAAATAATAGGGAAAAGGGAGAGCATGAAAGATAGATTTTGAAATACTTAAGGGCACCTAGGTGGCTCACTTGGTTGAGCATCCAACTTCACTCAGGTCATGATCTCACTCTTCATGGGTTCAAGCCCCGTGTATGGCTCTGGGCTGTCAGTGTGGAGCCTGCTTGGGATTCTCTCTCTGCCTTTCTCTCTACCCCAGCCCTACTTGTGCTTCCTCTCTCTCTCTCTCTCTCTCTCAAAATAAGTATATAAACTTAAAAAAAAAGAGAGAGAAATACTTAGAACAATGGATAAGCTCACAAATGGCTTTTAAGGGTTTTTTTTTTCAAAAATGAAAATATATTTGTTTTCTCATTGTTAAACTAATGTATGCTTATTGTTAAACTTTCCAACAATCCACAACGTTATCCTAGAAGAATTCCCAGTATTTCAACAATCTCTTAAGACCTAGTAGGTATACTTGGGGTGGGGTGATGCACTTGGGGATCTTGATGCATTAGTCACCTTCTTCCCAAGCTTGGCCCCACTGCTGGGCTTTGGAACTTGATCGTGACTCAACTAACAAAGGTACTTTCCTGAGATCTTTGAGTTTTTCTAAATCTCTAAGTCAATTGAAAGAACAGTCTGCTTTTACAAAAAATAAACATGGCACCTTGGCGAAGGTGACCTCAGTTGGGGGGACAATGAAGAGTGTATTTATATGCCTCTCCCTCATTTCCTCCAAACCAAGCTGGAAGACTCTGAACCATCCCTCATGCAGGAGAACTATATCGGTAGGCATTCCTACAAAACTACAGGGGAATAGAATATTCTTGTTTAAGAGTCTGAGAAGCAAATAAACGTTACAATAAAATCAGCTTGCACATTACATTTCCTTTGGTGGGAAAAATTGTCCCAGGTGAATTTATTAAACAAAAATTACCTCAAAGAGAGTATAAATAGGTTACATTACTTTACATTGCAGTATTAGCTTTCTAAAAATGAGAATGCCAGCTAAGTGAAACTATAAATACCATGAGAACTTAAAAGCTCCCTGCAATATTAATATACAGCTGACCCTTCAACAACAGGGGTTTGAGCTGTGCAGGCCCACTTATGTGTGGATTTTTTTTTTAATGCAAACATATTTTCTTCTTTGATTTATGATTTTTAAATAACTTCTCTAGCTTTATTGTAAGAATACAGTATATAATACATATGACATACAAAATATATGTTAATGAACTGTTATTAGTAAGGCTTCTGGTCAATTGTAAGCTGTTAGTAATTAAGTTTTGGGGGAGTTTGGATTTTTGACTGCATAGGGGGTTAGCACCCCTAACCCCAGTGTTGTTCAAGAGTCGAATGTGATATGATTTCAACTATGTATGTTGATACCAAAATGTTTTTACTATACCCTGACCTCTATGCTGAGCACTTCACATGTATTATCTTGATTAACCTTCACAGCAACCCTATGGAGCAGATATGATTATCTCCACTTTAGAGGTAGGAAACTGAGGCATAGAGAAGTTTAAAAAAAATGCCAAGATCACCAAACCGATAGGTACAAAGACCAGAATCCAAACCCAGTATGACTCTGTAGCTCACAGACTTGATCACTGAGCCACCCAATGCAATGTTAGAGAGCCATGTTGGTCATAAGGTACTAAGCATGAAGACAAAAAGCCAACATTGGGTTGGTGGCAAAGTAGAAGACAGGAAAGAGCCTGGGTCTTTAATAATAACGTTGACCCATAGGACTCTGGAACTACCTACCTTCAGACATCTTTCTAAAGGAACAGTAAGTGTTGATCTTTTTTAAAATTTCCAAGTAAAATTGACATGCAGTGGAACGCACAAAATTTAGGTGCACCATGCAGTAGGTATTGATAGAAGCTTATACCTGTACATCTCAAACCCCTACCGTGATGCAGAACGTTATCATTACTGTAGAAATTTCCTTTATGACCTTTCCAGTCAGTCTTTCCACCATCCTACATACAGGCAACTATGGGTCCAATTTTTTTTTTCGTACCATAAGTTATTATTGCTTGTTCTATAAATCATATAAGTGTAATCATGCAATGGATGGTCTTGGATAAGGTTTGTTTTACTCAGTGTGTAACAGAACTGTTTCATTACTTTTCACTACTGAGCATGTGATTACATACAGTTTGTTTATCCATTTACCTGTTGAAGAAACTTGGGCAGTTTTTAGCTCAGGGCTGTAGGGAAAAATGCAACAGGTATTCTTGTGCAGTCTTTTTGTGGATGTGTGTTCTCATTTCTATAAGGTAAATGTCTAGAACTGGAATTACCGGGGCAGGGAGGGAGTGTTAATTTTATAAAGCACTGCCAGATTATTCTGCAAAGTGACTGAACGTAATCAACAACAACGTATGAGTGTTCTGGTTACTCCACATGATTGCCACAATTGGTGTTCAGTTTTTTTCAGTTTTAGACATTTGGGTGAGTATATAGTGGTATCTCATTATGATCTTCCTTTACATTTCCCTAGTGACTAATACAGTTGAGCATTACTGTAAAGCTACTGCCATCAAGACAGCATGGTATTGGTGGGGGGCACCTGGGTTGCTTCGTCCATTGAGCATCCAACTCTTGGTTGCCCTCAGGTCATGATCTCATTGTTTGTGGGTTCAAGCCCACATCAGGCTAATAGCATGGGGCCTGCTTGGGATTCAATCTCCCTCTCTCTCTGCCCACCCCCTCAAAATAAATAAATAAACTCAAAAAAAGGCACCATGATATTGGTGAAAGTATAGATACATTAATTGATACAACAGGACAGAAGGCCTAAAAAGAGACACATACAAATAGAAACAACTGATTTTTAACACTTGTCCAAGGGCAATAAATAGAGAAAGGGTAGTTTTTTAACAAATGGTGCTGAACAGACACCCATGTGCAAAAAGTAAAACCAGACAAAAAAAAACCTTGCATCCATACCTTGCAGCATATATAAAATTCAACTCAAAATGGGTTATAGATCTAAATATAAAACTTAAAACTGTGAAACTTCTAGAACACAATGAAGGAGAAAATCTTTATTACTTTGGTTAGGCAGAGTTTTTTGATATGACACCAAGAGCATGGTCCATAAAAGAAAACAAATTATAAATTGGAGTTTATCAATATAAAAAAATGTTTGTTCTACGAAATTCACTTCTGAGAGAATGAAACGACAAAGACAAGTTGCAGACTGGAAGAGTATTTGTAAATTGTATTTCTGACTGAGTTTTTATTTAAAAATATTGAAGTCTCCTAAAACTCAGTAAGAAGAAAACAATCCAATTTTAAAATGGTCAAAAGAGGGGCGCCTGGGTGGCTCAGTCGGTTGAACGTCCGACTTCAGCTCAGGTCACGATCTCGCGGTCCGTGAGTTCGAGCCCCGTGTCGGGCTCTGGGCTGATGGCTCAGAGCCTGGTGCCTGCTTCCGATTCTGTGTCTCCCTCTCTCTCTGCCCCTCCCCCGTTCATGCTCTGTCTCTCTCTGTCTCAAAAATAAATAAAACGTTAAAAAAACTTTAAAAAAATAAAATAAAATGGTCAAAAAACTGAATACACACTTCATCAAAGGACAAAACCAGAAAGCAAATACGTGTATGAGAAGATACTCAACAGCATTAGTTGTTAGGAAAATACAAGTTAAAACCACAAAAAGATACCACTGCCTTTTAATTTTATTTTTTAGTGTTTATTTATTTTTGAGAAAGAGAGAGAGAGAGAGAGAGAGAGAGAGAGAGACAGTGGGAGAGGGGAGGGGCAGAGAAAGAGGGAGACAAAATCGAAGCAGGCTCCAGGCTCTGAGCTGTCAGCACAGAGCCTGATGTGGGGCTCGAACTCACGAAGTCTGACACTTAAGCAGCTGAACCACCCAGGTGCCCCTCTACTGTACATCTTTAGAATGGCTAAAACATTAAATACCAAATGCTGGCGAGGTGCAGAGTGACGAGAAGTTACCATATTGCTAGTAGGAGTTCAAAATGGTATAGATATTGTGGGATACACTGTAACGGGTTTTTTAATTTTAATTTTAATTTTGCTATGAGTTTAAATGTACACTTATGAAATGACCCAATCACTCTCCTTCTGGATATTCACAAATGTGTAGTGAAAATCTTACACAAAAGTCTGTATGTGAGTGTTGATAGAGGGTTATTCACACTTGCCCAAACCTAGAAACAACCGGATGTTATTCAATTGGTGAATGTATAAACAAACTGGCACATCCATAAAAAACAAACATGTATAAGTTTTAATTGCATTTTGATAAGCATGAGTAACCAGAACCAAAGGGCTACATGTTATATGATATGATTTATATGCCATTCCAGAAAAGGTAAAACAGTTGGAAAGAAAAACAAACCAATGGTTAACAGGGATAACAAGGGATTGTCTGACTACAAAGGGAAACAGGAGGAAATTTTTAGGATAATAGAATTGTTTTATATCATAACTTTATGGGAAATACACAAGTCTGCATATGTCACATCCCATAGGCTGTCCACCAGCAAATTTTACTGCATATAAATTTTTAAAAATCAACAATGTGTGGGAAACTCACAGAACCTATAATGAATGAACCTAATCATATTCTGCATGAATAACATTACCACATAAAATGGAAACAGTATTTTGACTGGCTAATGTAAGGCAAAAGACAAAAAAAGAAACACACAAATATTTTATTCTGGTTAGGACATTTGTCTCTCACAGATCTGTATCTTACCAATTCTGAAGCTATTTTTATACCAGATTTGAAAAATAAACAAATGTATTACAGATAATGAAAGCCAGGTTTTTCAAGGTTAGATAAAGAAATCATAAATAGTACAGGGGTAGGGGTGGGAAAGCTAGAATAAGCCAAGAGGCATTTGATTGGAATCATTAGTATCAATACAGACTCATGTTTTTGTTATGTATGTGTGTGTAGGTTTTCATATGGATAAAGAAATACAGATGTCTATAGGCATGTGTTTGCATATGTATGTGTGTATATATATATATATATATATATATATATATATATGCAACCATTATATACACACGTACATGTATATCTATATATATATATGTAGATGTGTGTGTGTGTGTGTGTGTGTGTGTGTGTGCATATCTATCTCCAATGGGGCGGGGGGGAAAGGAACCAAGGAACCAAACTAGGTTTAGACATGAAAATTCAATGAAATATATAATCCTAGCTTGGATCCTGGTACAAGAAAAGCCTCCTTGGAGAAGTGGTTGGTTCCTGGCTTCCGGCAGGGAAAACACAAGATCAGCCTGGATTATCTTTTGATGCCAAAAATAAATGCTCCAAAAAGGATGGGGACATGTCTAAAGGGCATAGGAATCAACACGAAAGAGCTTTCAACAGCCAAAGCTGAGATTTTTGAGCAGTAAAATAATAATAATGTATTATAACCTATAGACTTAAGTAAATATCCATAAGTTCATACTGATAAATCTAAATAATTGAATAAATAAATAAATGCGAGGGAAAGAATAGCTCTTCCTTTCAAAATAATTTCAACTGATAAATGTAGAAGAATGAGGGAAATAGAAAATTATCATTAGTACACCACAGCAACAATTACTTGCTAAAATTAATAGGCAAAAGTTTGAGGAGAAACTGCTTCTTTTCATTGCCTCAAAGAGTCTCCCCCAAGATCTTTATTAGTTAGAAAGGGGAAAACAGTAACGTTATAGGGGGGAAACTGCTGACATCACCTGAGCCAAGGTAGCACTGTTAGCAATAGATACATGCAATGTATCTTATTAGTATCATGTATCCCTTGATGTTCTGCACTGAGAAGGATACATCAGTTCTGTGGTATTCTTGCTAAAATACATGACCTTCATCCAGTCAGGAGAGGACACATCAAGAAACTCAAACAGAGATAATCTACAAAGTAACTGACCAGGACTCTTTCAAGGTCATAAAAGACAAGGAGCCACAGAACACAGATTGGAGGAGACCGGGGACACAGAAAAACTAAATGCACTACGGACTAGATCCTGGAACATTAAAAGGATATCCGTGGAAGAGCTGGTGAAATCCAAGTGTGTTCCGTAGTTCAGGTAATAGTATTCTACCAATATAAATTTCTTTGTATAATTGTACTACGGTTATCAAAAATGCTAACCTGAGGGGAAACCGGGTGAAAATTATATGGGAACTCTGTGCTAGTTTTGCAACTTTTCTGTAAGTCTAAAATTCTTTCAAAATTAAAAAAAAAAAAGTCTAGTCTGATCTAATATTAAACTTCAATCTTTCATGTGATTTAACACTTCTCACCCCCTCACCCCCATTATCACTATGCAGCCTTTGACATCTTCAGAGTGGGAGCTGGGAGAGGGACAAGAGGTAAGAATCAGCAAAGTACTAATCTGACAGGTATGTAGCTCTGTGGCTTTAATACCACCTGGGTATAGCAAATGACATCCAAATACTACTTCCTGTTTCTCATCCATTCCTCACCTGCTTTTGCGCCAATTCCTCCTTGCTGGGGAGCTCGAACTCATTTTCTGGCATGGCTAGATGCAAACTCCAGATAATCAGTGATGGCTGCTCCCCTCAGTGGTTACATCTGACAGTTCATCTCTAGTTTCTTGGAGCTAATGTGGATTTGCTCCTGGCAGGAAACCATTCCCCACGGAGGACTCCTTCCCAAGATGGCTCTTGGCCAGCTCTCTTCTGTTCTCCCGGAGACATTCACATTGCTGCTCATTCCGAGGTGTAAGAACAGAAAGACCCCAGAAAGGGGTCCCTGCTGGACCAGGCCTACATGCTCCAGTGTCGCTCTTCTCTTCTCACTGTGTCTTATCTCCAACAACAACAATACGTTTAAAAGCTGGTAAGAGGTAGTGAGTGGAAATTAATTTTAACATACTTACGGGGAAAAAAATGATATTGATCAGCTTTTAGTGTATTGTGCTATTTTGATACACTTGCATCAACAACGAGACTGTATATAGACAGACTTTTATTAAAAAGTTTTGATGTTCTTGCTTTGGGGGATGCAGGAAAGAGGGACTTTTCTAAAAAATGCAAAATTTGTTTGATGTTTCCAATATAACTGGAAAAAGTGCCACATTTTAGTTTTCTGAACATTGGCTTTTCTAAGAAGATGGCTGCCCGAACCAATAAAGGATAAATCCCCATGTGACTGAGCTCAGTTGGTGTATTAGTACGAGGGCAGGCAAGACACAGTGAGAAGAAAGCATTGTACGAGGCTGCGGTGTGGCCAGAGGAGGTGAACTCCTGTGCACATTTGCTTGATCAGAAGACGCTCAGGGTCGGTTCATCTCCTCGCCATCCCTCAATGCATCCCTCAGGCACAGCCCAGTAGTAGCAAGTGTAGTAGGAGCATGATGGCCCCTATCACCTCCCGTCACATCCAGTGAGGCGTCCTGGGCTCGGAGTGTCTCCGGTCTGATAAACAGACCGGACCATGAAGCAAATGAGAGATAAGTGACACTGGTTTTGTGTTTGTTCACGAAACCTGCACTAAATGAGCTACTGCCTCTTGCCTCTGGGCTTTGGGCGCTTCATTCAAGGTAGATGGGATAATAAGAGAGTAAGTTGTTTCCACATTAGGGTCAATTAATCCTTTTCCATGGATTTGGGAAATACTCAGTTTAGTCCATTGTCACAAAGCGAACATACCCATTGAATCAGCATACAGATCAAGAAACAGAATATCAGCATCCTGTGTGCTTCCCAAAAGCCCCTGGGCATGCACTTCCTTCCAGTTACTATCCCACCGCTCTAGTTTTGCTTGTTTAAGAATTTTGTGTAGAAAGTATGCCCTCTTCTGAATCTGATTTATTTCATTCAGCACAATGTTAACTAATGGTTTCTCTTACATAAATTTTAAGATTACTTACCTATGTCACATGCATACAGGAAAACGTGCAAAATGCACATATAAACTTAAAGGAAAATTATAAAATTAAAAGCTCATGTTCTCCCACGGGTTTCCAAAGTCAATTTTTACCAGGATCTTAGAGCTGCCCCGTGAGTTCTTCTTTCAATGCAACCTTCCCTCTCCAAACCGAGTAGCATCAGCAAACCTAGCTGTGTGAGGCAAGGGCAATGTTGGCATCATAATGAAGATTCCCGGGAGAAGATATACTGAGCAGAGTGTCCCTCTCTTGCTTCGTCTCACTGGAGGTTTATAAGAGTCCCTTCTGGGGAAATTGGTGGACAGGATGAAGTGAGTTCTGGGACACCCAGGGCTCCCGACAGTCAGGGCCTGTGGCAGGGCTGTGAATGCGCAGGGAAGGTGCTGTCTGACAGGAATGTGCCCACATTGTGAGCAGCTCAGTGTTGTCTGCTTCTCCTTTGCCGCATCCCGTCTCTCGTGTCCGAGAATAGGACAGAACAGGAGACATCTGCAGATCCAGATGAGTGTCTTCAGCTGATCGGGCAGCGAAGAACAGACGATCAGGTGGAAACTTCTCCAGTGCATGGTTGAGATCTGCCAAGTTCAGGTCTTATTCTAGGCTGGCCAACCCCTGCAGATTCTGTTTTCCAGTTAAATATATCGGAAATGGCAATGATGATCTTGTGAGAACAGCCCTGAGCATGTTGAGTCGCACTGCCCTTCTCTCCCCGCCCTCAATCTTCTCCTGCTAATGGCCTTCTGGATCAATCTAGAGGTTTCTTAAGAAAAGAGTAAGAAAGAAAGAAAGGAAATGTCCCTTCCTCAAATAAAACTTGGGTGAAGCCCTAGGTTAAAAGGCTCTGGCCCTCAAGGGGACAGCAGCACATTAAGGCCACAAGAGGCACCGGAACGGTCCATGGGAGTAGTGGTGCCCAAAACCCATCTCCCCTTTTTGCTATTGACCGCTTGTTTCCTCTGGAACTGAACAAATAAGGGCAACGTAAACCTGATTGCTTTATTTTCCCTCTTCAATAATAACGAATTCCTATTTTCTCAATAGGATAGCATTGTAGGATATTATAGAGAAGGAGTGGTTGGAGGAAATTTCAGACAGAGTTGGAAAATAAAAGATAAACTCTACTGTGCCTGGGGTTTAAGGCCAAGACAGAATCATCCCTTTGTTTCCTTCTTGTTTGCCTTTAATCCATAATAACACTCGCGAGGTGAGAGATATAAACACAGAGCAGGCTCTCAGAGAATGAGTTCTGTTCGTATGGAGAAATCTGAAAAGCACCATTCATTTCTAGCAGGAGAACAGCAGAGCCAATGCAAGGAAAGCTTGGCTCTTCCATTTGGAATGTGCAACTCAAGCTTGTTTTCCATTCAGTGCCACAATTGCAAGGGGCCAGAGGGTTTCGGCAAGGTAAATGCATGTCCTGGACCTTGGAAAAGACTCCTGAACTTATCCCAGGCTAAAACAGTAGTAGCAACGTGAAAAGGGATTTTGTGTTTTTGTTTTTGTCTTTATTTGTTTTTTGAAGTAGTTTGAAGGTAATGTATTCCCCCCACTTAGTGCTGGGAAAATAGGAAATTAATTCCACTAGTTTCTAGTTTTAGTTGGAGGATGTGGGTTGACTGTACGATCTGCAAGAATATATTTCGTGGAACTGGTGAAGAATGCTAAAAGTTACGTGAGAGGGGATTCTCACAGAACAGGTTAAAAGAAGTTAATCGCCAAGTTTAATTAACAATGATATTGAATTAACTAGAACATTCCACTCCTTAGCTATGATAGTTAGTGGGCTATTTATTATATTACTTTGGTCAAATGTAGCTCATACTCAGTTTTGTCATTAAATAGCAAAAGCATTAGTTCTTGGTAGCTATCATCGTAATTCTAGAGAAAAATACGCGCTTTAAACCACAAGAGGGCAGCAGCATTACTTTCTTAATCAAATGCATCTTTGGAAACTCAATCCAGGGTCTAAAACCATAATTACGGTGTAATAATTACATGCCTTTCTCCAAATGACTCTTATTAATTCTGATGGTATTTCATGAGTAAAGTTATTTTTAAAGTGTCTGTGACTAGGGTTCTTTACAAATGAGAATGCTTTCAAGACAAGCGCAATAAGATAATTTTAGCGAGTGAATTAAAGTGCCTCACGAGGGTGAATTTACAAAAGTACTTTACATTTTGGTTTTAAAAATAGCACCATTAAAATTATACAGGTATATCTTTTCATAAATATGCAAGGGTATAAAAAGAAAACACACATATTTGGCAATGGCTAAAGCTTGTCATGGTTTAGTTGTATGTATTTTTATAATTAGACATCTAGAACTAAAATAAGAAAACCAGGTAGCATAAAAATTCACAATGAATAGCCCCAATTTAATGTAAAAAAAAATAATTGGGCATTTTTCTGCTGCTGAATCTACTTTTTTTTTCCATTTTTAAGATGCAATAACATGTCAATAATTTTATTTAGCCACCAGGTGGTGCTGTGTATTTAAACAACGAAGTAGACGAAAAGAGAAAATTGAAGATCTGAGGAATATCATACCTCTTTGACACCTATTTATATATTCACCAGATTTTTTGACAAGGATGGAGTTCCTTTGATTTCTGTAAGGGAGGCTTTTGAGAAGATATTTTACAAGAATGCACTGTCTGGAGCAAATAGTTCAGAAAACTACATGAAGTTCAGGAAATTCATTTAATGGTAAAACTGAAACATGGACACTGACCTTTTCACAAACAACAACAACAAAAAAACAAACAAAAAAACCAAGAGTCTCTTCTAACGAAATCTCACTCCATGGAAGCTACTTATTTTTGCTCATGAAATTGTTCCTTTTGTTTTTCAGACAATGAAGAACAATTGCATTTTATTGCCCCTCATATTAGTAAAAGGTAAAAGAGAATTGTCCCTTACACTGAGGAGGGCACCTGTTGGGATGAGCACTGGCTGTTGTGTGGAAACCCATTTGACAATAAATTGTATTTAATATAAAAAAATAAATAAACATTTAAAAAATTTTTTAAAGAAAAAAAAGGAAGAAAATTGTCCCCTAATTCAGTGAAAGGTGGGGAAAGATAACAAATCACCCTTAATCTGTATCATCTGTAGATACTGAAGTAATTAGGTAGGTAGAGAAGCCAAACTTCACCCATATTCGCTCATTCACCAAAACCAGTTTCATTTAAATTTGGAGGATAAATAACATGACTATAGGTATCCTGCTATAGAATAAATAAATTTGGAATGTGTTAGCCAGTTTGTAAGAAAATGTGTTTTACAATGACTACTTTTTACATAACCGATCAGATAATGAGAGCATTATGAAGTTTAGTAAGTCTGAATACGGTTGTAAGTTGATCATGCATTATTGTCTTACTGTATACAGGAAAAGGAACAAGTAACACTGAGTTTTGCAGAGATGGTAGAGTTTTCTTTCTTTCTTTTTTCTCATTTAATCCTCAGAATTACCATCTGAGTTATTCTTATCTCCATTGCAAAGAGAAGTAGAATTTAAATTGACTTTTGACCCAAAAAGCCACACTTTCTACCAATGTTTATAAAATCATGGAGGACACGGGAGTCCCATCTATGCCCTCTCATGCCATTAGTAGAGATTGCTAAATAATTTTGAACTTCTTTCCCTCTGAACCCAGATGAAGCCTGAGATTCTCCGGTGGCCACTGTCAATCAGTAGTAGACAATCATGATGAAACCTATTTGCCATTCTGGTTTTTTTTTTCAGTCCCATTGCTCCTGATTAGAAACTCTCCTTTCTCAAAGTTTATGTTCTAGAAGCAATTGCCAGTCAGGGAATGTTAAGTATTCACAGTAGTTTGAGATATCTGATATGAAGAAATTAAGTCCATACTTGTTTGTAGATGTTCTATTGGCAGTGAGCAAATGCCTGAATCTTTTCTTAAGTTATTTGAGTTCCCTATAAAGGAAGATATAGTCCCTAAAATGTGTTGTTAATGTTTTAATTTTTTTATTATCTAATTAAACAAGATAGTAACAAAATAATAGGTAGCATTTTATGAGTCCTAAACTCTTAGCCTGTGTCATCTACTGTTATAAGTGCTTGTTATGTGTCCTTTTAACAATCCTACAAGGTCTTCATTATTATCACACCCATTTAATAGATAAGGAATTTAAGGCGAAAATTTGCACATCAGTAACCACAAATCCAGGAATTTTGTGACACCTTTGGGTCAATATTTGCAAGAACATGGTCTCAGATACTTTTCTCCACTCGTTTCAGGGTCATTGGCTGATCTTGACTCAATCAAATGAAACAATGTGCCAGGTACTGATTGATTTTTTTCTCAGCCACAAACCATCTTTGCTTTGTGATGCTGGGGCTGGAAGTCTGCAGACCACATTTCTGCTGTGGTAGCTGCTCCCTGCTGGGATCCGCCCATCAGGGGGAGCAGTGAGAGGCTGCAGGAGGAAGAAGGAGGCTTCTTCCTGTCTCGCCTAGGAGTTCCGGTGAGCATCACCCAGGTGACACTTCGCTCAGAAGCAGTGCCTTCCTGTGGCAGCAGCTGAATCCAGTCTCCCCACACTTGCTGTGTCCCAGGGCATGAAGAAGCAGCTTCCTCAGAGATCCCACCACCAGCTGAGCACAAGTGCCCCTTCCTCAGGTGTCTGACTTTTAGCTCCGTGGGGCCCCTTCTCTAGGCTCCTACATTTTAATAATCAACTCCTTTCCTTTGCTCCACCAGCCCTAGGGGTGGTGGCTCTTCCTACAGTCACTGTCTCTGTGAAAGTGTTTTGCTTTCTTAGGTTACCTAGTATTATGTTCTGAGTTGTGTCCCCTCGAAAGGTGTTGAGTTTCTAACCCCTACTACTTGTGAATGTGGCCTTATTTGGAAATGGGGTCTGTCAAAAACCGAACTCGGCACAATGATTAAAACAAAGCAGAAAGGTGAGTTTATTGCAAGGATTTCAATGTGCAGGCCAAGAAACTCTAGGCTCCAGGAGCGATGAGTTTCAAGTTGCTCACAGATTAAGGGTTTTTTTTTTTAATGGAAGTTAGAGGCTTTTTTTGCAACCATAACAAGTGGCTTTTTCCCCTGTTTGGGTCAGGGTAGCTGAGTTAGGGGAACAAGAAAGTCCAGAGATGACCTGAATAGACTTGGTGTTTGGGGATTCGCTGGCACCCTCTACTAATTTCTGAGAAGAACTGTACATTCCTACAACTTCTGTTAGGTAAGGTTACGTTTCATTTTCTTTAATTCACCTGCATTGGCTGATTTCGTTTTTTCCCTGACACAGAGACTCCATTTTAGATTTGTTTCTACAGGTCTTCACACATGGTCAAGTTAAGAGGAGATCATTAGTGTGGGCCCTGATGCAATATGACTGTGTCCGTATAATAAGGGGGAATGTGGACACAGAAACAGACATGCACACAGAGAGAACACCATGTGAACAGGCAGAGATCAGGGTGATGTATCAGCACACTAAGGAGTGCCAAAGATTGCCAGAAAACTACCAGAAACTAGGATTCTCCCTCACTGATTCTCCTTCACAAATTCTCCCTTACAGCCCTCAGGAGGAAAAACCCTCCTGACACTTTAATCTCAAACCTCTAGCCTCTGGAATGAGGAGACGATACATTTATGGTGCTCAAGCCATCCGGCCTGTGGTATTTTCTTACGACAGCTCCAGGAAACGAAGATAGCTAGTTAATATTTTTTCCCCAATTAATGATTTTTTTTTTGGATGAAATTCTCTCTGTTAAAATAACTGGCATGACTTATCTCTCCTGACCAGGTTCTGAATGATGTGATAAGTACAGAGAAACATAGAATCTGCTTTTATTGTGGTAACTTTCAAGGTCATTGTCCTCACATCACTGCTGTGTGATCATTACTTAGCTTTAGCAGGTGTATTAGCTTGCTAGGGCTGCCGTAGGTAGTACCACAGACAGGAGTGGCTCAAATAATGGAAATGTATTTTCTCACAGTTCTGAAGGCTAGAAGTCTGAGATCAAAATATCAGCAAGGTCGGTTTCTTCTGAGGTCTCTCTCCTTGGCTGGTAGATGGCCATCTTCCCCCTGGGTCCTCACATGGTCTTTCCTCTGTGCGTATCTCCCCTAATCTCCTCTTCCTAAAAGGACACCAGTCATATTGGATTAGGGCCCACCCATATGACCTCATTTTAACGTAATCACCTCTTTAAAGGTGCTGTCTCCAAATACAGTAAAACCTTGCTTTAGAAGCATAACTCATTCCAGAAATATGCTTGGAATCCAAAGCACCCGTATATCAAAGCGTATTTCAAGAACCATTGGCTCAGTTGTGATCACATGACATTCGGCATCACGTACTTCTCGTGTTGCAAGACATGGCTCATTTATCAAGTTAAAATTTATTAGAAATGTTTGCTCGTCTTGCAGAATACTCGCAGAACAAGTTACTCACAATCCAAGGTTTTACCTGTACAGCCATATTCTGAGATCCTGGTGGTTAGGATTTTACCCTATGAATTTTGGGGAAGACACAATTAAACCCACAACAGAAGGAATTTTTGATCAAGAAAAATTTGTGACTCAGGGGTAGCATTTTCTCCTTTTGACAGTTCTGAGGAAGGCTGCATGGCGGACCTTCAGAGACATCTCTTGTAGAAGCTCACAAATCATCCTTTCAATAATTTAGTTCAGGATATTGCTCAAGGTCAAACTCAAGCTCCCTGGTGTATGGAACGTCCTTTCCCTCTCCACTTAAAAAATCAAAACTCTCTTTTCCAAATTTTGGTGTCTCTCCCAGTCTCCAACACTGCTCGGAGTCCCAGAAAATAGACTGGAAGCCAGTCCACAGGCTCTGCTGTGACTGGTGAGTAAATTAAGCAAGGTTTGCTTAACAGGTGCATCCAGATCACGTGTTAATCCATCTCCCTCTGTATGAGCTTCTCTCAGCACAGATGTTAGTTTGGCCTCATCTTTACTATTTATTTTATTTATCTATGGACTAGGGGAGAAGACGGATGCTATTTCAATTTACTGAAAATTGTCCTACCGGCCATGACATATTGGTCATAATTTACATGAATGTTTCATGAACTATCAACACATACGTAATTAAATACAAAGTTTGCTGAGAATTTGGATTTACAAAACCGAGCCTACCAAATCAGGTTATTAAAACAGTCCGATAGAACTAACAACAGTTTTAAGTGGAGATATGAGTTTTTGTCATCCTTCAAGTCATGAAGGCTCTAAGTACACTCAGATGTCCTCATCGAAGCTTTCCCATGCAGTGTAAGTCTGGATTAAATTCCTTCTTGTTCAGTTCCTCTATTGCATTTTATCCCTCCAGTGTGGCACTAGCCATAATCTGCCCTGTCATACCATGTTTCTGTGGTGCATTCACGGGAGATCAGGGGCCACGGGTTATTGCAATTATATGCTGCCGGTTCCTCAATACGTGCCTTGTGTAGAGTTGCACTCAAGAAATGCATACAAAAGTCTTTTTTAAAATGTTTATTTTTGAGAGAGTGAGCGTGGGCAGGGGAGGGGTGGAGAGAGCGCGGGACAGAAGATCCAAAGCTGGCTCTGCGCTGACAGTGGCAAACCCAATTTGGGGCTCGAATTCATGAACCCTGAGATCATGACCTGAGCCGACGTCCCACGCTCAACCTTCTGAGCCACCCACATGCCTCATAGGAGACTCTTAAATACAGAGAACAAACTGGGGGTTGCTGGAGGGGTGCTGGGTGGGGAATGGGCTAAATGGGTGATGGGCATTAAGGAGGGCACTTGTTGGGATGAGCACTGATTGTTATATGTAAGTGATGAATCACTAACTTCTCCTGAAACCATTATTACACTATATGTTAACTAACTTGGATTTAAACTTAAAAAAGGGGCACCTGGATGTCTCAGTCAGCTGAGCCTTAGACTTCAACTCAGGTCATGATCATGGTTCATGAGTTGGAGACCTGCTTTGGGCTCGCTGCTGTCAGCCTAGAACCCACTTTGATCCTTGGTGCCCCTCCCTCACTCTCACTCTCTCAGAAATAAACATTTAAATAAATAAATAAATAAATAACTGTTAAAATAATAAATGTTTAAAAAAATAATTTAAAAAACAAAATATCCCCTACTTATATGCAAATAATTGAATATTCTGTTAGTTGGATAAAATCGTTGCCAAAGGTGAAAAAAAGAAAAAGAAATGCTAATTGAAATCAATTAGATCATAGAGTTTCCTTGGACACCAACTAAGAACAAATACAGCTTGCTTTGTTAATAATTTAGAACTAAAGACTTAGATAATATAGGTACATTTATTCTGCTTTACTAAATAGCTGTAGTTAGACCAGATGGCTCTTTTTTTTTTTAAACTCTGTGACAACTCATATTTCTAAGTTTTATAGAAATTAAATTTCAATAAATTAAGCTAAAGTTCCTCAGTAAGTATTATTTAATGGAGGGTGTAGTGGATCCTTTTGTACATGAAGTACCTGGTTATGGGCGTAATTACCTTCTTTATAGCTTTTTCTAGCATTTCTCTTCACATATATTTGAAATAATTTATATTGTCTCCTATTCTTTTAAGGACTTGACTGCAGTGTAGATCTTATTTTCAGAGCGGCAGGTAATTGACACAATGAGACTCTCAATTTGATGAAATTCTGTCCTTTAAAAACTAACAATCATAATGATCATAATATGTATGAATCTCTACTTAGTCAAGCACTTTACAAACAACAAATGATTCTATAGAATTCTGGATACCAACGAAGGCTTAGAACCTGGCAATCAGTTCTCGGTCAGCCGCCTATTAGTTGTAAACTTGGGCAAATAACGTATTGAGGATAGTTTTCACATATAACAATGGAATGGCACCCACTTCACAGGGTAACTGAGAGGGCCAAGTGAGATGATGTATATAAGTATGCTTTGTAAATTTAAAGTCGTATGTAAACATCAATTGCCGTTATTTAGCAAAGAACACATTTGTGTGTGTCCTCCCTCTGGTCTCGTGATTACTACAAAAATGCCAATAAACAATCTTCTTCAATTTCTTAGTTATTAATATGAACTCTGGTACCTCAATGCATAGATGAAATGCCTGTGAGACTTAGTGCATAGAGATGAAAAGATCTCAAGAGGTTGAAAGACTTCAGAAACAGTCCGCAGCTTATAATTCTTATAATTCTTATAGTTCTGTATGAGTCAATATGATTTATTTACACAATAAGCGATTGTACACTGCTATATGCTTAACCCATGTGTTCCAGACTTCTAACACAAACATGTTACTTGTTTTCTATTTTCTATGCTGCCACAGGCAAAAATTTTGCTAAGCTCTCTAACAGTGCACAACCAGAATCTTCTTTCCTCCAATGTCAAATAACTTTCTTCTGTCTGCCCAGTCTTTATAACTGTCTCCTTGAGGTGTTTCCAGCTTTAACTAACAGTCCCCTTAAGGCCCATTCAGATCCCACCTAACCCAGTCTTAAAGCCAATGCCATGTTTTTTGTTTTGTTGTTGTTGTTGTTTTGTTTTGTTTTTGTTTTTGTCATGGAGTCTCCCTACTCCCAGGTTTCACATTTCTCAACCACTTACTGTTACAGAACTGCCCCAAAGCACATTGGTTTCCCAAACTTAAAACAAGTGCTTTATTATATCCACGTATTTGGTGGGTAAAGGAATTCAGATAGAGCACAATAGGGATGGAGGGATGACTCCTCTCTGCTTCACGATGCCTGGGGCCTCATCTTCAAAGACTTAGACATTGAGGGTTCTTCATGATTGGGTAGTAGAATCATCTGGAAGGATATCCATTGACACATTCCATGGTGGTTGCTGATTATTGGCTGAGTTCTCAGCTGGAGACCAATGACAGGCAAGAACAGTTGATCCTACAGTATGGTACATCATTCTCTTTGTATCCAGTGAGCTCCACGTGCTCCAGCAGCCAGTCCATTATAGAAGAGCTCCTGTGATCAGCTTTAGCCAGGAAGTAGCAGCGAGAGGAGTTCAGCTAATCAGGGGACCATGTCTTCTTTAATTTATATTATTATCCTTTTTTGAAAGCCACTAATCTACAAAATCTAAGATTTTATTATGTCAGATTTAAATGTGGTTGGGTATAAGAAGTTTGACATGTGCTTAATTCTTGCCAATTCTCATTTGTGTCGTGTATATAGTTCATTTATTTTTTCAATCCTATAAGAAGAGCTTCCCCCTCTTCCTAAATAGCCCATCTTTAAGGGAAGATGTTGAATTTCAGGGAGATTAAATAACTTGCCTATAGCCACATAATAATTGGTCTACTCAGGATCCTCAGCTACATCTGTCATCATTTTTTTTTATTATGTGAGAGATTTATTTATCTTAGACAATATTTTTTTTTCCATTCTACTGTAATACTTACCCTTCTTTGGTTTATCATTTTTATTGACAACTAGATAGCAGACTACTGACCTGGGTGGTCAGTACATGCTATTATTATTTATTCATCGGAGTGATGCTGTCATAGAAGCCAGTGAGAGACTGATGAGAACTGACCCTGCCTCTCTCCTCAGATTTAATTGTACTTGGATTGTATTTGAAAAAGTAGCACTATGAGAGATTTAGGGCTCACAATGTTTGAAAGGAAGCAGTAAAGGAAATGGTAGGTAGGTATTTTGCTTATTAAATGTTATATTCAAGATAATTTCCTATTGATACTTGTCGACATTCTCAGAACAGTTCTTGAAAAAATAAAAGATGTTTGAGAAAATTTGGAAATCAAGAGAAGGAATGGATTTATCGGGATAAGATTCTGTAGATTTAATGGACTATATGATTTTGTAGCATGTAAGCAGGTATTTAATATACCTTTTCACAAAGTTAAGGGTCTAAAACATCCTCGATGTATGGATGTGTAATTTGGAAGAGACAATACAAAGAATTTTGAATGCTTTTCTAAGGACAGTGGGAAGCTAAGGATTTTAAACAGGGCAGAAGCATCATAATTTTTTAAAAGAGAATTCTGATCGGGTAGAGAATGAAGTGAATAAGGTAGGGATAGAGTGGACAAAAAGGGGAAATCAAATGTGGGATCATCCATAGTGGTCTAGATGAGCAGTACTGTGGCTTGGATATAGGTGATGGCAAAGGGTCAAAGGAGATAGAAATAATTTACAGAATCAATAGTACTTGGTGATTGATTAGAAGTATAGTATGAGAGTGGGGCGCCTGGGTGGCTCAGTCGGTTGGGCGGCCGACTTCGGCTCAGGTCATGATCTCGCGGTCCGTGAGTTCGAGCCCCGCGTCAGGCTCTGTGCTGACAGCTCAGAGCCTGGAGCCTGTTTCGGATTCTGTGTCTCCCTCTCTCTGACCCTCCCCCATTCATGCTCTGTCTCTCTCTCTCTATCTCAAAAATAAATAAACGTTAAAAAAATAAAAAAAAAAAAAAGAAGTATAGTATGAGAAAAGCAGGTGTCAAGAACAACTCCACGGTTTCAGACATGTGCAACTGGACACAAGGTGGCGCCATTTACTAAAATAGAGATTGTGAAGAGAAGAGCAAGTTCGGATGCTAGTAGTCAATATCATGAGTTCAATTTTAGGTATATAAAGTATAAGATGCCCATGAGGCATGCATTATTGCAGGAATTTATAACAGTTCAGATTGCACCAGACGTATCTATCTTCTTCTATTCTTCATTGAGCATTGATCTTCAGTGTGTCATGCTGGCTTATAACCTACATTAATCCATGCTGTATTACTCTTTGCTTTAATAGGTCAAAGCATGAAAATATCAGTGTATATTCCTATGAAAAGCAAAGTGCTGAGTCTGGTAATGTTGAGAGAGTGGTATAGGCTGGAATTCTGAGTCAAGAAATGATCCAAGTTCACTTTCCTAAGATCTAGAGGTGAATCATTAACAGGTTAGCCTTCTAGCCAAGCTTAATAAGGGGGAGAATATTCAGAAAAAATGACTGGGATGTGTTACTGGCTTCAGGACCCCAACAGCTAGGAAGACAGTAGTAAGAGATGTCCCTCTGCTTAACAAGAATTCCTGAATATATTCCTGTGTGACAGAACTGCCACCCCTGTGGCTAATAGCTTTCTTTCTCCCCCTCACATTTCTTCTTTGTCTCAAAGCCTTCTGATGGCTTTCTTTCTCATTCAGAGGAAAGGCCAGTTTCTTTCCATGACCTAAAGATCCCATGGAGTCTGACCCTTGCTGTCCATCCACTACTATGCCCCACTGTGGTTTCTTTCATTCAGTTCACTACATGAACATAAACTTCCTTGATTTCCTCAAGTTAGCCAAGCTTGCACCTGTTTCAGGACCTTTGTATTTGCTGTTTCTTCTGCCTAGTGCACAATTCCCCTTGTGCATGGCTGCCTCTTGCACCTTCACTCAATGTCCCTCGTGAGATAGGGCTTTCCCAATCATCTGTGTAAATTAGTGCCTTTCCTCTATACTCTATACCCTTGTCTGCTTATCTTCATATCACTTATCACTACCTGATGTGTATTTACTTATTTGATTTTCCCCCCTCCTCCCCACCACCCCATATAGAATGTAAGCTCCTTTAGGGAAAGGATTTGTTTTGTTCACCACTGTATTTCCTGTTCATAGAACAAATCCTAGCACAAAGTAGGTGCCCCCAAAATATTCATTGAATGAATTTTTAAATAAGTATTGGATGAGTGAATTGCTGGAAACTGCAAAGATGTGCCAAGGAACCTGAAAGCCACTGCCTGCCCATTCTGATTATTAGAATTCTAATACTGTGTCAAAATTGCCATGTAGAAGTTTCATTCCGGGGCCCGAAGTTTCATTGATTGATTGATTTTTTTTATGTCATTGCAAAAGTTGATGAGTTGGCTCTGAACCAATAAGCATACTTATTATTTTTTTAGTAGCCAATTGATTCTCTCTTTGTGTTCTTGGTGTTCCTGCCCCATTACTCTATCAACACTGGCCTGTAAGTAAAAAATCCACCAATTTAAAGAAAAGGGTCAATAGATTTGTTACTTGCATATAACAACCAGCAGATGGCGCTATTGTAACAGCATCTTGATTCTCTTTTTCAGCTTGTCCAGAGAAGAAGAATGTCAGATAAATGCCAACATTTTCCGGAAGTGGAAATTTCCGGATTTTAGCCGGTTTAGTGCCAAGGTAAGGAACATCGTTCGTGCTATTTCTGGTACATAGTGACAACTGCTTAGTGTGTAGGTCTCACATGAGGCCCAGAGCAAGTTTCTCATTTTCTCAAATGTTGTGGAATTGACTACTCAAGGCCCATCACTCACGAGCTTAAGGAAATGCCAATTGTAGTTTCAGCTCCTACCTGTTTCACTCTTTAGATGCGGTCTTCATCCTTAAATAATGTCTGCTTGGGTGGTCATTTGAGCTGCTTCGATGTTAAAACCTGTAATTTATGCCCCTCTGTTGAGATTCTTTTAGGCAAAATCAGAATCTAAAAGTAACTATAAGGCACCTGGGTGGCTCAGGTCATGATCTCATGGTTGGTGGGTTGGAGCCCCTATCAGGCTCTCTTCTGTTAGCCGTGAGCCCACTTCAGATCCTCTGTGTGCCTCCCTCTCTGTCCCTCCCCCGCTTTCTCTCTCTCTCTCTCTCAAATATAAATAAACATTAAAAAAGGATCTAAAAATAACTACAAGTAGAAGATATTTGTAAAATTTGCATTGAAATACAGAGACTGTGGAGCATGAGAGAATACATCATCTCTTAAGATAGACAAAATGAAATTTTTATTCTGACTTCATTGTTTTCTGACTATTTGACTTTGGGCACAATGCTTAGCTTCTCCGGCTCTCAATTTCTTCATTTATAAAATGTCAATAAAGAAACCCATATTTCAGAGTGATTACAAGCATTAATACTCAGGGAACCATTACCACATTCGTTTTTTATTTGTTTTTGTTTGTTTTTAACAAATGTATGTTTTATAGAGCATTGTATATTAACCCAGGAGCCCCAGACTCCCATTAGAACAACATATATTTGAGAAGTCCATGTGTTGGGAACATTTTATGAGGGATCCGATTGATGCAATTTGGTTGGGTGTAGACAAGAGGAATTGTTGTTTTTTTAAACAGAAGGATCTGGTCAAGGGGAAAAAAAGAGATACGAATGAGTAAGACCCGCTTGCTTGTTAATAGCAGCTCCATATGCTATGACTAGGGCAATATCTAAATTACTGTGGCCACTCTGGCAAACCACCTGTCTAGATAGACCAAGGACTCAAAAAAAAAAAAAAAAAAAAAAAAAAAAAAAAGAAAAAGAAAATGACCAAAAGGACTTGGGAGTCACCAAAAGATATCACAGAGTTCGCACACTTCATTGATGGGAATCCCCATGGCATTGTACTAAATGATCTGGTTTATGAACTCCAAAACTATGACATGCAATCAAGAATGAAGGGACAAGAATGAAAGCTCCTAGAGATAGATATCGTAATGAAACAGAAGAAAAGTGCTCTCAACCTGAGACTGAGGAAGAAAACAGAAATAAAGTCTAAAAATTAGTGGCAACAGGGGCGCCCCAGGTGGCTCAGGCGGTCAAGCGTCCGGCTTCAGCTCATGTCTTGATCTCACCGTTTGTGAGTTCGGGCCCCGCCTTAGGCTCTCTGCTGTCAGCACAGAGACTGCTTCACATCTTCTGTCCCCCTCTCTCTCCTCTCCTCCCTCTCCTGTTTGTTCTCTCTCTCTACATGCCCCCCCAAATACAAAAAAAAAGTAAAAGAAATAAAAATAAAAATTAGTGGCAGGAAACCTCAAATCCTGTGCTCCAGGGCTGTTTAAGTACTGCCTGTTGGATTCGCCCCGAGAGCCTCACTCTATAACAAACAGCACAACACAACCACTGGTGTGCAGAGGGATGCCCCCAGTTTGAGTAGTGTGTGTGTAGTTTGGAACGATGTTTAGGGTTTTAAGTGGTAAGCATCATTTATTTGATAACTCAGCTTAATGAAACATATTAATTTTCTCCTGATTCTGAATTTTAAATGGTTTCTGATTTTTAGAAATAATCCTTGCAGAAAGATGCCATAAATTTTTAATTAATAGCTTTAAACCTTCTGATTCATTCATGTTTATGTTAATCTAATGTTTACTGAGTTTATTTTATATGTGAGACACTGTCAGAATGTACCAAGAGGTCTGATCTCTCCTTATTTTTAACAATCCTTTTTCCTTGAGAAAAAAAATGATATCCATGTAGATACAATTTATGCACTTTTCTGCACTTTGGGACAACTACTTAGAGCAAGCCAGAAGAGCACAAAGTAGCTAACAAATCCCATTGTCCCTAACCGTCTCTTTCATAATTGATACAACAAATGAGAAAATGTAAGTGTAACATATTGTGAAGCTGGGCTTATAAGAAATACAAAAAGAGACGAAGGAAATATTTACCCAATGAAAACAAATGTGTAAACAAGTATTTTTTAAGTGGCTATTATCAAAAGTAGGTGATAAATAAGCTTTTTAATAAAAGTATATGAAAATGCTAATCCTTTTTAATGGATTCAAACTTACTGTTTCCAGTATTTGTAATACATCACCATAAATGAATTACAATATCCAAGGCTAAATTCATCCCATTGGAAATAAGAAGAGTTCTGTTTAGATGACACATGAAAATATCAATCCAAATTCAGCCTGAGAGTTTTTTCCTCTTTGTTTCTATGCTTAATGGTGATTCTTAATTTGTGGAGAGTTGAGAACAGACTCAATTATCAATTTTGAGAAATACATTTGTCACTGCCTATCCTCTCCTTTGTTGACTTTCACTTGCATCAAAATGCTTTTGTGGCTAAAGCAGAGCTGAGCTCTGTCAGCCTCAATAAAAAATATATATACATATATATTTTTTTCAAAGTTTATTTATTTATTTTGAGTGAGAGAGAGAGAAAGAGAGAAAATGAGTAGGGGAGTGGCAGACAGAAAGGGAGAGAGAGAATTACAAGCAGGCTCCGTGCTCAGTGCAGAACTCCACGCTAGGCTGTATCTCACAACCATGAGATCATGACCGGAGCCAAAATCAAGAATCGGTCACTTAACCAACTGAGCTACCCAGGGCACCCTTCAAAATATACATTTTTCATGGTGAAAAACTACAGGGGAATTAGGTTACTAAGTCAATGAGCACTTTATGAACATAGAATCTAATAGACTCTACGTCAGTATGCTCAACGGTATTTGTACATATCCCACACACCACAATCTTGTCTTGAGTTGTATGTGAGAAGCTAATGCCATTGCATTAGTCTGGATATATATCCAGATATATAGATATTCCATTAATATCCCCAACAATCTCAGGTATTGCAATCATCTTTTTATGGATGATTAAACTATCACTCAAACAATTTAAGTGACTTTTCCCAGCTCACCCAGTTGGTAAATGGCCAAAGTGGGATTTAAATTCTTTTGAATGATTTCAAGGCTCATGCACTTTCTAGAAGTACTATTTGATTCCTTGTAATACCAAATTTGTAAATTGAACTTGAATATAGTAAAGCTCTACTATGTTTAAGTATGACCTTCTGTGACCTGCATCAACCGTAGGGAGAAGCTAAGTAGGTAGTTTACCTTTCTACGTTTCTTTCCAACATATCCCTCGTCTTGCTGCCCACACAGGTATTCAGTTAATAATTCCAGTTTCCATCTAGTTGCCCATTTCCCTACCTCTATCCCTTCCTCTTTTGTGTTTGTTTCTTTAACACATCCATTCATCTTTTAAATTGCCTGTAAGTGCTCTTTTGTTAAAAATCGACTTTATTTTTTTAAAGCAGTTTTAGATTCACAGAAAAATTGAGTAAAGGATACAGAGATCTCCTGCCTTCACTCATGCATAGCCTCCCTCATTATCAACATTCCACACCAGAATATGCATTTGCTGTAATTGATGAGCCTACATCAATTATCGCCCAAAGTCCACAATTTACTTTAGGGTTCTCTCTTGGTGTTGTATATTCTATGAGCTTGGACAAATGTATAATGACATGTACCTACTATCATACTATCACATGGAGTATTTTCGCTGGCTTAAAAATCCACTGTATTCCACATATCCATTCTTCCTCTCACCTCTAACCCCTGGTAACCAACTGACCTTCCTACTGTCTCCATAGTCTTGCCTTTTCCAGAATGTCATATATCCCTTCCTCTGTTTATCCACTGTATATTGCACTTAACTCAAGGCTCCTCCCTCCCCCAAAATTTGGGACACTATGGCATTCCAGAGATGGAAAAGGTTTTGGACAGAAGAGCCTTTTTCTTTGCCTGTGAGGTAGCTAAATGTGTTAAGCACTCACTACACCTGTCACTTTGTATATATATTTATACATTAAAACTAATAACCTGTGGGGCATTATTTAAGATTCCTTTTATCAAGTAAACAAGTACCTCGCTATTAAAAATATTAACCCCGGGGCACCTGGGTGGCTCAGTTGGTCAAGCATCTGACTCTTGATATTGGCTCAGGTCATGATCTCATGGTGTGTGGGTTCGAGCCCCATGTCAGGCTCTGCACTGACAGCTTGGAACCTGCTTGGATTCCCTCTCTCCCTGCCCTTTCTCTCTCTGCTCCTCCCCTCTCTCACACATTCTCTCTTTCTCTCTCTCTCTCAAAATAGATAAACTTAAAAAAATAACCCCAAGATGATGTCTGTGGCCTAAATTGTGAATAACATATCACAATGTCTGTCTCAAATTTTCTTGTATGATCATTTAGAACTCTCATTTTGTTTTTTAAAGAATGTTTAAACTGTATGTTAAGTCCACATGCAATATATTGATAGTGGCTAAGTTTTTGTTATTATCTACACTTTAAAAAAGACCCCAAAGCTTAACAACTCTTCCTGTGAGTGCCACGTTGAGAAGAGAAGACCCAACTCTTTATGGCTATCTAGGTACTAGAAATTTTAATCATTTACCGTGTTTGTTATTTATTTTCTCTGGTAGCATATAAACTCCACGAGGACAGTAATTCTCACATGTTTCATTTATCACAATAAGCTCCAATCCTAAACCAGTGCCTGGTGCATAAATTCTCAGTGACTATTTGTTGAGTGAACGAATTTTCCTTGTTTCTTTCAGTGATTTCCTGATAGGACACATTTTCTTGATATTTTGATATACTGACTTTTATCTTTTGGCAATACTTTAGTTTGTCAATGATATTTCTCAGATGGGGTTACCTTGATAATAATGTTTAAGCACCCAGAACTAGCACAAACGTGTTACTGGTTTACCAATGAAGCCTCTGCACTTAGAGTTTGTGTTCTGTTTATATTTAAAAGCCTTTTCAGTTATTAGCTGGACTTGGACCACAAGATGAAATGGGAGTGCACGGTGGACGGAAATACTCAAATCAATTTTGCAGTCACCATTGTGATAGCTTGAATGATTGCTTTGGCTTAAACATTTGAGGCATTGTATCTATTTATGTAAATGATTTACTTTAACTTGAGGGATATTTGGGGTCTTTATTGGTAGGGAGAAATGACAGTCAAAGCTACAAATCATCTGATCCCAAGAATACCCTACTTTGTATTTGCCCTTCAGCTTTCTTAGTTTACTTCTCAATATTGGGGGATGGTTTGCATAATTTGCCATTTTGATCATGTGTTTACTAACAGCGTATTCCTCTTAGCAACACTTGAATCAGGGGTCTGGAGACATCAGGGGGATATATGACCATTTATGTGACAATGCTGCTCTATTTTATCTCATTTCCAGTCCTTACATGATCTAGGACCATCATCTGTTGCAAAACCTCTACAGAACATAAGTTGTTTCTCTAGTAATTCAACGAGAGCAGAACCTCGGTGTAATAAACGTTCACACACAAAAAATAAAATTCATGAATTGAACTGAACTAAAAGAGCATTTCATTCTCCCACGCACTGGCATTTCAGAAATTTCTTTGATGTCTTTCTAACTTTTCAGTCATCATTGGACTTTATTTTTGCATATAGTGTTTGCAGTTTAGTACCCAAACTGCTTATATCTGTGAAGTGAATATCATTTAGGATCCAGAGCTACTGAGCCATCTTAAATTACTAGCTATTTGCTGAAAACTTGAAAATTCTTATTTAAGGCCAGCTGTTTTATTTTTAAAAATCTTTGCTTTAAAATAAGGAAAAATTTGGAGTATAAGCATATTCAATTCTTTATTTTTCCTAACATAAAATCAAAAATTAATATTTATTAAATCTGTGACAAGTATTCCAATATGGTTTGGCTTCAGCAAAAAATAAGATTTATAAGCTTCAAAAAAAAAGAATTTATTTTACCCCTATCCTCCACTCTAAAAGAAGTTTAGAAAATGAGAGGAATAAAAAGACCTGATGACTTTTAAATAAAATAAAAATCCCTACACTTGGGTATGTCAAAATTTTCCCTTGGGGGGGGGTACTTACAACACCTCCCAATGCAGTCTCCTTAAGACCTATAAAAATTCTAAAAAAAAAAAAAACAAAATAAAACAAAATTAAAGTAGTTATTCTTTAATATTAGGAAAACTAAAGTATTCACACTTCTCTAGAATCCAATTTTCGAGAGCAAATTACATCATGAACTTTGACCTAATATGGTTATGCTTTTCTTCTCTCCATCCAAACTCCACTTACATTTTAGATAAATCTATTTAAGACTTTATTTTTGAGGAGCAGTGTAGATTTACCACAAAATTGAGAGGGTGGTTCAGAGATTTCCCATATATCTTCCATCCCCACATATATGTAGCTTCTGCCATTATCAATACCCCCACCAGATTGGTACTTTTTTTTTCTTTTTTTAAAGTTTACTCATTTATTTTGAGAGAGCGAGGGCGAGAGAGAGAAAGAAAGAGAAAGAAAGAAAGAAAGAAAGAAAGAAAGAAAGAAAGAAAGAAGAAAAAGAAAGAAAGAAAGAAAGAAAAGAGAGAGGGAAAGAGAGAGAATCCCAAGCAGTTTGACAGATTTGGGGCTTGAACCCAGGAATTGTAAAATCATGACCTGAGTCGAAACCAAGAGTCAGACACTTAACTGCCAGCCACCTAGGCGCCCTGGTACTTTTTTTTTTCTCAACCAAGGATAAACCTGCATTGATAGATTGTAATCACTCCAAGTCCATAGTTTACTTAGGGCTCACTTTTGGTGTACTATGGCCTATGGATTAGATAATAACATATATCCATCATTATAATATCACAATGGAATAGTTCCACTGTCTTAAAAACCCTCTGTGCTCTGCCTATTCTTATCCCTCCCCCCTCCCCCAGCTCCAACCCCTCCCAACATCTTTTGTTGTTTCCATAGTTTTGTCTTTTTCAAAGTGTCACAGAGTTGGAATCACATAGTATTTAGCCTTTTCAGATTGGTTTCTTCCACTCAGTAATTATGCACTTAAGGTGCCTCCCATTCAACACTTAATAACTGATTTTTTAATTTCTCAAAAATTTTTACATACTTAAAAAAACCATTGCTAACTTACTCCTCCAGAGGGCAGTATGATTGTGTCAGTGGACATAACAGAGTAAGCCTGCAGAAAATAGGACTGATGAAATCCAACGCTATTAAATAACAGGACGCTGCATCTTTTGCTCATTTTCTTTCCTGTCATTCTCAAGGAGAAAGTCACACACAGCAGATCTCATAAGGGGATCATACAAAAGTGACAAGAGGCATTTTGTTAGCATAATAGTTAAGGAAAGCTAAAACATGGAAAACAAAGTTTTCAAGGAAACACGTTGTTCCAAATAACTAAAAAAAAAATCCTCTCTCATGCCTTTATTCCCTGTGAAAACACCTGCTCTTTCTTGAAAGTTCCTGGGTCAGATACATTTTTTCAGGAAACTTTCCTAACTCTTGAGTTCTGGATCGATACACTTCTTATGTACTCTTAGAGCATCCTGTATCACTTGTACTCAATTATTTCTCACGTTGAATTAATTATTGTTGTTTACTTTTCTATCCCACACACTACACGGTAAGTTCCACAAGGGTTTCCGTCAGCTCTATATGTGCATGGCCTATTAAAGTATTTGGCACATAGTTTCTTCTCAATAAGTATTTTATAAAGAAAGGAAACAATTAACTACTACATGGATTTAATTATACACACTCTTTAATAAATTAAACAGAGTCCATTAGACCGAGGTGTCTCTAATGCCAAGGTGCCCTATGTAAGAAAACCAAGATCTAAGCCTATAAAGGCCTCAACGTTATGAAATCAAAATGCTAAGGACAACCGGTTGCATATAGCCAACTAGACTTTAAACTGCACGTATGTTTGTTTTGTTTTGACTCTGGGTAAAAGAGAAGTAAAAAACCCCAAACAAAACCATATATCTATGTATGTGTATATATGTAGATATATATGTATATATATGTGTATATGTATATATATATATGTGTGTGTGTGTATGTGTGTATATGTGTGCATGTGTGTGTATGTGTGTTTATATGTGTGTGTATATATTTGTGTGTATGTGGGTGGGTGTGTGTATATGTGTATAGGGAGGTGTGGGCTGTGAGTGTGTGGGTGTGTGTGTGGGGGTGTGTATATGTGTGTGTTGTATCTATGTGTGTATCTGTGTGTGTGTGTGTGTGTGAGTGTGTGTGTGTATATGTGTGTATGTGTGTGTGTTTGTGTGTATGTGTGTGGGTGGGTGTGTATATGTGTGTGTGTGTGTGTGTGTTTCTGTACTTGCAAGTCATCATGAGTTAGTAGTTTAAAATTGATCCCAGGTGCCTGGCAAAAGAAAATGCAAATGCTTTCTGGGAGAAGGCATCATAAACACTCAAGCATAAAAAGTAGAAAGTAAAATAGTGTTCTAAGGAACTTGACTTCATGATTCAAAAAATGGAATTAATTCCACAAAAACCACAGGTATATAAATTAATTTAACAATAAAGAACATAAAAGTATGAGCTTTTATATCTTAAAACAAAAAAATCAAACCTGGGGCACCCGCATGGCTCAGTGGGTTAAGCATCCGACTTTGGCTCAGGTCATGATCTCACGGTTCATGGGTTTGAGTCCCACATGACACTCTGTGCTGACAGCTCAGAGCCTGGAGCCTGCTTTAGATTGTGTGTCTCCCTCTCTCTCTGCCCCTCCCCTGCTTGTGCTCTGTCTCTCCCTGTCTATCAAAAATAAATAAATGTGGAAAAAAATCAAACCAGAAATGGAAAGTATGATACATAAAAAAAGACTGTCAAAATAACCAGGAAACTTTAATAATAAATTAATCTAAAAAGGAAAACAAATTAATAGGTGCTATTCAAGTTTCAGTAGAAGAGTTGCCTAGCAAATTAATCTGAAATGAAGAAAAAGTACGCTAAAGATACATGTGAAGAGACTACTTGGAAAGCAGGACAGTGACATATGCACATGGAGAGTATGAAAAGATAAAATGAAAAGAAAGAATAAGGTCTAGCATAACTTTAATTGTAGTTTCAGAAGGAGAGAAAAGGATATGTCAAAGAAGCAATATTTGAAAAGTTAGTGGGTCAGAATTTTCTAGAATCCATGCTAAATCTCCTTCTTCAGATTTTAAATTTTTTTTTTTTCAACGTTTATTTATTTTGGGGACAGAGAGAGACAGGGCATGAACGGGGGAGGGGCAGAGAGAGAGGGAGACACAGAATCGGAAACAGGCTCCAGGCTCTGAGCCATCAGCCCAGAGCCCGACGCGGGGCTCGAACTCACGGACTGCGAGATCGTGACCTGGCTGAAGTCGGACGCTTAACCGACTGCGCCACCCAGGCGCCCTTTTTTTTTTTTTTTTAAATTTTTTTTTTTTCAACGTTTATTTATTTTGGGGACAGAGAGAGACAGGGCATGAACGGGGGAGGGGCAGAGAGAGAGGGAGACACAGAATCGGAAACAACCTTCTTCAGATTTAAGACAAACTAATAACTGTCAATCATCATGATAAAAGGAAATCCACAATAGACATGTCATATTGCAACTGTTACACATCAAAGACAGAAGACCTTAAAAGGAGCTGTAGTGGGGCACAGGGGTGGATGTAGCAGGAGGCCACGTAAGCTACAAAAGAATGATAATTGCCACATGGCTGATTTCTCAACAGCAACAATAGAAGCTGAGAGATGGTATGTTAATATCTTCAAAATACTGAGGAAAAAATAACTATCAACCTAAATTTTTATAAACAGTGCAACTATCATTCAAGAATAATAATGAGACCAACGTATTTCCAGGCCAAGGACAATTGATGTGGGAGGGGCTTTCCACCTCCAGTTTAGCCAAAAATGGTCAACTAATTCCTCTGCTTGTTCCTTTGCCCCTTATCACTTCCAAAGGAGCTAGAGAGAGAACATCAAGAAAGCTGGAGTGACGGCTGGGACTGGAGGCTTCTTGTAGCCAGTGGCTGTGTAGAGGAGTAGACTTTACCCAGGGTAGGAGGCAGCCTATCAAGGGTGTAAGAATGTATAATTTTCTTTTAAATAGGAAAGAAAGTGGACTGTTGGAAAGATGTTCTTGCTTCTCCCAGCTCTTGCCTTGGGACCTAGTGCCTAACCCACACCTGTCTGGCTTGAACCTCTGATCCAGGTCCCCTCGAGGGTAAAATCAGGGAAGCTGGGAAGTCATTTGTGCGTGAGATACTAGAAAATAGTTAGAGAGGAATGACTGTAGTTTTGGGTTCATAAAGCTCCCC
This sequence comes from Leopardus geoffroyi, assembly GCF_018350155.1. NCBI lineage: Eukaryota > Metazoa > Chordata > Mammalia > Carnivora > Felidae > Leopardus > Leopardus geoffroyi. The sequence goes on along the minus strand of NC_059338.1, from coordinate 102,689,637 downwards.
ATCTATATTCGTTTCTATTGCCGCCTAACAGTAGTATGGTTAAACTATCCACATTTGTTATCATTTCATAGTTTTCTATAGGTCGGGAGTCCAAACTTGGGGTGGCTGGGTCCTCTGCAAGGCCATAGTCAAGGAACTAGTTGGTGCTGAAGTCTCATCCGAGGCTCAGCTGCAAAGAATTTTTTTAATCATTTCACCATGATCTAATTTGAGCAGTTCAAGATTGATGGATATTGAGATTTTTTTTCTATCTTTTGCTATTACTGACAACAGGACAATGAATATCAGTGTACTTAAGTCACTTTAAATACGTGTGAGCATATTTGTAAGATATGTTTCTACATATATAGAACTATGAGGTCAAAGGGAATATATATTTGTGTTTTCATATATACACATGAAATTTTCTTTCATATACTACACTTTATAGCCCTGTCAGTAATGTCTTAAAGCATCTAGAGCCCATGAATTTTTCATAAAAGTGTGTCAGCAAACTTTTGAATCTTGCCTATCCAGCAGGTGAAAAATAGTACCATGATTTATTTTTCTTTTTCGCATTTCTTTTTTGATGAGGTTGAACACTTTTTATATTTTATGTATTTATAATTTTATCTGTCTTTTTACAGTTAACCTTATGCTAACTTACATCTTGAGTACTTTCTTTCTTATGAAGTCTCTGTCCATCTCCTAATTCTGTTTTTCTACTTGTCTGTTAGACTTCTATGATGTAATTTCTGAATTCTTTTTATGTTAGAGACACGAGCTACTCTCTGGATTTTTAACCTATTTGTCATTTGCCTTTTGCCTTTTATGCTTTGCCATGCAGAAACTTTTTGCTCTTGTGTATCAAATCTGTAAATCTTCTCTTTTATGGCATCTGAACTTGGAGTCTTATTTTGAAATTTAGCTACCACCCCAAGGATATAAATTAGTCAATTCATAGTAAAAATATGGCTTCATATTTTTTAGTGGAAATTTAAGTGATTAATCAATCCATTTGGAATTTGTTCTGGTATATAATGTGAAGTATGGATTCAATTTTTATTTTTAGAAGGCTATCCAATTGTGCTAACATGATTTATCAAATAAAGCATTATTTCCCCCTTGATCTGAAATGCTATTTTTATAAGGTACTGAACTCCTGAATATATTTTGATTTATAGTATGATTTTTTCTGTTTTTGTATCACATTGTGTTAAACATGGAGAGTGTACTGTATGTTTTAATATAGGATATGACTAGTTTATCTTATTGTCCTTCCTTTTTCAGACTTTTTTTATCTATTCATGTTTATCTTCCACTACAAATTTAGAATTTGGTTAAAAAGACCCCTCTTCATTAAACTTCGTGAGATCACGTTATGTTTTTATTGGAATCTCATTTTATTGTATTGATTGCAGTTTATCTAAGTGTTCTTTTGTATCATTCAGAAATGATTTAAAGTTATTCATATTAAGTCTTCAATATTTTTAAATTTTTTGAGACATTTTTCTCTTTTCTGTTGCTATTGCATATGATTCTTTTTCCAATTAGATCTTCTGGTTTATACTAGTGAGTTTTTATATCATTATCAAAATCATTCTGATCATATAATAAAATCATACTTTTTTGTAAGTATTTCTATTTTAGTCCTTTTATTTTTTTCTATGCACATATACCTATTTCTACTTAGAATTTTATGTGCTTACAATTTTGTCTGTCTTTTTACAGTTAACCTTATGTTACCTTATGTCTTGAGTATTGCCTCTAGTTAAATACCCTTTGAAAAATGATTTTTGAATGCTTATATGATATTCTGTCATGAATAGTTTTAAACACTAGTTTATTTATACATGTTTCCAACTTTTCCTTTTACAATTAATGCTGTAATCCAGCTTGTATCAAATTTCTTGTATGTATTTCTGATTCCTTTTTAGGATAAAGTCCCAAGGAAGAAATTATAAATGGGTTAAAAATACAATATTCTAAAAGTCTTTAATATATATTGCCAAATTTATTTCCAAAAAAGGTTATCTGGTTTGTATTTTTGTTAGCTGGAAGTAAAAGTTTCCAGAAACATCAAGATTTGTGACATTAGTGAAATTTGAGTGGAAAATAATAGTGAGCACTCTCTGCCAGGCACTGTGCTAAATGCTTCATATAGAATAACCCACGTAATTCCCCTATAATCAAATGAAGTAAACAATTTTACTATCCCCATTTTACACTGAGGCACTGAGAGATTAAATCACTTACCTCAGGCCGCATATCTGGTTAAGGGCAGAGCTGCGTTTGAAGCCAAATATTCTGGCATCAGTCTGCTTTAACTGCTCTACTATGCTGCTTTTATATAAGGCTTGCCAATCTTTTTTTGTTATGGCACACATGTAAAAAACGAGTATTTCTGTAGCACCCTGGGATAAATATAAGACAATGCTTGAGCCTGGAGGCTATTTGTCCAGATCAGTAACTGGCACACATCTGCCTATAGCCAGGTCTCCACCTGACCTTTCTGAGAGCCGGGGGAATTAATAATTGGTATACCTATAACCTACTATCAGCACACTGCTTAGGAAGAAGCTCGCTTTATGGCAGTGTAAAATCCCTTAAAACTTCAACTTAATAGTAGCAGTGACATATGTAAGCTTGGCAAGTGTAAATAATGCTGCAATGAACATAGGCTGCATGTATCTTTTCAAATTAGTGCTTTGATTTTCTTCAGATAAATATCCAAAAGTGGCTTTGCTGCATCACATGATTGTTCCAATTTTAATTTTTTGAGGAAGCTCTGTACTGTTTTTTTCATAGTGGCTGCACCAATTCACATCACACCAACAGTGTACAGGGGTTGTCTCTTCTCCACGTCCTTGCCAACTTTTGCTATCCCTCGTCCTTTTGATACTAGGCAGGCTGACAGTGTGAGGTGGTATTTCAGTGTGGTTTTGATTTGCATTTTTCTGATGATTAGTGATTTTGCACATCATTTCTCTTGTCTGTTGCCCATCTGTATGTCTCCCTTAAAAATGTTTATTCAGGTCCTCTGTGGATATTTAAAAATTTTTTTTTACATTGATTTATTTTTGATAGAGAGAGACAGAGCACAAGTGGGGGAGAGGCAGAGAGAGAAGGAGACACAGAATCTGAAGCAGGCTCCAGGCTCCAAGCTCCGAGCTGTCAGCACAGAGCCTGACGCAGGGCTCGAACTCACAAACCGTGAGATCATGACCTGAGCCGACGTTTGACGCTTAACCGACTGAGCCACCCAGGTGCCCCCCTCTGTGGATATTTTTAATCAAATTTGTTTTTTGTTTGTTTGTTTGGTATTGAGTTGTAGGGAGTTTTTTATGTATTTTGTATATTAATCCCTTTTCAGAGATATAATTTACAAAAATCTACTATTCAGGAGGTTGCTGGTGGTTTCTTTCACTGTGCAAAAGCTTTTTGGTTTGATGCAGTCCTCACTCTTTATTTTTTCTTTTGTTTCCTTTGCCTGAGGAGACAGATCCAAAATAAATGTTCTACTGATGTACAAGAGTTTACTGCTTATGTTTTCTTTTAGGAGTTTTATGGTTTTAGGTCTTAGGTTTAGGTCTTTGAGTTTATTTTTGTAGATGGTATAAAAGTGGCTCAGTTTTATTCTTCTGTATGTGGCTGTTCAGTTTTCTCAACACCATTTATTGAAGAGACTGTCTTTTCACCACTGTATATTTTTGCCTCTTTTGTCATAGATTAATTGACCAGATAAACATGGGTCTATTTCTGGGCTTGTTCTTCTGTTCCATTGATCTATGTGTTTGGTTTTGTGCCAGTACCATACTGTTTTAATCACCACAGTTTTGTAGAATAGTTTGAAGTCTGGGAGCAGGATACCTTCAGCTTTGTTCTTCTTTCTCAAGATTTCTTTGGCCATTTGGGGTCTTTTGTGATTCCATACAAATTTTAGAATTATTTGTTCTAGTTCTATGAAAAATGTTGTTGGTATTTTGATGAAGATTGCATTGAGTATGTAGTTTGGGTCGTATGGAAATTTTAACAATATGGATTCCATGAGCATGGAGTATCTTTCCATTTATACCATCTTCAATTTCTTTCATTAATGTCTTAGAGTTTTCAGAATACAGGTCTTTCATCTGCTTGATTAAATTTATTCCTAGGTCTTTTATTCTTTTTGATGCAGTTGTAAATGGGATTGTTTGCTTAATTTCTGTTTACTGTTTCTGATATTTCCATAGTAACTGTTTTTGTATCTTCTATATACCACCCCTTACTGAAGTATCTTATTTCATATGAAGTATCATATTCATCTTATGTGTGTGTGTGTTTCTTTCAAGTATTACAGTCTATATACATTGAGAGTTTTAATTTCTCCTTTATGATTTCCTTACCTATAGTGTTTTTGTTTTGTCTAATTTTATTATTTTGTAATTCTAGAACAATGAATAATATTTTTGATAGAGGATGGTCTTATTTTGGTAATGATTTTAGTGGAAATGTCTCTGATATTTGCCAATAAGAATGTTGGCCTTTGGGGGCACCTGGGTGGGTCAGTTGGTTAAGCATCCGACTTCAGGTCAGGTCATGATCTCATGATTCCTGGGTTCAAGCCCCACATTGGGCTGTGTGCTGACAGCTCAGAGCCTAGAGCCTGCTTTGGATTCTGTGCCCTGCTCTGTCTTTGCCCCTCCCCCACTCGCACTCTGTCTCTCTCTCTCAAAAATAAATAAATATTTAAAAAAAAATTTTTTAAAGAAATTTGGCCTTTGGATTGAAAGAGTGAGAATGTTGAAGAAGAGTCTGTATATTCTTAGTGTATTAACAGTTTTTATCAAGAATTTATATTAAACTTCATCAAATGACTTTATAACATCTATTGAGATGATGAAGGGATTTTTTCTTTTTCATCTACAATATGATTAATTTAATAGATTACTTAATATTGAGCCATCCTTGCATTTTAGAATTAATCTCACTGTTTCAATATGCATTATTCTTCTAACTTGCTACTATATCCTGTTTGCTAGTATTATACTTAGGATTTTTTTTTTTTATTGATAGCTTTAAGTGACTTTGGTCCTTAGTCTCTTCTTCGTATCTAACATTATCACATTTGGGGATTAATTAATGTTAATTAATTGGAAGATTTTTCCTTTCAGTGTTCTTTGAAGCAATTTAAATAGCACTGCAATTTATTGGCTCTTTGAAGACTTGATAAAATTTCTATTTGAAACTATCTGCACCTTGTGATTTTGGTGGAATCACTGTAAAATTGATCTTCTGTAGGAATCAGTCTACTTAAACCTTAACGATTCCTTCCTTAAGAATCTCCTTTTGTAAATTCAAACTTCCCTGGAAAATTATATGTTTACTCTTGTTTTCAAATTTATTTTGCATAGAATCATGCAGTTTTTTATGGTTCACCAAAATTTAAAGTACGGTATCTTTATTTTTGTGGTCAGAAAACCAAAGCTGATACAATACTTAGTTCCCATGTGCGTAGTTAAAAGGATACAAAGCCTGCCTTCAAAGCTAGCCCTTCTGACTCATTTTTGCCTCCATTCTCCTGAACCTGATTGCATATCCACCCAATTTTCCAATAGCCTGTCTTGGTAGGACACTGAAATGTAATATTGTTGTCAGAGGGTAACAGAGTCTCCTTAAAATAATGCTACTTTTGCTATGACAGCATTATGAGCTCTGTCAAATCTCCTCGCTGAAGATATATTCTGACCATTCTTTACTGAAATTAAGCAGCCTGAACATAGCTGTGGGGACACTAATCAAAATGACATCCTGTCATATATTGGGCTAAAGGAATTGATTTCTTCTTTAAAATAATAAAAAAAAATCAAATTAGACTCTGTTGCAACCTTTGCAGACTAGTATTTGCAGATAGGGAGTACAACTCAGTACAACCTGCTACAAATTTACTTAAGCTATCCCAGAGAAATACTTGCTAACCTATGCCTCAACCAGAAATAAAGGCTTACTGCAATCAATGTCTGTTTAAAAGAATAACTAGAAGCGATGTGTCGTTTAGAGGATATAGCCTTGGAAACAAGAAGGTTTGTAGCATGGATTTTGATGTATCAATTCATTTACATTTTTAGACTGACATAAAAAAATTGATTCCATGGTGGGGGCATTATCAGATATCTCTTGTGAGTGTAATGAAACAACCAGTTCCACTCCACAGTTCATGCCAGGCAATTTTCAATCCTCAGCACAGGACACAGTACACTGCCCTATCAGTCTTGTGAGCCTGAACTTACCAAAGGCTTGAGCATCATTCGTCATGGATTTAATTCAGGAAGCTGAAAACGCCGCAAGGAATCTGCATTATCTCTCCCTTACTTACCTCTCCAGCTTCACTGTAGGTACATATGTCCACTAAGCTCCAGTCACTGTGGCTGACTTTTCAGTTCCATGAACATATTATGTTTTACCTGCCACAGGACCTTTGTCATTACTGTCTTTTTTTCCCTCTGGCATAATCTTTTCAAAGATCTCTGTATGACTGGCTGTTTCTTATTTATTCAGTTCTCAGTTCAGATGTCCCCCTCTCAGAGATGTCTTCCCTGACCACACAGATTGTGGTCCTCAGTAAAAGTTAAGTGACAATGATCTAAGGTGGGCATTGTACTTCTGGGAGTTTTTAAGTTCAAGATACATGGAATTTTGACTAGAAGATAGAGGATATGAAAATCCCTGATTTTATAATATGTTTAGAATGAGAAAAATTTCCTGTTGAGAACAATCTATTTTAGGCTTTAAAAAAAAGTACCAAGTTCTTTTATGAAAATCAATATGATAAAAACATGATATTTTAGAGCATGAATTTAAAAGGCTTGTATAAGACCGAATAAAAATATGTTTAAACTGCTTTTTATATTTTATCATTTTATGATAAATATTTCTAAATCGATACTGCATTATGTTGTTCATGTATTTAAAAGACTTGCCTTGAAAATGAATTTAGTTCATCCATAGAGATTTTGATGGGGACTTCAGAAGGCATCTTATTCATCCAAATATGATCCAGCCGGGCAAAAGATTACATGATATTTATACACAGTATCAGCTATGCTACTAGAATATAAAGTACATTATAAAGACTCTGCTTTCTTCTTTTGTCATTGAATAATTCTAGCATCACAAAAATTATTAAGAAGTACCAAAAAAGTATTATAGTGTTATCACTTATAATCTTAGTATGGTATTGTAATAGAAGCATGAAATACAGAAAAGAATTTGGAACTAAGATATCCTCATGTACAGAAATAAATACTAAGTATCACTGGAGTGGAGGCTGTCATATGAACCTTCTAATTGTATAAAGAATAAATTCCTGGGGCTAACGAGGGAGTAACACGGACTGTGCTTTTCAGAGAAAATTTCAGAGGATTTTCAGGACTTAGCCAGGGATATTGAAGGAAGATGAGTTATGGATAATTTGTAAAAGGAAGAAGTTTCCTTCCTAGACTTTCAGAGTTTGCACTTTATATGTATGCATATATTAGCCAAGTTACATATGAATAAATTCCAAAAACAGATTTAAATGTTTTATGTTATATATTGCTTCAATATTAGATATTGATTATATATTACGTGTACACAAGCACGCAAGAGCGCATCTGCATGTTTGACTTTTTTTTTTCTAGTTATTGGAGGCAACTCATTGCTAAATTTGGAAGACAGCGCAAAATTCATCCAAATGGTTATGTAATGTCTTTACAACTCAATAGGCTCTAATCTGAGTTCTCCTTTCCCATGGGGCAAAGTGCTAGTTGTGGGTTATTTCCTGTTAACCCAAGGCTATTATTTTAGTTTCTCTGTTTGGAACCATACTCATAGGTGCCTGGCAGAAGTCTGATAGCTGGCCAAGTGGGACTTTATTATACAGCAGAAACAAATTTTTAATTGACGTGAGAAATAAAATGCATAGGTACTATCATCTCATAAATATTTAGCTTAAATAGCACAGTTCAAGGATTGCAATTTAAGAATAACTTTATAATATCAAGGTTAAAGTCCCAGTACAAATAAGAAGGATAAATTTAGGCCCTAAAACAAATGAAGACCAAATCTTTTGGCACTGTTAATATTTTAAATCTGACATTTTTGGTATTCTTCCCCTATTAATAATTCAAGCAGGAAATACTTTCACCTTTTGATTCCAAAATAGTTTCTCGTTCTATACTTTAAATTGTCTACCTGTATTTAAGTGGATTTTTTTTGATCCAGTGGTCCATAAAATAGAGATAATAGCCACTTCCCTTATTTTCCCTTAATTCACTTCTCAAAGGATATATTAATTTTTAGGTTACCTAAGCTGTATTAAAAGACAACAAAGGACAGATGTATTTTAAAAATAGTGTTTTAAACAAGATATAGTTATGCAAAATGTTATACAAGTTATATAGTTATACAAGATATAGTTATACAATTTTTTAAATTGTATGAAAATGAGATTCAGGTCTAAACTTTTACTAATATGTACATTCCTTTATTATTACATCAGGTGATTCAAAATTTATTTAATCCCACAAATGAAATTCCCAAATGAACAGATATTTGGGGGATACTTTTCTCTGAAAATGGAACCATCTTGATAATCTCTGGTAAATTGCAAACATAGCAAATTCTTAATCGCATAAAAAAAGATTTTTCTCCTGTCCTTGGTGTTAACGACAATATAGCATTTTCATATTCAATTGTATTTAACTTTATAAAGCTCCTCGTGTCAAAAACCTAACACGGAGTGTTATGGCCATTACCTGTTTTTATTCATGTTGTTCAGTAAAATGTAAAATCTTGGCATCTATTTATTTTATTGATTGTGTAAATTAATATCATCTACCTTAAGAGCAAAGTATATTAAGGTTAGTTTATATCATTAATTAGTTCAATTCAACTTACATTTATATACAAGTATATACCATATACCCTATGAGGGGCTAGTGTAAGAAATGCAAGGAAATATGGTTACACTCGAGTTGTTCATGGTTTTCTGGAGGAGAGTGAAACATAAGGAAATAAATGCAATTCTCTACAGTAAGTGACATGATAGAAGTGTGCACAGGGACAGAGGCTGCATGTAGGGTACCCATTTTATCCAGACTGGAGTAGGGGATGCAGGGGGTAGAGATGGTTTGAACTGGATTTTAAAGGATGGCAAAGATTGGGGCCATTGGTTCTGGTTAATGTGGTGTGGGAGAGGAGAGGGACTGATAGTCCAGAATGAGGGAGCCTCATGTCAAAGACTGGGGGTAAGACACAGCATGACATGTGCTGAGAATTCAAGCAGTTCCTTGTTACTGGAGCATCATCTCCAAGGTCTTGAGATTTTTGCTTCTAACTTTGGAAGGCTATGGAGTGATTATGGTTTAGAATCAGACAAATCTGGATTCCAATCATATTAGTTGTCTGACATAACACTTATCTCACATAGGCATGTTATATGTTTTTGCTAAGCCTTCCTTGCCTCATCCATAAGTAGCGTTAATATTGCCTGATTCCTGGGGTGATTATAAAAAAATAAAAGACATAATGTTATCAGTATTGTTTTTAAAAAGTTCCAGAACTTGGGGCGCCTGGGTGGCTCAATCGGTTAAGCGTCCGACTTTGGCTCAGGTCTGTGGGTTTGAGCCCTGCTTCGGGCTCTGTGCTGACAGCTCAGAGCCTGGAGCCTGCCTCAGATTCTGTGTCTCCCTTTGTCTCTGACCCTCCCCCATTCATGCTCTGTCTCTCTTTGTCTCAAAACTAACCATTAAAAAAAAAAGTTCCAGAACTCAGTAGGTTTTCAAATAATAGTATTCCTGACTTTATTAATGTCAGTATTCTATATGGTTGATGCCTATGTATGGGTAGTTTATGGATTTGTTAGAGGATCCTGAAAACAGTTCAAGAACATAGATTCTCATACCATGTAAACCAGGAAATTTTTCCATCTTTCGTTACTATGGCTGATATTTTTAAGCCTACTGGGTAAACGTGTAATTTTAATCTTGAAGGAGACTGTGTAAGTCTATAACTGTTGCTAGAAAATAATAGCAATATTACTTTACCTTTGTATTTTACCATTTCAGAACACTTGCACTTACAATCTGTGAAAAATATGCAAAAGAAAAAAACCTACCACCAAAATGAATCCCATTTGATAGATCAGCAAATTAATCAAAATCTACATATTTTGGCTCTTGTTCTCACTCAGCCAATATATCAGTCATACCACCTTCCTATATGGGAAACTGAATCTCATTTGAATTTCTCGTTCGGCAATTTCTGCTGCCAACATAAGGTAGTACACAGTTATGCAGTTATCCCATTCTGTGTAACAGATCGCTGGTATGTAGTGATCTCAGAATGAACATCAAAAGTATGTCCTCTACACGCATGCACACTAATGTTAACAGACAAAAGCAACGGCAATATAAAGATTAGACAACAAGAAAATCTAGTTTGTATTTGCTTTGAACCAGCAGGGTATCTCATATTTCTGGTACAAACATATTTATGGAGCTGGTGTTAGCTTGTAAATATTTATGGAGCTTAGTACCATGTGCAGGGCATTGTACTAAGTAGCAATAGGACATAGACAAATGATTTTCAGTCGTAAGCAGTAAAGAACCTTTAGGGATTTATATACAAAACAAATCCCTATAACATGCAATTTATACAGTTGCGTGGCTTTACAGCTTTATAAAATGCTGTAAAGCAAGTGCTCTAGCATGGAGGGAGGGATTCGAGGTTCAGATGAAGAAGAGATCTTATTGAATCTGGGCAATTAAAAAAGCTTTCTAATAAGGTTGAAGCTTAAGATGATTCTGGAAAGACAGACAGCATTGCTACCTGTGGGACTGACAAAAAAGAATCACCCCCAAGATGTCGAGGCAGGAAAGAGACACGTTGGAGGAGAAACTACCCAGGTTGGCTAGAGCATGAGGTAGGAGAGCAATGGAAAAGGAAGTCAGACGTTAACACTGAAGATGTTGTGGGGCATCTAAAGGTCAAGAACTTTTATTCAATTCCTTATGTAATGGGGGTCAGCACAAGCCTCTGAGAAGGGGTGGGATGGCATGGGGAAAATGACTGAATCGAATCTATTTGAAGATGGCTCAAGGGGTCACTGAGCCTGGATCCAAAGGAGAAAAGGGGGAGCTGCTATGAGGCTCCATCAGAGATGAGGGCATGAACCAGGGCAGTGCAAATGAAACAGAATGGGTAGGATCAAAGCCTGGGACTTCGGAGAAGTAGTAGCCAATGGCTTCATAAATGACTGGATGAAGTGGTGAGGGTGGGAAAACAGGGCTTCACACCTCGATGAATTCAATATCTTCTCATGAAAAAAAAGGCAAATGGAAAGTGACGAGGCGCTGCTCATGTCTCATTGCACTGACCAGATGTTTTCATTTCATGCACCTGACCAGCCAGGTCAGGATTGCCTTTCTCCATTACCACATTGTGCAACTTTCCCAAAGCTTGGAGCATGTCTCAAATGTCAGGACTTTCCCAAACTGAGGAGAAAACTTCCCCAAATAGGTCCTCAAAACAGGGAGGGAGAATTTGAGGGAGAATTTGATGAATTTGATTTTATACATGTAAACCTTTTTTATTTAATGATACTCAGGGAACTAATATCTTCCCTGAAAAATAATGCAAGAATTTTATCTTAAATGCCATCTGGCTCAATTACCCCGGCCAATGCCATGAGAGTGTAGGGCCAGTCATTGACTAGGGACAGGTGCACCAAAAGAGTCCTCTGGTCGGTGGCCAGGGACCACCAGCACCGCAGCCCTACCTCACTACCTCCAAAGATTCTAAGTCTCTTTTGCAAGCTGGTAAATGCATGGTTATTCACAAAGATATGAGTCTACTTCTAATTATCACTGCCAATCAAAAATAAATATTCTGAACTCTGCCTGTTTTCACACAATGCTAGACTAACTACCACAGTGCATGAATTGAACAGAAAATGCTTGGGGTTAGTTTTATAATCAACATAAAATAAAAAAAGAATTGAAAAAGAAAAAAATATGAATTAGATCTTTTCTATTTTATGACACTAACAAATGAAGTTAATTCTCTGAATTAACTGTGAGATAGAATGTATCAGTGTAGTTCCCACTGTGTACCAGCTGTTTTAACCTACAGCATCTCATTTGGCCTTTGCGGTTCTACACATGGGGGTCGGTATTGACTTTTTATTTTTAAAACAGGAGAGAAAACTTAGCTTTAGTAAGTAGCAATTCTACTAATTTCCAAGTTTTGGATTCCACCCTAATTGTGCCTGATTCCACGGGCACAATTCCAAGAGCAGATGGGGCAGTCCATGCTCTTTGCATTTTAATGCGTTACCCCCAACCTTGTACCTGGGACAGTGCAGTCACATAGCACAAATCAAAGAGTTCTAAAATTATAAAGCACAATGCAGATATGGTAGGGAATGTTATAAATATTCTCAGTGGTTCAGAGACCCGTGCGTTCTACATACCTGTTGATTTTTCTCTCAATTATTATTTAATCCTGGAATTTCAACCCGTACAGAAACTTTCAACTGCTAAATAGCTGAATAAAAGTGGCTTAGGATAAGGATGTGGCCGAGCATTTGCTGTGAGCACACAATATCCTACGATGGCATGGATTGTGGGAAAGCCTGACACCTAGGAGAGGTAGTTGCTTTTAGAGAAGGGAGGACAAACAGAGATGAAACTTGCCCACTAACAAGCAGAAAACATTTGCATTACTGAACATATATCCACTCACATGTATCAGTCGACACAAATGTTATGTTAGAACAATTTCCCTGGGACAATCGTAATTATTCTTAAAATGCACCAAATTATACAGTCCATTAACAGTCCCATTGAGCCTTAACTTGGCAGTCTAGCAGTAACTCAGCAAGCTACTTAGAAGCTAAAATTATTTCAAGGTCAAAGAATCAGGATCTTCAGGTGCTAAGGTTGTTTCAGAAAATAATTTTGGGTCCCATTTAACTTCAAGACATGAGGCACTCATGCGTATTTGTCCCAAATTTATAAGTAAAATTGCTTATAATTATGTTTGGCTTTTGTTCATTGGGTAAACTGGCTCCAGACGGACCAGGAGATTATGCTATAATCCCCACTTGGGCTATTTAATATCCCAAAATAACAAAGAAGAAACAAATCCCAATTCCTAGCTAGCCCTTGTGCTTAATTTTGAGTTCTTATCCACTCCCACTGCCCCAACCGTGTATTTTTCCATGTCTGAATAATATCACCTAAAATAGTGCCATGGAGTCCCCAGCAAGATAGGCTTTTCCCCACATAAAATTCCAGGGAAGGTATGGGCTCTTCAAATTTAGTATCTTTCCAAAACTCTGAATCCATGTGAGTTAGAAATACTTCTTTAGCCTTTTAGTTCTTCCACAGACACGGATTGAATTAGACACAAAACATACATGCATACATATATCTTCTAAGGTTAAGTGTTGATTCTCAGAGATAGTGATTTCTGAATAGGCTTTAACCCCATAAAGACATAAGGAAACATTTTCTTAGCTTTGCCTTAATTTGCAGGGTAGCATTTCCCACAATGCAGTTTGTACTTGAGGACATGAAACAACACTGTGTTCAGCCACTGTCCGTAACTCTTTCCAGCGTTGCCACCTAATGCCTGCTAGGTATAAGCATCTTCCTGCTACTGACCTATACACCTTTATGGCGTCTACCTTCTTAGCTCCACATAGGCCCTGTTGAAATATTGAGTTTTATGCTCAGAGGCATTTAATCATTAAGTAGGACCAACTTCCCCCCTGTCTGTGTCTTAGAGGGAAGAGCATTTCTGTTCATTCAGTTACTCCTTGCTTGTTTTCCTTTTGTAAGTGCTAACCTATGAAATTGTGGCATATTTCCCAGAGCACCTAGAGTGAATTCCATCATGTCTTAACATGAAACTGTCTACATATCTGCACTACTGACCTATTGCTTTATGTATGTGAGACTTATTCTCCCAGCCAAACAAATCGTTAAGAGCAGGAACTGAGACTCTATCTCCTTAGGGCAGTGCACTTCAGTAGAACCTTCCCTGCTGTTGCAAATGTTTATACCTACATGGTCCAATACTATAGCTTCTAGCCACATGTGACTATTGAATGCTTGAAATGTGGCTAGGGCAGCTGAGGGGCTGTATTTTGATTTTATTTATTTTTATTTATTTTTAATTAACTGAACTAGCCCTACGTAGCTAGCAGCTAAGATATTGGACGACACGGCCCTAGAGCATCCAGTTCAAATTGATCATATAGCAAGTGCTCAGTAAGTATTGGCTAATAAACACAGAGTTTTATTGGGCAGTGTACTTCTATTTTCATGCACAGAACTTTTATCCTCTTTGAAATTTTACCATTAAGTAGGGAGGGAAAAAAACCCTTTTTCAGAAAAAGAGAAGGAAGAAGGAAAGAAGGAAGGAGGGAAGGACAGAGGGAAGGAAGGAAGGAAGGAGGAAGGAAGGAGAAAAGACAAGAAAAAAAAGTATTGACATGAGATACTTTAAGGAAGAACCTTAACTGGTGCCCTTGAAAATTATTTAAATTAGTAGTTACTCTCTCCACTTAGAGTTGGATCACGTTGTACTGTAATCATGTTTCAAAGACTTCTTAGAGGAGCTCAGATTTTATCATAGTGAACTAAGATCACGTTGATCATAGTGAATTAAGTTATGAGGTTATCAGTCATATGAGGATAAATAATTTCATTCCAAATTGCTCAAATTTCATCAGCCAGAACCAAAGAACATTCATGAACATTGTCATAAAATGTGAGCCTGAATTGACTTTGAATTTTATTGTGTTCTTTTAAAGCATATTGATTGACATATTCTTGGTCAGAATTTTAAATTGTGAAATCATTCATTTCCTTCATAAAATATTGAGGAAATTTTACGTAAATTGAGTCAATTTTATTGTAAAGTTTACCATTCCCCTTGAGACTCACGTCACATTGTAGGAAGTACGTAAGCCAACTAGAATAAGAGAACAGTTCTGATTCTGTACATGTGATGCACTCTAAGTAGAAGAGGCTGGACACGGTGTGTATTTTTGTCCTATGTTGTGAGGAATGGTTGAAACTTTAATTTTCACAAACACAAAGGCTGATTCATGCCTAAAACTGTGACCATAATCCTCAATATAAAATGTATTTTCCTTCAAACAGGCTCATTATCTTCATTGCTTATATATCTTAACAAAAATAAATATTAACAATGTGAACTTGCAATTGAATATGTATTAAAGAAATATCACCTGTATCTATTTTAGATGGGGTAGAAATTCTTGTAACATTTCACTTGGACATGTTCCACTGCTAAAATCCTTCACTGCTAAAGTCTTGGGGCTATCAGAGCTCCGTGACATGGTTCTATCTTTCTGAGCTGGTGCCCTGATTCCTCCTATGCTCCTTTCCAGAGTCTTGTCTTTCCCAGGATGCAGGAAGCATTAGGAATTTCAATCCTGAATCTTTGCTTTCTGAAAGCTCTTTGTGGCCACATAAATTGTACTTCTGAGCAGAGCTTTGCCATCTCCTCTCTTTTATGTCTTCTCTGCATTATTTACCTATCTTTGATTACAAGTGACAAAACATATTAATTTAAGAAAAAGGAAAAATAAGAAAAATTTTGGAGTGATGGTAGAGTATCTCACTAAATTACCAAGTTTTGGGAAGGCTAGTAATGATAGGCTTTAGGAGCAACTGGATCCTGGTACGGAACGCTGCCAGACTCCCTGGTTATTACTGTCACTCGATATGTATATTTTTTGGAATGCCTGGGTGGCTGAATCAGTTAAGTGTCCAACTCTTGATTTCAGCTCAGGCCATGATCTCACAGTTCATGAGTTCCAGCCCTGCATCAGGCTCTGCACTGACAGCATGAAGACTGCTTGGGATTCTCTCTCTATCTCTCTCTGCCCCTCCCCAGTTCATTCTCCTGCTCTCTCTCTCTCCCTCTCTCCCTCCCCCTCTCCCTCTCCCTCTATCTCTCTCCCTCAAAATAAATAAACATTAAAAAAATCTTAAAAATATATATATTTATCACATGGCTGAATGAGTACCTCATCTCTCCTTTATGCTTATCGACCTCACTTGTCTCTTTTGCCAATGTCCACCTTTCTGTCTATTGAAGATATGAATACTGATATCTCTTGAATTCTGTCAGTTGCTTTTCACTCTGACATCTACTGATATAACTGATCCTCCTTGTACAGTTACAGAAAGAAGCAATGGCTGATGTGATTGCCTCATTTTATGAGTCAGAACACTGACTGCACCTCTAGTAAATGCTATATCCAAAATTAGAACCTAGATCCTCTGACTCCCAGTCAAGTATTCTCCCCACAGAACTCCCAGTACTTGGAATAATTTAGATTGACGATCTGCCTCCCCACAGTCTCCTAGCCCCTCACACTCCAAGGAGCTATCATCTTTCTGGAAGTGTAAAGTAGTTTTTCCAGCTCTCAGTTCTTGAAAATCAGATGACTGGAATAGCACTAGTAGTTATTGGGCACTGGGGCAAGACTTTTAATACGAGCAGAGGAAAGTTTATGTCGGATGGTGTGGATTCATGTTCCCCATCTCCCTCAACCATCACATCACAATTATGATGCACTCAACTTCCTATAGATAGTGGGCCTAGTGTGTGTCTTTAATTGCAGTCCTGCAGGTACACAGCTTGGCATCTGGTACAAAGAAACTTCCCTTAAATAGTCTTCCTTTAAAGTCTGGAAGGGAGGAGAGTTGACTGTGGGCTAGGGCAGGTACAGATTCTGCTGATGTACTGCAAATTGTGTTCTTTAGACTTCATGACTAGAGGTGATGCAATGGAAGCCAGCCATATCCAAGTGATGGGAGGACTGGAAAGCACTGAGGTGATAGGACAAGACCTAATCGAGACCTCAAACACACCTGGAAAATCATGATCTCTGACCCTCACTGTGTGTAGAGAACAGAATACCTTGGAAAGAATCCCACCATCAGGGCATTTTTTTTCAATTTAGGTAAATATTTGGCATCCCAACTCTCAAAGTTTTGAATTTCTTATAGCACAGATTCAGCCTCCCAAAAGACATGAATTATCTTTGGTCATACAATGCTAACTTATGCAGAAGAACTCTATAGGCCCAGCTTGGGTCAGGAACCCACTATTGAACCAATCAGCTATGTCCAGCAGTGAGGTGGTATCTTTGGCTTAATTTGGTTTAGATGCTCATATTTTGTTGAACTAGTAGAGGCAAGGGAGACGGAGTTAAGTAACAATGCTGTCTACTTGCCTCTTCCCTTAGGCGTTAGACTCTCTGAGGTCAGAGATGTTGTCCTATTCCAATTTTCTAACATAACGCTAGTTACATAGTTGACGTCAAATGAACTGTTATGACTTGATTGTTGAGCTGTCCATTTTGCATCTGGGTTAATATTCCAGCAAACATCACAACTTATTATACAATTTCACATGTATTTTAAAGACCACAGACCTCATAATGATTTCAATTTATATACAAGTTGAGGCTAAGCCCCCATCACACTCTCCAAGGAACACATACCAAGGTCTTACATAGTTATGCTCCCTGATCCTATAATTTTAATTGCATCCCCCAGGAGCCCAGCTTGACATCCAATTTGATTTGTACATAGAAGCTTCCCTAAGGCAGGCAACTCTAATGAATTTTAAAATCTATCTTCCCTAATCAGTCAATGGAACAATTTTTTTACAAAGAGAACTTTTTAATTTTTCCAGAAAATGACTTACTCATATTTTCTTTCTTTAATATTTCATGTATTTTATGTATTAACTCAGGGAAATAGCCATTGATCATTTTCAATGTTTATTTCTGAATATTTAATTTGTCATTTCAGTACTTTTATTTTTATTTCTTTTTCCACATGTTCTTGCCCTTTTCCTTAGAAACCAAGATGTTTATGGGCAAGAAAACAGTCACTATGTGAGAAGACGAATGAAAATCACAATTGCTAAATTAAGTTCAGTTCTTCCTAAAAGTCTGGAAACATCTTAAGGTCAAGCTTGAAGAGAAGTCAAAAAGATCCCTTTATTTGATAATTCTGTCTTCCCTTCCTATTTAGGATGACTAGACAGGTGGAGCTGCCTCCCTTGCCAATGTGTGTCATTTTAAAAAGTCCTACCCTTTTTGCTTGGTGCTATTTACCAGGGTTACAGACAAAAAAAATGAAGCATTCCTCTGATTTATAGAATTCACTAGGTTTTACTGTTGTTCATGTGTGGAGACTTATAAACTCCAAACAAGGAATTGGCCGTGAATTTAAAGATAAACTTATGAATAAAGTTTAAAAAACATAACAGGTTACTCTTCAAGATGGAATCGATACTGGGGCAATATAAAATGTTGAGATTAGCTCTCTGCAGTTATGGTTACGTCCTTATTGAGCAGTAACCCTGTGCCAAGCATAATTCCTGTACCTTTTTTCACTTCCCTTTATGTTGGATATATCAATTAGTCTTTTTATGCTTCCATTTCCTCGTCTGTAAAGTGACAACAATAACTACCTTATAGGATTACTCTGAAGATTAATCACAAAACATTATCCCTAGCACTTAGCTTCAATAATAATTATGTTATTTTTTCCTGCAGTCTAGGGGGAGAAATGGTATTTGACTTCCACTGTGATCTAGAAGGAGCAAATTTAATGATTTCTGTGGACTATACACAAATTTACATAGGGTGATGAGTGGCAACCAGGGTCTCATAAGTTGATTGTAATTTTTCATAAGAACATTAACTTCATTCAATTCTATGCCCACCAGGCAATATTTCAGAGCTGCTACATGTTTGTGGGCTGCCCAATTCTAAGGACATAATTTGCACATTAGTCTAGGTGAATGGAGTCCTACCAGCCCTGTGTATAACCTGCACACCCTACAAGGTGGTCTTGCTTCTCATATGCTCATTTGGAACTCACCCAAAGGCAGAATGAGAATTTTCAGCTTCATGAATTTGCTTCAGTTGGTTCAGTGCTACAAATTCTTACCATCCCTAAGCGAATTAATATGATCAAGTCACTAAATTTGAAAATCTGAGCAAGGAATTATTAATCCATAGTGACCCCACTTAACAATAACAATACTCTGAGACCCACCTCAACATCAAGCTGACTTCTCTGTCTTAAACTTTTTTTTTTTTTTTTTGCACAGTGTCATTAGCAAACTTCTCCTGAGCACTACCTACATAATGTACTAGTCTAGATCCAGTCCTGAGTTGATTAAGGTGAGAGAAGCAGATAGGGAACTTACTGTCTGAACAGTGTTATCACACTAGGTTATAAATATCTAGTAGACTCTTATGTAAGTGGGATAGAGAAATTTTACCCCTCCAACATCTCTTAATGGGGGTGTTAGGGAGTTTTGGATGAGATGATTCTTCATCGTATAGGAATGTCCCATATGAGTGAATGTGATGGCTGGTCTTCTGACTCTAAGTTCAGTTAGTAAGCTCCTGTCATTGTGGCAACCAATATGATCCTAAGATGTTTCCAAATATTCTAGTTGAGCAAGGATGTTGACCCCTACCCTCTACCTTGCTAAGAGCTACTGGGATAGAAATTCATCCATACTCTGCAGTAATTTAATTCTAAGATGTGCAGAGAAATGGGGAAAACCATGTATCTTTCTTTGTATCTTCCCCCTTGAATGCTTTAATAATATGGCTGGATCACAATGAGATCCTTTACTTTTTTTTCTCTTAAATAAAGTGCTTTGTCATAGTGTTGAACTTCCTTCGTCAGTGTAATGATGGGATGTTTTATCTGTATTCAGAATCTTCCATCTTTACTTCTTGGCTTAATTTTTTTTATATAAAATCAGTAGACTTAATGTCAAATATGATGTGATAGCAAATACAAGGTTTGGTGTTGGTTGGTCTTTAAGCTCATTTAATTCTATTACCAACAGGCAATGCTTACTGAGAGCATAATATTATGTATTGATCATTTACTTGCTCTCTAAGCAAAGATTGTTTTTTTACTTTATTAGTAAAGGACTTTAAATAATGTTATTTATTACCTTTTAACTTCTTATTTTCTTTTCCTATGACTTCCTTCTTCCTTCACTACATTTTCTTACCTTTTTTCTGCTTCTTTTTCAATTTTTTTTTCATTAATTTTTTGGGGGCACCTGGGTGGCTCAGTCGGCTGAGGGTCCAACTTCAGTTCAGGACATGATCTTGCAGTTCATGAGTTCAAGCCCTGCATCAGGCTCTGTGCTGACAGCTCAGAGCCTGGATCCTGCTTCAGATTCTGTCTCCTTGTCTCTCTGCCCCTCCCTGCTCATACTCTGTCTCTCTCTCAAAAATAAAAATAAACATAAAAAGAAGTTTTTTAAAAATTCATAACCTTTGTTTAAATTCATGTTCCAAACACATAGAGTGAGCCAAAAGGAACAATCAATGTGAAATATTAAAAATTTGTGTTCTTTCCTAATTATTTAGAATATTGAGTCAGTAATCCTGAGATAAAGCATGTAATCTTGTTTTATTTCAAGAGTCCAATCTGCCAAATGGGGATAGTTATATCTGTAGCATGATTTTTTTTTTCCATTGGAATAAAGTACTAATCCCAGTATTGTACTTTGACCTTTGCATATACAAATTCTGTATAAGGTAAGCTTACTTTTTATAAAAATGAGCTTAACTGAATTACATTACATTCTCACTGTGGATTCTTTGAACCAGGTGCATGGCTGGTGTGTCAGACCCAATTTAATGCACAATGTGTGTTAAGAAGGTACGCATACAGAAACTCTGCAACTGCTTCATGCCTTGCTTTGTTGGCTTTCTAATTACTTGGCAATTGCTGAATGAGCAAATGCTCAAAGCTCATTAATTTTCTTCTGCTATTACTTTCTAATACTTTTCAGAAAGCATATGATTTTCTTGTCTAAATGTTTCAAGTATTAGGAACCATTGCTGAAGTTGGAATGATAATATAAATAGCTCTGAAAATTATCCCAGTAACCAGATATCATTTGCACTTATGAGCGTCCATCACCAGCAATTTTGCTCTAATCACTGGGGAACATCAGTGACCAAATACTAAAGCATTTTGTGTCCCTTTCATTCTTTGCATTCAGGTCCCCGTGTGCTGAGGAAACAACCCTAAGCTCCAATTTTAGCTTTCCGTTGGGCTTAAGACATGCATTAACTTTGCAGCTAATTGCACGTATTTTCAAATAACTCATGTAAGCTATTTGAACTACAGTTAGCGTATGGACTATCACGGCTCACAAGACAGCACTTTCTTTGTTACTTTTCAGTCTGAGGTGGGCTGCAGCAATGCCTTGCTTTTCCCTGAAAGATATTGTTATCTATATCCATGTCTAATTTCCCACCATTCATCTAAAATTCACTTTTTAGATTAGTTTGTGTTCTTTTGGAATCTGCCCTGTGATTTAGAATTTAGGAAAGTAGCTGTCCCTAAGTATAAAGTAGGGATATATTAAAGAACATGTACATTTAAAAAGATTTCTAGATTCCAGACAAATTATAGGGAAATCGAGATTTAGATAAGTAAATTAATGTTTTTCTTAAATATCTACATGTTAACCTTTCAGAACAGGGTGACTTTGAGTGAAAATTTGGAATTTTAGAAAATATTTTCAAGCATACAGGTGTTCGTGTTCTCATTCTTTCTACCTGCCACTTTGAAGTCATTTAATAAGCATTTGATGAAGGAAAACACATAATTCAATGGTGAAGAAGTAAGTTCTGGATTTGTACAATGTTTCTTACACTTACTAGCTGTCAGACATGTGACCATTTAACCACACAAAACCTGTCTTCTCTTATGGGTAACTCACATACCTATACATATATTGTGTAAATTATGTGTAATACGCATACATATATTGTTAAAAGTGTACCTACCTCATAGTCTTTTGAAAGGATTACATGACCTAATGCTCAGTGATCACCTAGCATGTCCCCTGACATGTTAGTGCTTAACCAGTGTTAGAAAATAGATGACAAAAATCATAATATTTATTGTAGTTTGTTCAACGGGTAGGTAGCAGTGTGGGAGTTCTTTCTCTCCACGGCTCTGACATTCAGATGACTCAACGTGTGTGGGTCCCTTCACTCTCAGTTTCTAGTTTCTCAGAAAGGGAGTATTACCAGCCCAGTTAGGGTCAAGTATCCACCCTAGAGTCAATTAGGATGGCCAAAAGGACAGAGCCATGTGATACTGTTATAAGGGCAGGAGCCCGTGTTTCAGGACCATTCCCATCAAAAGCAGGAAAAATTGAGAACACAATAGTCAACCCAAGCATTGCTGAGTGCTGTTACTGTGTTAAAATGTTGATTTCAGGTAGCAGTCCAGTATTTTATTTGTTATTGGACTCATTCCTACTTAATGTTCTATTAATGACCTGAAGGAGGTCACCTATTAACTTTTACAGTTGTTGCCAAATTGTGGGATGGTATAGAGAGGGTTGCAGAATAAAAGAATGAGGAAAACAAGGTTAGACTAAATTTTACACTGATGAATTAAAGAATCAGGGTAAAATAATTATAAAACACAAAGGGTAGTAGTAGCATTAGAGAGAAAAGTAGAAGGCGGTTTAGACTGTTACAGAATGGTGAGAAGGTTTAATTTTCCAATTAGCTTGGGATATTGTTTTGCTTATATTAAATATGGTTGTTCCTGGTATTCTAGAAAATTACTTCAAATAAAATCATGAAGCTAAATTGTGAAACAACTCAGTGAGAAGCAGGAAGCAACCCAGTGATTCAACCTGTTTTATTTATTAATATTTAAACAAATCAACTCTGTTCAATCTTCTGTCTTTCAAACATTTCATAGATTAATTCACGTGTTCAAGACATGTATTTGAATTCAAAAACACTCTTACCAGAAAAGTAAATAGTCACAATATGAATCCCAAACTGTGATTTTATTTCATCAATGCAGAATTATTTTATGTCAACAGATAAATTCTTGAAAGTTGTGAAAATTTCAATAAGGATTAAAAATTATATTTTTCAAGGATAAGCTTGAATTTAGGCAATTCAGATCAGAATGGAAAGAAAGGCCCACAGCTAATATCATCCTCAATGGGGAAAAACTGAGAGCTTTCTCCCTGAGATCAGGAACATGACAGGGATGTCCACTCTCACCACTGTTGTTGAACACCGTTGGAAGTCCTAGCCTCAGCAATCAGGCAACAAAATGAAGTAAAAGGCATCCAAATGGGCAAAGAAGTCATCAAACTTTCACTCTTTGCAGATGACATGATAGTCTATGTGGAAAGCCCAAAGGACTCCACCAAAAAACTTCTAGAACTTATCCATGAATTCAGCGAAGTTGCAGGATGTAAAATAAATGTACAGAAATTGATTGTATTTATATACACCAATAATGAATCAACAGAAGGAGATATGGATCCTATTTACAATTGGACCAAGAACAATGGAATACCTAGGAATAATCCTAACCAAAGAGGGAAAAGATCTGTATGCTGAAAACTGTAGAAAGCTTATGAAAGAAATTGAAGAAGACACAAAGAAATGGAAAAACATTACATGATCATGGATTGGAAGAATATTGTTAAAGTGTCGATACTACTCAAAGCATTCTACACATTCACTGCAATCCCAGTCAAAATAGCACCAGTATTCTTCTCAGTGCTAGAACAAATGATCCTAAAATTGGTATGGAACCACAAACGACCCTGAATAGCCAAATGTTGAAAAAGAAAACCAAAGCTAGAGGCATCACAATCTCAGACTTTAGCTTGTACTACAAAGTTTAATCAACAAGACAGTATGGTATTAGCACAAAAACAGACAGACCAGTGAAATAGAATAGAGAACCCAGAATTGGACCCACAAATGTATGGCCAACTAATCTTTGACAAAGCAGGAAAGAGTATCCAATGGAAACAAGACAGTCTCTTTAGCAAATGGTGCTGGGAGAACTGGACAGCAACATGCAGAAGAATGGAACTGGACCACTTTCTTACACCATACACAAAAAATAAATTCAAAAAGAGTAAAGGACCTAAATGTGAGACAGGAAATCATCAAAACCCCAGAGGAGAAAGCAGGCAACAACCTCCTTGACCTTGGCCACAGCAACTTCTTACTTGACACGTCTCTGAAGTCAGGGGAAATAAAAGCAAAAATGAACTATTGGGACCTCATCAAGATCAAAAGCATCTGCACAGCAAAGGAAACAATCAACAAAACTAAAAGGCAACCGACAGAACGGGAGAAGATATTTGCAAGTGACATATCGGATAAAGGGTTAGTATCCAAAATCTATAAAGAACTTACTAAACTGAACACCCACAAAAACAAAGAATCCAGTGAAGAAATGGGCAGAAGACATGAATAGACATTTTTCCGAAGAAGACATCTAGATGGCTAATAGACACATGAAAAGATGCTCAACATGGCTCATCATCAGGGAAATACAAATCAAAACCACACTGAGATACCACCTTACACCAGTCAGAGTGGCTAAAATTAACAACTCAGGAAATAGATGTCAGTGAAGATGAGGAAAAAGGGGAACCCTCTTGCACTGTTGGGAATGCAAACTGGTACAGCCACTCTGGAAAACAGGGTGGAGTTTCCTCATAATATTAAAAATAGAATTACCCTATGGCCCAGCAGTAGCACTTACTAGGAATTTATCCAAAGGATACATAAGTGCTAATTCATAGGGGTACATATACCCCAAAGTCTATAGCAGTACTATCAACAATAACCAAATTATGGAATTATGGAAAGAGCCCAAATGTCCATCAACTGATGAATGGATAAAAAAGATGTGGTGTATACACACACACACACACACACACACACACACACACACACACAATGGAATACTACTCAGCAAAGAAAAAAGAATGCAATCTTGCCATTTGCAACAACATGAAACGAACTGGAGGGTATTATGCTAAGTGAAATAAGTGAGTCAGAGAAAGACAGATATCATACGTTTTCACTCATATGTGGAATTTGAGAAACTTAACAGAAGACCATGGGGGAAGAGAAGGAAAAAAAAATAGTTATAACCAAAGAGGGAAGCAAACCATAAGCGACTCTTAAATACAGAGAACAAACTGAGGGTTGATGGGGGTGGGGAAGTGGGAAATGAGTGATGGGCATTGAGGAGGGCACTTGTTGGGATGAGCACTGGGTGTGTATGTAAGTGATGAATCACGGGAACCTACTCCTGAAGCCAAGAGCACACTTATATATAGTGTATGTTAGCTAACTTGACAATAAATTTTATAGAAATAAATAAATAAATAAATAAATAAATAAATAAATAAATAAATAAATAAATAGTGCTAAGCAGAATTACATGCAGAAGAGAGCATTATGAGGGCAGGAGGCAGGCTTTTAACTGTAAAAATCTTATGAGCTGGAGGACCTCTGGAGATCATCAAGAATCCTTTTTGCAAACGAACATTGTTTCGTTTTGGAATCAATCCCATTATTTGAGGGCTCGAACCCATCTTTCCAATACAAAAATACCTGTTACATGATACAGAGTAGGCTGTAGTCCTGTTTCCACAACCTATGGCCATGGATGAGACCACTGCCGCTGATTTATGGGCTTTACCGATAAAGTGACGTGATGAACAACCAGTTGATTGCCAGGTCCCTTCTAGGTTAGAAAATCCTCTGGAGCCCTGGCACTCCTAGCGGGATGGAGGAATATCTAAACTACACACACACACACACACACACACACACACACACACACACAGAATTGTGTATCTCTATATTATAGCTTGGCAATTGGCCATGATAATTCAGTGACTGGTAAATACAGCTAAAATGGTTTGTTAATGTCAAACAGAATATAAACAATATGGACACACTTAAAAAACATGAATAAGTGTAAAAACTCATTTTGTACAGACTGAAGTCAAACATTTTAAAATGAGATCAAACAATCATCTTGGTCATGGATTTATGGAGTTTGTGTGATTACAGACTGTAAATAATAATAAATACTGATTAGGCATTTCCTCTCTATTCAACACATTGCTAATTGTGCTTCATTCTCTTACACAGCTCTGCACTTCCATTTTATATTAGAGGAAAATGAAGCACAGGGAGGTTCAGTAGTTTGCCCTAGACCACGTTAGGAGAGAAGCTGCTATCAGAATCCAGGCAGTCTGGGGCGCCTGGGTGGCGCAGTCGGTTAAGCGTCCGACTTCAGCCAGGTCACGATCTCGCGGTCCGTGAGTTCGAGCCCCGCGTCGGGCTCTGGGCTGATGGCTCAGAGCCTGGAGCCTGTTTCCGATTCTGTGCCTCCCTCTTTCTCTGCCCCTCCCCCGTTCATGCTCTGTCTCTCTCTGTCCCAAAAATAAGTAAACTTTGGAAAAAAAAAAAAAAAAAAAAAGAATCCAGGCAGTCTGTCTTCAGAACCTATGGTCTTCACTTCATATCCTATGATTATTCAGAATATACTTAACCAAATTAAAATAACACACAACCCAAACAATATGCCTGAAAGTCTTGGCAAAAATACCTTTTGGCATCTATCCCCGAACTGCAGTTGAGCCCTTTGATCTCTTCTTTTACACCATATTCAATCTAAAGGTCATTGGAAAACTGTGTTAAAGCATGCTAAATTTACCCAGAACATTATCCCAAAGTCGATTGTTAGTGCAATGTCGGTCTCCAGTTTTGTTGCAACCAAGGTCTTTTGCTGTCAGTATTACAGACCTCAAATTGGTGACTCACACATCCAACCTGATTACAACTCAATCTCATTCAGCCGCTCTGGATCCTGGAAACTGTGCCCAGATGCTCAGCTAGTATTCAGTCGTGACTTGAATGGCCAAGTGTTTCACTGAGGAAAATCGGATAGAAAAGAAATTCATTGAAAAAAAATATTAATTCAGAACTTCAGTGCAATTTTCTTGAAAGACA
The DNA here is from genome assembly GCF_018350155.1 of Leopardus geoffroyi. Lineage (NCBI taxonomy): Eukaryota > Metazoa > Chordata > Mammalia > Carnivora > Felidae > Leopardus > Leopardus geoffroyi. Next base: position 102,662,711 of record NC_059338.1, on the reverse strand, counting down.
ATATCAGCTGCTACACATCTCTGTGATTCTCAAGGGTCAAAACTGTTTCCTACATTTCCCTAATCTTCAGATTGGTGAGACTATGGAAGGATTTTGGTCAGTTTCCTTTCCTACAAAATCAGAAAAGTCTCAAACTCCAGTGAATCATGGAGTCTAAAACCTGAGTCATAGCTTCTAAGTAAGACTGAACAGAATACAGTTCAAACACAATGGAAGGAAATAGATACAGGCACAGATTTAGATATGGTTATAAATCGCATAACGTGTTTGAACTGAAAAAGTTCTACAGGACTTACAGGATTCCTAATATTTGTTTTTAGCTGCAGAAATATTCTATTAAATAAAACCATGGCCTCTATAAAGCAAGTTCTTAAAGACTCCTTCATTACTGTCTTTCTAACCCATTGCATGCCTTCCTTATGGTAGAGTGATTATTAATGCAATTGGCCAGATTAGTGTATGTTTGCTAATGAGCCAAATCATGTGTCTTGCTCTCACTTTCTCTTCTCCATCCTATGAATCTACTGCTGTTCATTTGGGCAGCTCTCAGGCATTTGCTTCTGATCAGTTCCTCTCCTCTTTGTGCAAAGTTTTATTCAGTTTTATTCAGTTTTATTCAAAGGGAAGGCAGAATGCCTATTGTTCCAAACCACATTATCTGTCAGTGTTCTGCATAATGATTTAGGGGAAGAGCCTACTAAAAGTTAAGCTGCTTTGCTTTATTTTACGAGTGTCCTTGTAGGAACATGTGGGAAGATGTTTCTCTGATTTGGATCCTTGATTTTCTGAAGGTCCTGGCCAATATACTTTTGACCAAGACAGCTTTAACATTTCCTTCAGCTTGACTAAACTTTAGACAGGCTTTTTCTGACTCTATGTCTCGACCTCTCTTTTTTTTTTTTTTCTTGGAGCATTTACTTTAGTGAACTTGTAATTGTAAATTCTTTTTCTCTCCCTTTGAGATGTAAATATTTTAAAAAGCCTCTAGCCAGTTTTACAGCCCAGAAATGTCTTCCTTAAGTCTCTGGAAGCCATCTCTTTGAAATGTAAACATAAAAGGAGGGGGCGCCTGGGTGGCTCAGTCAGTTAAGCTTCCCACTTTGGCTCAGGTGGTGATCTCACAGTTCGTGAGTTCGTGCCCCGTGTTGGCGGGCTCTGTGCTGACAGCTCAGAGCCTGGAGCCTGTTTCAGATTCTGTGTCTCCCTCTCTCTCTCTGACATTCCCCCGTTCATGCTCTGTCTCTCTCTGTCTCAAAAGTAAATAAACGTTTAAAAAAAAAGAACAAGAAAGGAGATAACATCCCTCTCTCCCACTCTCAATGGTGAACACAAATGGTCTAAACGCAGAGGAAAACATTTATTTGCAAACTCAGGAATAACTCAGTTGTGCTCAAACCCCTCCCATTGATCAACCTCTGGAGTGGTTGTCCTTCAGTAGTTTTCCGCCAGCCCACTTCCGTGGTTAAAAACCGTCCAGAGTTTTGTTTCAGTGGAGTTAATTCAGTGGAATTAAACTGAATACAGTTTAATTTTGTCCTTTGCAACTTTGGTGTTAACATCATCTAACAAACAGTGTAAACCTTACATTATCTTGTGCTGCTCTGACTTCTCTGAGGATGGGGTGCTCTCAACCAGTCCCAGGTTGTCCCTGGAAGTAACCTAGGAGAAATTTCCTAAACTCTAGAACTACATAGAACATAATTTGGAAACTGCCAAAGAGATTTTTTTTTAAAATTTTTAATGGTTATTTATTTTTGAGAGAGAGAGAGAGAGAGAGAGAGAGACAGAGCGTGAGTGGGTGAGAGGCAGAGAAAGGGAGACACAGAATCCAAAGCAGGGACCAGGCTCCGAGCTGCCAGCACAGAGCCCGATGCGGGGCTCAAACCCATGAACTGCGAGATCATGACCTGAGCAAAGTCAGGCGCTTAACGGATTGAGCCACCCAGGTGCCCCAAAGAGATTTTTTAAAAATATTTATTTATTTATTTTGAGTGAGAGAGGGCTTGCACAAGCAGGGGAGGGACAGAGAGAGAGAGAGAGAGAGAGAGAGAGAATCCCAAGTAGGCTCCACACTGTCAGTGCAGACCCCAAAACCCAATCCTGTTGCAGGATTTTTCACCTCAATACCTGGGATTTGTTGTCTTGCTGCTTCCAAGAAGGAAGGGGTGGACACAAAGTAAAATGAGCGACAGGCAAAAGTTTACTAGATTAGAAAGTAACAATGGTAGGAAAGCTTTTTTCACAGAGAGGGGACATTTGAAAGTGAATGCCCACAGCAATAGGCAAGGGTCCTTGTTTTATCAGGTCACCTTCTGCCCACCCTTCCCCCTTATTCCTTCTCAGGTTGTACCCTTATTGACTGGATAGTTCTAGGTGCCGGGTTGTCCGTTCCTGATTGGCTCGTTTCCATTGTATGAGGGGTGGTCTATGGCCACACCATTCCTTGTGGGTCATACATTTTATGGTCTACTACTCATTTTTAGTCAGGTCTTTTGTCAAATTCCTGAGGGAAACCCAAGGGGGAGTAGGTGGCATCTGCTACATGCTTAAGTGGAACCTTTGCTGTGGTCAGACACTTCCAGCATTGTTCCAAAATAGTGTCTTTCCCCCACCTGGGGACCTCAGGTCCTAATGCTTTCCCCCTCTACCTATTTTATTCAATTTTCCCCTATCATAATGGGAGGCTGGATCTCACGAGTGGTGGGATGATGACCTGAGCCAAAATCGAGAGTCAGATGCTTAACTGACCAGGCACCCAGGCGCCCTGAGAAAGGAGAGATTTACCGGAGTTCTCCTACTGCCACCCCAACTCCACATCCCAGTCTAATATCAGCTCCACTACAGAACTACCTATGCCATACATCTTCTGCTCTCTGGATCTGGGGCCATTTCTTATAGATACCACATTCCTCCAGCCTCTTCCTGGCTTGGTTTCCATTCCAGTTGACTCCGTTTTCATAATATGGACACTCCACAGAACAAATGGTCACGATTGAAACGTTGAAGGTGTCAAAGGTAACATAGCATTGTTCTGGGAATTGGCTGAGCTGAAAGTAGGATTTCAATTCTCTGAGTGGCTCTGTTGAGCATGTTGAGCCACAGGCCTAGTGGTATCTTTTTACACGAATTGATTTACTGGAGGGAGGGAGAAGAGGGATCGCTGTTTCTGGATAAGTGGAGAACAGCATGGTACCTCTTCCTTGAACTGGCCCAGGATGTCTGCCCGAGTTCTAGAGAGAAACTGTGGGAAGACTCAAGGAAAAATAGGGCCTCTGAGGATATGAGACTGACTAATTTGTAATGAAATATTGTTCATGAAAAAGTATGACAACGTGGGAACACAAGTCCATGAAACTGGAGTTCTTACTCTTAATGTAATAATAACGTAAAAAAGACTGGAAGAAACTCAGTTCTAGTGGTAACCCGCAATTATTCTACTGAACATCTGGGGAAACAATTTTTTTTTAAATAATGATCCTTGACTTGTATGGTTTGACCTTTAATAAGCCATAGAAATAAGGTTTCTGTGTGTGTAGAATAATAGGAAGTAGGGAAGAGAGGCAAATGAAAATTAATAGGAATTCAAGTGTATTTGTACATGGAGGTTACTTCCTCCTTTGCTAGCATTTTTGGAATACCAGTATTTCCAGTTAAAAATGTGGGGACATAATGCTGTCTGCATTTACTTCCTGGACACGTGGATATGCATGATGCCATCTACTGAAACTATAGTGGACAGACTCTAAGCCACCCCCACGATCTCTGTCTCCTGCTGTCCATGGCCTCTGTCTCCTCCAGTTAAGTGTAGCACGTCTGGCTTGCTTCTAACCAATAGAATATGGCAAAAATGATAGCATGTTACTTCCATGATTATGTTACATTATAGAAAACTCTACTACCTTGTAATCCTCTAGAGTGATTCTGGTTTAAAGAAATAAATAGCCATGTTGGGAAAGGCACTTGGCAAGAAACAGCAGGCAGCCTCTGGGAACTCTCCAGAGCCTCTAGAAGCTGAGGGTGTCCTCCAGCTGAGAGCCAGAAAGAAGGCAGACCCCCCCACCCCGCCACCCCTCAGTACTTTTTCCGCAAGGAAATGAATCCCGCCAACAACCCTAGTGACTTGGAAGTGAATTCTTCCCCATGCAGCCCTCAGAGTGAGAAAGTAATCTGGCTACATCTTGGTGGTAGCCTTATAAGACCCTGCCTGAGCAAAGGAACCAGCTCAGATGTAGCTGTACTTCTGACCCACAGAGATTATGAGGTGGTAAAGGTGTAGTCTTACTTTAAGCCGCTAAGTTTTTATTAGTTTGCTTTGCAGCAAGGAAAGAAAGATACAGGAATTGAGCAGTTCTGCTGTAGATAATTCTGTTAATGAAATATCTCTAAAACTTATTTGGGAGGGGTAAATTACATTTGGCTAAGAGTTTACAGCTGAATATTTAGTACCTAGCGCAGTGCTTAGAACACGCGGGGCACAAGTGCTTGAGTGAACGCAGGAGTGAATACGCACATGCATGGATGGGCACACACCAGCAATCCTTTCTATCCTCAGTAAGGATGCTCACTGATACAAGTTACTCTTCCTGGGTAATTTTTGATGTCCTATAGTTTGCTACAGTTTCCTATTGTATCATAAATTCTAGTGACTCCCCAATATGCTTCTAGTGATCTTTTTCAGTATTTGAAGTGCTCCCCTGGGTCATCTCACAGGTATTTCAAACCTAACACTTCCCCAAAGGAAATCTTTCTCCACCTCCATAACACTGTCCACCTGATCACACAAAACAAACCCCAGGAATGATGACAGTCAGACTTCACTCTCTCACATACCTCTCCTGTTCATTTGTTCACCACGTCATATTGGCTGCAAGCTCTGACAGCCTAGCTAACTGCTTACTCTATATCCGAGCCCGAGCAACTTAGGGAGAAAATATACAGCCTTGCTCTCTGGTCTCATTTTCAATTCTTACTTGTCTCATGCATATGGGCTTTAGGGGTCATCATAAATCAAGTGTGGTCTTCACACACAGAATTAGGGGAGCCCTTCCTCCAGTCCTCTTCTCTCCAGGATTTCCCCTCTGCCAAGCTGGAGGTTGGTGGTGATTGCTGTGGTTCTTTCCCTGTTTCCTCTTTCCTCCAGCCAGAAAGATAGTGGTCTTTCCGCCGGTTTTAGCCTCCTAGGTTGTGGTCCACCATCAGTGCAAAATTACAAATGATTAAAAAAAATCACCTTTGTGTCTGCCTCTTCTCCAAGTTTAGATTCCTCTTCCATATCTCCTTGCTCTGACTTCCTCTTCAGAATCATTAGATAGTGGGCGTTCTGTTGTTTTGGTTTTTTCATGTTTTGTTCAGAGTTTTACAATTATTATCAATAAGCGGGTTGGCTTATTTTACCAGGCTGGAAGTAGAGCTCTAAGAGATTTTTGAAATCTTAATTATATATGGGTTTTAATTGTTCCTATGTTGTCATGTATTTCTAGCCTAACTGTATTTTATTTAAAATGAGTGTTCCACATAAGTTTCTAGTTTTCTAAACGGATTGAGCTATACTTATTGCCTTATAAAACATTAATTTAATAAAATGATTCCCGAAAAGAAAACATATTCTATTTAATATATACAGAGAAGTAGTCTCATCCTTATTTATATTTTGTCTACTAGGTCTGTCAAAGACTAGGTCTGTCAAAGGTCTGTCAAAGACTGAGAAAAGTAAATATAAGTAATCAACTATCACTGTGCTTATCTCCCCTTACGTTTCCAAAGATTTTGCTTTATATATTTTATACAATATTTTTTGAAGCATAAAGGCTTATGGTACGTATATCTCCATTGTGAATTTGACGTCTTATCAATTATCATATATAATTTTCTTTGCTTTTGATCTTCTGGAACTTAATTTCTTTTTGTTTCCATTTACTTGGAATATATATGACTAGAACTTCCTTGTGTGTGTTGTTTTGATTTGCTTTCATTTATTTTTAAAGTAGAACACTGGATGGGCGCCTGGGTGGCGCAGTCGGTTAAGCGTCCGACTTCAGCCAGGTCACGATCTCGCGGTCCGTGAGTTCGAGCCCCGCGTCGGGCTCTGGGCTGATGGCTCAGAGCCTGGAGCCTGTTTCCGATTCTGTGTCTCCCTCTCTCTCTGCCCCTCCCCCGTTCATGCTCTGTCTCTCTCTGTCCCAAAAATAAATAAACGTTGAAAAAAAAAAATAAAGTAGAACACTGGCCAAATGCGTATATAGCTGTGTGTTCCATCTTCACAACTGACATCTTTTTATATTAATCAGTGGGATCTTTTATTAGAACAGTTATTATTAAACAATTTTTTTGTATTACAGTTTATTTAATGTTATTTTCATTATCCACCTTTCATTATTTCCTTATCCTAGTTTTTAGAAAGAGCTTGATTTGTTTATTTTCTGCTTTGTCATTTGGAAAGTATATATTATAGCTTTAAATAACTTTAAATAATATTTTTGATTTATATTCTTTCTAAATGGCAACATTATCTAATGAATCTCTTCCTTAATGGGATATGAAGAAATTAGAATATTTAATCTTACCATTTTTCAGCTACTTCCTTCTTGGGGATTTGTCACTCTATACGATAGGATTTTGGTCTCCATCATGCTGTTATCTTATGCAAATTTTCTTCTTCACAAGTTTTATAGAGAGATAAATATTTTATACACACAAACACACATATATATGTAAAACAAGTGTTATAGAGAAAGAGATGGGAATTATATATACGTTCACGTGTGTGTGTGTGTGTGTGTGTGTGTGTGTGTATATATATATATATATATATATATAAAGTTTGTAATCATAACCATTTAGCTTTAATTCTGTGTTCAAATATATACAGAGCTGGGGCACCTGGGTGGCTCAGTGGGTTAAGCGTCTGACTTAGCCTCAGGTCATGACCTTGCGGTTTGTGGTTTTGAGTCCCACGTTGGGCTCTGTGCTGACAGTTCAGAGCCTGGAGCCTGCTTCAGATTCTGTGTCTCCCTCTCCATCTGACCCTCCCCCATTCATGCTCTCTCTCTCTCTCAAAAATAAATAAATGTTAGAAAATTTAAAAAATATTATATATACAGAGCTGAACTTTCATGAAGTTTACATTTTTATTTTTCATTGCACTAAATTATACATTCAAGTAGATTTATCAGGAAATATATGGATTCTGTATTACTGAATGTTTACATAATGGGCAACCTCTCTGTTGTCTTTGCATCAGTAAGACTGTACGGAACCCAGTTATAAACATATTCCTTACAAATTGTTCCATTTTCATCTCACAGCTCTTATTGCTCATGATTTAAAGATAGACTAATTTCTTCACTTGTAGGTATTCTCTTCCTGGTCTAGATATTTGGAGAATTCTTTCTTTATTCTGAGAGATCAATATCATCCAGGTATTTCTGAGCACTACTTGTCTTTAATACATTTTTCTCCATGGGATAAGCCCTGTTAATCTGGGGTTTCAGGTCCTCATTCGATGGTTTACCTTACTTTTGAATTTTTGTCTGTTACACATGTTCTTGTTCCATATTCAAACATGACCATTATCTCGCAGATGGATTTCCATTATTATGTGTAATTTGGATTATCATCTATTAAATCACGTTCTTTGAACTATGTGATATTTTCATCTGTCCTCCATTCAGAGGCTCTTATATTGTTACTTTTCTTTCCTGCTTGCAGTGCAGTTTTAAGATCATCAATGTCATTTTTCTCCCTAACTTATTTCATGGTAATTTCCCTTTTATTCCAGTCCATTTCTTTATCATTTTATTATTATCTCTCATCTCATAGAGTTGATGTTTTCTTTAATTTCCTTTAAGAAGGTGACGTTATTCAATGTTTTATTATCTGAAGAAAAAAAATCTTCTTTGAACATATACTTTTTATCAAGGAAACATAGCATACTATTTATGCTTGCCTTTCTTTATTTCCTTTCATAATTACTGCATACAGGCCTTATTTTTCTTTTGTTCATTTTTAAGTGTGATTGTTTCTACCTGGATCTGTCATTTATTCTTAAATATTGATAACTGACATAACCAAACTGTCTTATTTCCTTGGGGATCCATTTGGGTTTTTGTTTTGTTTTGTTTTTAAATATTTATTTATTTTGAGAGAGTGTGTGCAAGCAGGGGAGGGGTAGAGAGAAAGAGGGAGAGAGAGACCCCAAGCAGGCTCTGTGCTATCAGGCACAGAGCTCAATCCCACAAACTGTGAGACGAAATCAAGACTCTGACACTTAATGAGTGAATCACCCAGGCACCGCCCCCCCCACCTCCTTGGGGTCCATTTGAATTCTCCTGTTACAATTTGACTGGGGCTTGGATATTTGGGCACTAAGGAGAGGGAAGGTGAGGTGGCATTGTGGACAGTCACAGGAAGGATACGTTAACTGTGTCTTCCATCCGAATGTATTAACAAGGAGGAGTTTGAGGGTTCTTTGCCTGATATAGCTGCCCACTCTTTCTTTTTCATGTTTGGTTCACAACTACACCAATGAGTCTCCCAAAGGAGAGAGACAATGGCAAGTCTCTCCAGTCCATTGCTATGCCTTGAAGAGCAGCACTTCAAATAAGATATTCTGCACATTTTCCCTGGCCTGCCGATGTGCCTTACTTTGCTGGCAAGTGGTGTGATAAGTCTTCAACACTTTCACAGTGTGTGGGAGGGATACATGATAAATCCATGTCATGGACTGACTAAGTGTTCAAAACACAATGGAGATTAAATAAGGATCAATGGGAGAATAAACAAAAATTTTGTTTAACAGAGAGCTAACAAAATTCAAAGTGTATGTGCATGAAATGGAGTTCTACTTTTTAAAAAATTATTACTTACATGTGGTAAGAATAATGAGAATGAGACATACGTTAGGATTATGTGTTATGAAACTCTTATGAAGTGGTAAGTATTTTCACACACACCAAAAGAAGCTTTTACTGAAAAAAAGTTATTTTTGTATGATGCCTCATTTCAACTTTATTTTTATAATTATCAGAATAAATAAACATATCACAGCTTTGAACAGTTAAGACACATTTTAAAATTCTTGTATATTATGAGAACTCCACAACTCTTACTAGCTATTATGTGTCATGATGGAAGTTTTTAGTTATTTTTGGACAGTGATTATAATACTTCATCTGTGTTACTTGGTAGTTTAAAAAACATCAACAGGGGAAAAAACCTGTCTATTCTGATTTATATTTACTCAATTGTTGATATTGGAATGGAACCTATCTTCCATTCATTTTCTTTATGTCCGCCAACACAGATAGGGCTAAAAGTCTTATCTTCTGGAGGGGTCTGGGTAGAAGGGAAGAGTAGAATGAGATAGGAAAACAGCAGTAGTAAATGAAGAGGTGTAAGTTGAGTCTTCATGCCCACTCTAATCTGTCCCCCATAGCCTCAATATGGAGCCGACTTTGACCACCGGAAACTTTATGAGATCCCTTCTGTAATCTTAAGAGTTTCCAAGAGTTTCCCAGAATTGCTCCCATCAATATTTAAGCTAAAAGACAGAACTACCACCAGATGGCACTAAATCATAAACAGGAAATGGACTGATTGGGATGTAGTTTCTTGGAGGCTAGCTGAGTTCACCCCAGTCAGTTCATTAACCTTGAAAAATTGCAGCTCCTTATTTTATGCAGTTTAATCATGTTGTATCTTACACATTGCCTTATTGCAGAAGTGTAAGGTACTTTCCCAAACATAATCTCATTTGCTATAACCACCCTAAGAAGTGGGCCAAGTTGGTGTATGATTGTCCCTTTGATTGAGGAAATTGAGGCACAGAGACCAAATGTGACATTGAATAAAACGACACATAGTAATATTGATTGCTGATTTTTTTAATTCAAAAATTAATTTTTAAATGGAAGTCTTTGAATTATTTTACTATAAAATCCCTGAATAAAGTATTACATATTAACTCAGGTAAATGGTTTCCATGGAAGCCACTACAATACAGCTCAAATACGTTATTCTTTTGCCATGTAACATCCAACAGATAAGATGTCAAGGTCAGAACAGCTGCTAGTTATATGCCCTTTATACTGTGTACCTCAAATAGCAGCTGTCTAAATCAAGCTATCGGCATCATGAGAATATTATGTCATCAGCTCAGAGGAGGGAGCTTGTCTTACTGTTAGCTATCTATAGTGAACAGACAGCGATCCAACTTATCAGATCGCTATTTCATATTCTAAATTATAAATTTTAAAGAAGAAACATGCACAAGAACTTATTCTAGTTTTGCACTAGCTAGAATTGAGTTTTTGCCTATTTTAACCCAGTCTCACTCTGCTAGAAATCTATTAGATATAGTTTAAAGAAGACTTAATAACCCAAGATCCATCCTATGATTTAAAAATTAGGCTCATAACTAACTCTATCAATAAATTCAAAGCTGTCATGCTATTAATGAAATTAGTGTGAACCTTATATTGGCTTTGACCAATTTATCTCTTAAAGGGTTAATATTTAGTATTGATTAGAAAAGGAATACATGAGCCTAAAATTTATCTGTACCATAGTGAGATACATGTTGCATTATTTCATTATGTAATAGATAATAGAAAAAAAAACTCAAGAATTTGGAAGGAATATTCAACTTCCCAAGAGTCCTATTAATTTAAGCAAGGTAAATGCATTTGTTTTGAAGGCTGAATAATGAATTTGTTTGTGTAAGCGTTCTAAATAAAGAAGGAAATTAGTCTAATAATGTAGATTTGTACTTCAAACATTAGTCTAGAAGAAATAAAAAATAGCAAATATGTTCCCAATTTTGCATTAATTATTAACTCAGATAGCCAAGCCCATGAGATTCCAGACACTGAATAATGAACAGTCATTTGTGTCAAATCTATAATTTGTTTATTTGTAGGGGAGATCTTTTCCTTATGAATTGGCACTAAATATATTTTAGACCTCAAAGATAGCTCATGGAAAAAGGAAAGTTTTTCACCATGCTAACATTTTCATTTATCATTTCAGTAACCTTGGAGGTAAAACTTATCTTTAATGTTAATCTAAAATATAAATCTTAAGGATGAATTGTTTTTAAAAGATACCACTCAAAACAGAAGAAGGGCAAAACAGAAGAAGGGTAAAACTTATCTTTAATGTTAATCTAAAATATAAATCTTAAGGATGAATTGTTTTTAAAAGATACCACTCAAAACAGAAGAAGGGCAAAAACCATTAATATACATTTCATTGATTCTAAGATGAACTTTTTTCATGTTCTACTATTGCTGAAGTCAAAATAAGTCTTCAAATCAATAATGTGTCATAGTGTAATTGGAAGTGTTTTTTACCTCTCAAGGTGGTACAAAAAAATCATTGTTAATCTTAAATTAATGATTTTTAGATTCAGTGAAATATATGATCTGTTTTCTGCCTTACTTTGTTTAAAGTGAATGGATGTTTCTCTACTTGTATTGTCTCTGCCTCTTTTTCCTAGCTTTTATTTTATTTGTTTATTTATATTTTTAAAGTTTATTTATTTATTTTGAGAGAGAGGGTGAGACCGAACATGAGAGGGGGAGGGGCAGAGAGAGAGGAGAGATTGAATCCCAAGTAGGCTTCCTGCTGTCAGTATAGAACCTGAGGCGGGGCTCGATTTCACAAATGATGAGATCATGACCTAAGTTGAAATCAAGAGTTGGGCACTTAACCAAGTGAGGTGCCCAGGTGCCCCTTTCCTAGCTTTTAAAAATGTATTTTAAAGAATCTACTTTTCCCTAATATTTGTATGAATATTGTTGGGTATTGTGTGTGGATGTATACATGACTTTTTACATATATATCACGTAAATAAATACACAATTTTATAGTTAGACATATTATAGAATATGCTCAAATTAAGTTGAAGTTATTTCATTAAAGGGAAGAAGCACTAGATGGGAAATACTTAGTATGAGGGTGAGGAAATTCATGCAGTATTTGGATAGTCATGTGTTGTTACTAACAGTGGTAGCTCATTGCACAATGACTTGGAGGCAGCCATCTTGACATTGACTGAAACAGCAACATGAAGGTGAAAACCTTACTTGGATGTCGTGTTCCAAAAGTCATTTTAATATGCCTTCTCAGCTATATCCGAATGATGCCAATAATAGTAACGCCAGTTTCTAAAAACTAAACATGGCCTGCCTGAACCTTATTTTTATAATGTAAAATGATGACATAAGTTTTTCTGAACCGCTGTGGTAAGCACTTGTTTCTCATGTATATTACTGGTTGCTATAACTCGGTCATTTCATTTTGTCATGTCACTTGTATTTTCAAAATTACTTGCAACGGCTACTGGAACAAGGTCAGTCATAGAGAAAGAATCATGCTGTATTCTTCCCCTGTAATTTCTCACTGTCCCTGATATGGTTGCAACAATGTTATTTAACTGGCTGATTGACTTAGAGGAGCCAGTCTTCAGCCTGCTTGTAAATAATGTCAGAATAAATAACCCATCTTAGGTAGTAGGCAAACTGGTTACATGACATTTTCTAGTTGTTATTATTTCAGTATTCACACTGAAATTCAAATTATTCAGTATTCACATTTCATCTGGCTATTTTGACTATACATGCACAAGTGTTTGTTTGATTCTCTCCTTATGTCCTTCACAAAATGAAAATGTCTTAAAAATTTTTCAGAATACAATTTATAACAATTTTTAAGATAGGAAGATAAATCAAAAGCCACATAGACATTGGCCACAATGAAGGGAGATAAATGTATTCAGAAAAGAGATCTAATGGTTGCCAGACCTAAGCATTGACCTTAGTTCTATGGTGTCTTGTACTTAGGCTCAAAAATATAATAATAAAAAAAAGCAGTAACATTCATGTTATCTGATAAATGTAAGTATGTATCTCTATCAGTCCTTCACAAATAGAATGCTTTGACTATGATGTTCAAAATAGATTTGTCAGGGGGCGTGAGGGTGACTCAGTCGGTTAGGTGTCTGACTTCACCTCAGGTCATGATCTCACAGCTTGTGAGTTCGAGCCCCGTGTCGGGCTCTGTGCTGACAGCTCACGGCCTGGAAACTGCTTCGGATTCTGTATCTCTGTCTCTCCACCCCTTCCTGGCTCATGCTCTGTCTCTGTCTCTGTCTCTCTCAAAAATAAACATTAAAAAAATTAAAAAATAGATTTGTCAGTTACTTACTTACATGTAGCTAAATGAGTAATATCATGAAATTCAACACATGAATAAAGCAGAACTGATATTTATAAATTATACTTTCTTATCAAGAATAAATTAGGTGAAGTCTATAGAATTCACTTTCTTTACAACTCTAGTGGTTTAATGATCTTTCCTCTTTTGGAGTTTCTGTTAATTTATTTTGTTGAAGAGACAAAAGTATGTTGAATAGCATAGCACAGATATGCCATATACTGCTTCAAAATGGCCTTTAAGTATAGTGTCTTCATTCTCATTAGAATTACAGTATAGAATTTCAAAATGTAAATATTGTTAATTACTCCATGGCTGTCACAGAAATTGAGCATATACATGTATGTATATACATGCACATACATTCAATTTCTATCACAGAAATGATACATACATACATATATTCAATTTCTATATATATTCGATCAACACACACACACACGCACACACGCGGCCACATTCATGTTGCTTTCACCAAAATGTACAAAGCAACAATTCACTTTTGTTGAAACCTTAACAACTGAAATGTGGCTAGTTAAAAGTCAGTCTCCAGGCCCTGTCTTTCCCAGCTGACAAAGATACACAGAGAGCCTACTGAACTCTACAGAGCAGTGGAGCCTTCTGAATCATTGAGGAATCTTTTTGGTCTGCAGTAACAAGCTGTTAGATGTGAGTAGTTCACCCAGGTGTAAACCTCTGCGTCTGAAGTTCAATATCTCATTAATTCTTGAAAGTGTTAAGATTAAAAAAAAATTTTTTTAACGTTTATTTATCTTTGAGACAGAGAGAGACAGAGCATGAACAGGGGAGGGACAGAGAGAGAGGGAGACACAGAATCTGAAACAGGCTCCAGGCTCTGAGCTGTCAGCACAGAGACCGACGCGGGGCTCGAACTCATGGACTGTGAGATCATGACCTGAGCCGAAGTCGGACGCTTAACCGACCAAGCCACCCAGGCGCCCCGAAAGTGTTAAGATTTTTAAAGTCCAAAAACAAGAAGAAGCTGTCATTTTATGTTATTTTAATGTCAAGTCTTAAATGACTGTCAATTCTGACAGACTTTCCACTTTCAAACCATGTCCGGAACAAAGTTTTGTTTTTAAAGAAATTGTGATTTCAAATTGCATGATAAATTCATGGGTGATGCAAGTTTCTCAGATCAGTTACAATAGGAGAGATTTCGGGCATGAAACTCAATGGGATCTTGGTAATTCAGACTGCCTGACATTAGAGCAAATGAATGGCTACAAAATTTGGCGCAGAATAAGACATTTGCACAGTCCAAAACATAGTACACAGTATTTAATCAGTAGAGCCAGCTTAGCGCTGGCCCAGCAATTATAAATTTTTGAGATGTGTGAGACTAGTAAGATTACTCCTGTAGGTGAGATGATCAGCAAGAAGTTCTAGGAGAATAGAGGTACTTGGAGCCAGACAAGTTAATGATAGCATTAGAAAATGTGATTTGTTCATTCACACCACAGTTCTAGTCACTGGCTGGAAAATGTCCTCATGCCTTCATTTGCTAGAAGGATCCATTCCTCTAGTCGGACACTAGCAAGAAATAGGCAGAAAATCAGGTTCTTATACAGATAGATTGAGACTATCTCAAGGGACAGTTTAGTACTGGAGGAAACTACCATGCAGGGGGAGGAAAGAAGTTCGTAAGACTAAGCCAGTATTTCAGACTCTAGGAATGCTCAGGTGCTACGTCTTAAGCTCTGGGCAAGATTTGTTGCCGAGCCTTCTAGACGATGGTGTTGAAATGTCTGATTTACTTACCGTTGTATGTACTTCTGACTCAGAAATCATGCAAGACTGAGTCTCAAGGTAGAGACATCGGTGGAGTGATTACAAAGGTAGGGGCTAGCAGATTTTAGTGAAGAGTTACAGTTTTCCTGATCACTTAATAAGAACACAATGTCACAATTGTGTCCAGAGCATGTAACAAAAGCACAAAAAGAGTAGCTAACCAAATGTGGCTTAGTTTTTCCTGCTTAACATGAAATTAGAAACCTTGCAGTCTAGGTTGGGTGCATCTGCCCCTGTATACCATCAAAAACTCAGTTGCCTTACCGCTTCCATATCTTACACACATCTTTTCCTCTCATCGTCACAAGAAGACTGCCCATTATATCCCATATTCCTGGCAGGAAGACTTTCTTTTTTGTTCATCAAAGAAAGCTATCTCTAACATCTCATCATCTAGAGAGATAACACATGACTATCCTTAACTGCTGAGAGATTATTATCTCTAGTACATTGCCTCCCTGAACACAATTTGTTATGTTAGTAAAAAAGAAGAGTTAAGTGGATATAAGGTGGACACCTTCATTGTCTGGCATGAATTGCTTATATATATTTACTATATATTTTGCTTTTTGGAATACAAGAAATTCATGATGAAATGGGTGGAGAAATTATTGCAGAAATCCTAGCTAGGAGGACATCACTTAAAAACAACACTAAGCTTGAGGATCATTTACTGCCTACCTATGAAAATATAATCTGCAATCGTTTTGGATTTTATAAGCTGTTAAAAACCACAAATATATGGATGTGAATGAAGGTACCCAATATAATACCCAATATAAAAAAGAGGGGTATTACATATCTCTGAATCATCAGGCATCATACATTGTTTTGATGCAAATGCAGGATTTATACATTTTAAATAGTTTTTTTTTAATGATTTTGGAGATAGTAGCACAATATAATTTGACATCTCCTGTGAGAGATGACATTGAATTTATAATGCTACATTGAAGACATTATGGGGATAAAAACATCCTAACAATCAATTACATTTCTCAGAGAGATGAAACAGACAGGCACATAGACATAGCTTTGTAATAGTTCCTTTTAAAACAATGGTATTCAGGTTTATAGCTCTAAATATTAAAGTACCACCACAGAATATAATGTTTAAAATCTAGAAAAGGAACAGTGGCAGTTGATAACATTTCAAGGCTACATAAGTGATCTAAAATTCAACTGTTTAAAGGTACCTTGGTTTAAGGAACAAATCGAGACTTTTTAGAACTTTGCAGGACTTGAAGGACATATAATTCCTCTCTGCTCTCCAGAAGACTGGAGTGAAGAATGAAAACAAAGGAAACAAAACTGATCCAACACTATTCTTAGTCACTGCTATAAAATGATAGAAGACAAAACAAGATTTAATCGTGTGCTGATAGTTTCTTTCCTCACAGATGGTATCCATTGATTTATCTTTATTGTCCTATTAGAAGAGACCTTGACAATAAAGTCACACAGGAATGCTGACCCACTCAGCTGTGGAGGCTAGGTGATTTGATATCAAACAAAATGGAAAATAAGGTATGATGGGAGTGTTTTTGCTGACAGAAACTGAGTTGGTGAAATATATGTTTCAGGACATAAATTAGTTAACATAAAGGTTACTTGGCAGTCGATGTGAAGGGAATAGTCCATGAGGCAAACAAAACACCATTATCTGAATTGTGTGTTTTGCAGAGGAAAATTCTCAAATTCTCTATATGTGTCTTATGATATTTTTCACCCGACTGACTAAAAATGATCACATTTAGCTTTTTCAAGCTAATGTAAACTTATAGTTTTACTGTGATGTTTTGAATGAAATTGTGTGTATAAAATTCTTATCCTGGTCCTACTAGTAGTGAACATTCAATAAGTGGCAGTTACAGTTAATATTTCATAACTATAAGGTCAACTAATCTTTGGCAAACAGGAAAGAATATCCATTGGAAAAAAATTCTCTTCCACAAATGATGTTGGGAAAACTGGACAGCGACATGCAGAAGAATGAATCTGGACCACTTTCTTATACCATACACAAAAATAAATTCAAAATGGATGAAAGACCTAAATGTGAAACAGGGAACCATCACAATCTTAGAGGACAACGCAAGCAGCAACCTCTTTGACCTCAGCTGGAGCAACTTCTTACTAGACATGTCGCTGAAGGCCAGGGAAACAAAAGTAAACATGAACTACTGGACCTCCTCAAGATAAAAAGCTTCTGCACAGTGAAGGAAACAATCAACAAAACAAAAAGGCAGCCTATGGAATAGGAGAAGTTATTTGCAAATGACATATCTGATAAAGGGTTAGTACCACAAATCTGTAAAGAACTTATCAAACTCAACACCCAAAAAACAAATAAGCCAGTGAAGAAATGGGCAGAAGACATGAACAGACACTTTTCTGAAGAAGACATCCAGATGGCTAACAGACACATGAAAAGATGCTCAACATCACTCATCATCAGGGACATATAAATTGAAACCCCAATGAGATGCCAACTCACACTTGTCAGAATGGCTAAAATTAACAACATAAGAAACAACAAGTGTTGGTGGGGATGTGGAGAAACAACAAGTGTTGGTGAGGATGTGCACTGTTGGTGGACTGCAAACTGGTGCAGCCACCCTGGAGAACAGCATGGAGGTTCCTCAAAAGGTTAAAAATAGAACTATGCTATGATTCAGCAATTGTACTTCTAGATATTTCCCTAAAGGATACAAAAATACAGATTTGAAGGGGTACATGTCCCAATGTTCACAGTAGCATTATCAACAATAGCCAAACTATGGAGAAAACCCAAATGACCACTGACTGATGAATGGATAAAGAAGAGGTAGTGTATATATGCAATAAAATATTACTCAGCCATCAAAAGAACACGATCTCGCCATTTGCAATGACGTGGATGGACCTAAAATGTATTATGTTAAGTGAAATAAGTCATTCAGAGAAAGAAAAACAAATACTGTATGATTTCACACACATGTGAATATTAAGAACCAAAACAGATGAACATATTCGAGGGGGAGAAAAAGAGAGGGAAACAAACCATAAGAAACTCTGAAAGATAGAGAACAAAGTGAGGGTTGATGGAGGGAGTTGGTTGGGAATGGACTAGATGGGTGATAGGTATCAAGGAATTTAAATACAAATTTGAAAAGAAAAAAATTATATTAAGAATATAAATTATAATAGCTTTAGAATATTTTTCACACTTGTTCTTAAAATGGTTTTTCTTTTTCTTTTTTCAATCACCTTTATTGAATGTATTTAACATAAAATATAGTGCAAATATTTTAAGTGAACAGTTCAATAAGCTTTGACAAATGTATATACCAGGTTAACACTGCTCCAGTATAGATACAAACCATTTCCATCACCAGAGAAAGTTTCTTCATACACATTTACAGTCAACCCTCCATCCCTAAACCACTGATTTTATTTCTATCATGATTTAAAGTTTTAGACTTTCAAATAATTGAAATAGTATTGTACTTACATTTTTATGCCTGACTTATTTCTCTTGGTATAATGTTTAGATATTTATTTATGTGTGTGCCAGTAGCCTGTTCATTTTTATTTCTGAGGAACCTTCTGTTATATGAATATTCCGCAATTTGTGTATACACTCACATGTTGATGAACGTTTGGGTGATTTCCTGTCAGGAAAACAAATAAAGTTACTATGAACATTGGTAAACAAATCTTGTCGACACATGTTTTCACTTCTCTTGGGTAAATAACTTACAGTGGAAATGCTAGGACATTGAGTAGGAATATATTTAACTTTATGAAAAATTGCCTATTTTCCAAATTGGTTGGACCACTTAATTAATTACCATCATCAATTTTTATCAGTATTTGGTCTTGTCAGTTTCTTTTTCTTTTTCATGGGTATGCAGTGGTGTACCTTATTGGTTTTGTTGATGACTAGTGTTGAGTATTTTATGATGTACTTATTGGCCGTTTGTGTATCTACTTTTTGTAAAGTTTCTTTCTGAGACTTTTGCCCATTATTGTTGAGTTGCTCTTCTTTATATAAATTGCTGTGTATATTTAAATAGGAGTCTTTTGTCAGCTAAATGTTTGCAAATATTTTCTCTCATTTTGTGGCTTGACTTCTCATTTTTTTAACAGTGTATTTTGAAGAGCACAAGTATTTAATTTTAATGATATCTAACATCTATTTTTTATGATTAGTGCTTTTTGTGTCCTGTTTAATAAATCTTTGCCTACCCCAAGTTCATTACTTCTCTTTGTATGCTACAATTTTGAATTCTATTGACTTGCATTCAGGTTCAAGGATCTTCCTGCTTTTGTGCCAAATACGCTTGAAATTTAAGTACCAGTTGTCTAAGACTTTTTGTTTTTTTAGCCCAGTCCCCAATTTGCCAAGCTGCCAAAGGGGCTGAATGCTATATTATATTATATGTTGAATTGGATCAGGCTTTGGTTACAACAGTTTCCAAAACATTTTGAAAGTGAATTCAGCCTCCCCTTCCAGGAGGGCACTGGAACTAAAGATGACAATACTGCCGGACCTCAAAACTGTGTGACCTTGAACCTGTTAGATAGACCTAGAACCTGTAAGACTTGGGAGATCTAGAGATCTTGGGACCAAGTTTTTTTGCAGACTCTGAGATTTCTATACCATAAGCTATGGGATTTTCAAGGCTGGGGGGCTGTGAGACTGGAAGGTCTTGACACTGAGATGGCAAGACAACAGCCTGGAGTGGAGGAGCTGGATTCTATGAGAGTCACTGACAGTGAGATGTTAAGACAAGAGACTGAGGGGTGCCTGGGTGGCTCAGTCGGTTAAGTGTTTGACTCTTGATTTTGTCATGATCTCACAGTTCATGATTTTCAGCCCCATGTCGGGCTCTGAGCTGATAGTGTGGAGCCTGCTTGGGATTCTCTCACTCTCCCTCCCTCTCTGTCCCTCCCCCACCCACTCTCTCTCTCTCTCTCTCTGAAAATAAACATTTTTTAAAAAGACAAGAAACTGATATATTCAGATATCAGAATTGTGATACTTTGAAACCAGAGAGATTTTTGGCTTTCCAGCCATCCCCAACCTCTGACAACTCTGCAAAACTTGTGTGTAAATGCATTACTTGGCAGAAGAACATTATCCTTGAGTTTGAACTTTTTCCTGATCAAAGCCTGACACACTAGACCACAGCTTTGCCAGAAGTTTGCCCGGTTTCTCCTCACACAAGACAAGGCTTTCATTTTGCAGAAGGCTGTACTAGGCCTGACCTCTGCCTTCACCACAGCTTCCGCCATGAGTGTCAAGTGTGAAAGCTTCCTCCCTCTGCTCCCTTATTACTGTGGGAGGGCTCATCTCTTTGAGTTCACTGCTTTTAGGTTTCAGGTTTCTTTGTGTCCACGTCTCTTTGATGAAAATATGTAATTTTTTGAGTGAAATGTTTACATGTATATGGAAATATGCACTAAAACAGAATGAGTCAGTGAAACTTTGCCAAAGCAGAATCACAAACTTTCATTGGAGAGGTCTGGTCAGCTAGCAGCAGTGATCCCCAAGCAAGAAGACCAAGGAGAAGCCAGGAGACCTCTGTTCAAACGTCTCTTTTCATGATACCCCAAGTCACTTCTCCTACACATACACCCACACAGATTTAGGAGTATGGGCATGTTCCTCATGTGCAAATACTTTTAGTTTTTGTAATAAATATAAAATTGGCAGTGCTTATATACCACAGCACAGACAATATTTCAGACTTACTATGAATATTTCTGTCTATATATCTCATTCAGAATATGTAAACTTGTTTATGCAGTAATTTTTTATTGTTTCAGTGGGAGTAAAAGGTATTTCATATCCTTCTACACCCCACTGGTAGTGGAAAATCAAGGTTTCCCAACTTTGCAGGTATTTGGAGAATGTGGAGCCCATTTGTTCCAACCTTTCACAGAGAGTCCCCTGATGTCAGTAGTTGAGACAGATTCAATCACAGAGTATGGTGGACTCTTAAATTGGTTACTTCAATTGGGCTTTCCTTGTCTTTGTGGTGAATAGTGACTGATAAGTGTGCCAAATCTGGATTTTAAGCATAAAAGTTTTAGCATTATAGTTCTGCATTGGAATCTCTAATATAAAATTGAGGCTTCCATTTCCCCTACCTCATTTATTTTGTCATTTGAACTGAACATTGGAAATAGAGGAATTTACAACTTGTGTATAAGGTATCATTTGGGAATAGAACTCCCCAGGCAGAGGCTTATTGCCTCTTAGTTCATTTAGGATCATTTTTTATTCTTTTTTCTTTTCAGTTGGATGTTGAAAATGGAGCTATCTAACATAGCTGCTATTGTACTATTTTTTAACGTTATATATAGAATGAATATTCTAAATGGGTTAGACCTTGAAAGCTGGGAGTAGGAAATGAGCATTGTGTCAGGGAGAAAAGAGAAGGATTTAATTACTGCCTGTCGACAGCATTGTTAGAGTAATTACTGACAGGAGAAGACGTCAGAAATGAAATAGAAAAAGGAAGGTCACTCCTGAGTTTTCTTATAAAGCATTTATCATTTCACAACATAGAACATTTTTAGTACATCTTTTTCTGATATGATAAAATGTTAGAGGCAGATGTCCTCAAGATACTGTGCTAAATAATTCCACTGTCCTTTTTTTTCTTTTTTCTTTCTTTCTTTTCTTTCTTTCTTTTTTTTTTTTTTTACCACCTGCAATGTTCATAATAGTGACATGCCAGAAGAAAAATTACAGGTTTGTCTTGAGCTCCCCCTAAGGATTAGTCCCAATAGCAATATGGCATATATAATATTCCAGACTTTGTGTGTTAGTGTGTTGATTTATATATATAGTCTTCTCTGTTTATGACTAAAATTTCTGAAGGAAAACCAATTTTAAGATGGCTTCCAAGGACAGATTTTCAATATTCAATATAAATGTGTTATAAACAAAGTCTAATATATTCATTAAAGTTCTTACATCTGGAATTTATGTTTCTAAAGTTAAAGTATATGATGGACCCTTTGACTTTGAAATTGTAGAGTAGATTGATGAACAATGAAATCCCCTCTGGCACCCCATGTTTAAGGGAAGGCACAGACATGCACAAGTGAATCAATCTTCTGAGGATAGATGCACTTCTTCCTATGATACGGAGTTTTCAACATTCTGTGGTTTAAATTTTTGAAGAAAAATGGGCACGAAGAAAAACTATTTGAATTCTAAATTTTTAGTTATAATTATTGTAGTATACATTACTTCTAGCATCAATTCAAAGACATTGTCATCCTTTTATTCCTTTGTATGTTTTTCATTTGTATCAATATTCTTTTTGAATTTTATCTTCTCCTTGAAGGATAAAGATAAGACACAAATACCTCATAAATTCTCAATAAAAGTAAGTGAATTTGAGAAAAATGAAAGATATTTCTTCCTTGCAGAGGTGATAGAATTTCACTGAAAAATATTTGGTAAGTCAGGTTTTAGTCAGAAATGTTAACATAACATTTTAACATCGTATCAGAAAACTGGGCTGAATGATGTTTCAGTTAGGTGTAGTGTAATCTAGAAGAGTGGCTTACTTCTTAAAATAAATGGATTAGGAAAGAAATTCAGGATCAAAATTATGTATTGGGACTAGATGGGATAACAAAATGGAATAACAGGGACCAGATCTAGCTTCTCACTGAATCAACCAAAAAAACGGGGGTGAGAGGTGGGAAAGGAAGATACAAGAAGCAATTTGTTTTTCAAGACACAGGACATCAGCTAATAAAAGAGTGACCTTGAGAAATGGGAAACAAATGAGAGGAACTCTACTGTTTCTCTAGCTTACTGCCTTGAGTTTCCAGTCCATGATACAAAAAGGGAACCCAGGGGGAACTAGACAGACTCCCTTAATTGAGGGGGATGAGACCAGGATCCCAGGAGACCAAGTTCTTAAAGTTAGTAAGACAATGTAACCGAGAGGAGAGAGTTGCAAAGAGAGAGAACTCCAGAGATCTGAAGAAGTTCCCTTTTTAGTATTCAGTAGAGCACTGCCTGGCTCATGCATGTGAGGAACCTACCCATGATTGGGAACAGAACCATCTGATGGGTTAAAACTAATAGGGTCTGGTGCTCACATAGGGCCAGAAATAAATGTTCATTCCTACTAATGGAGCAAAGAAGAAATCAAAAGGAAAATAGAAAATATTTTGAACTGAATGAAAATGAAAACACAACATATCAAAAGTGTAAAATGTTGCTAAGGCAGTACTTAGAAGGAGATTTGGGGGTATTGGATGCTCATATTTAAAAAAAAAAGAAATTAATGTCAGCTTCCACTTTAATAAACTAGGGAACAAAGACTATCTAAGGAAAGGAACTCCAAAGTAGCATAAAGATCACAGCGGAAATCAATGAAATAGAAACAGAAAATCAATAGAGAAAATAAATGAAGCTTAAAGCTGATATTATGAGATCAATGAAATTGATACACATTTATTCAGAGAGAGAGAGTGTGTGTGTGTAAATTAGCAATATCAAAGATGATAGGAAGAGTCATTATGGACTCTAAAGACATTATCAGGATAATAAGGGAATGTCATGAAATCTTTACAGCTATATATTTAACAACTTGATGAAATGGTTAAATTCCTTGAAAACACCTATTACAAAGCCAACTCAAGAATAAATAGGCAAACTGAATGGCCCTATAGCTATGAAAGGGATTGATTTTGTGGTTAAAAACATTTCCTCAAAGGAGATACTATGCCCAGATGGCTACACTGGTCAATACTACCACATAGTTAAAGAAGAAATAATATCAATTCTACACAAACTCATACAAAACAAAACATTAAAAGAGGATTGTCTCAGTTCACTTCATGAAGCCTGATACCAAAATTAGGGAGAGGCATTATAAGAAAAAAAAAAAAAACACAAAAAACAATAGATCGATAACCCACAATGAACATAGATGCAAATATTCAAACAAATTTTTATCATATCAAAACCAGATATATTGAAAGGATATATATTTCATGTCCAAGAAGGATTTATCCCAAGAATGCATGGTTGGTCTAACATTTGAAAAGCAATCAATATAATTTACTATATTGATCAAGAAAAAAAGAAAAGTGTATGATCATCTCAACGGATGCAGAAAGAGCATTTGACAAAACCCAACATCCATTCATGATAAAAATTCTTAGCAAACAAAGAACAGAAAGGAATTTTCTCAACTTTATGAAGGGATCATATGAAATATCTGCAGCTAACATTGTATTTAATGAAGAAAGACTGGGTGTTATCCCTTTAAGATCAGGAATGAGACAAAGACATCTACTCTCACCTCTTGTATTCAACATTGAAGATTCCAGCAAGCGAAGTAGTCAAGAAAAAGAAGTGAAAGACATCTAGTTGAAAAGGAAGATGTACTTCATGGATGAAATGGACTAATTCATCCAGTATTCATAGACAACATCATCATCTATCTAGAAAACCCAGTAGAATATACAATAACTTGCTAGAACTGGCAAGTATTTTAGCAGATTGCAGGATATAAAGTCAATATACAAAACAATTGCATTTTTATTTGCTAGCAATGAACAATTAGGAATTGAAATTAAATAAATAACACTATTTTCAATAACATCAAAACATGAAATATCTTGGGATAAATATGGCAAAGATGTGCAAATCCTGTACACGAAAATATTGTTAAGAGAAATTAAAGACCTAAACAACTAAAGAGTTTCAGTGTTCACAGTGAAAAAGACTCAATATTCTTAAAATGCCAATTCTTTCCAAATTGACCTCTTGGTTAAATGAAATCCCAATAAAAATCTCAGAAGACTCCCTTGTTGAGATTTATAAGCTAATGTTAAAATCTGTATGGAAATGCAAAAATTTAGAAATGAACAAACAACCTTGAGAATGAAAAATAAAGTTAGAAAAATCCACGTTGCCTAATTTCAGTCTTAGTATAAAGCTATGGTAAACAAGATAGTTTTGGTATAAAGATAAGCAATTTGATAAATGGGATAAAATAGAGACCAGGGGTGCCCAGGTGGCTCAGTCGGTCAAGCATCTGATTCTTGATTTCTGCTCAGGTCATGTTCTCATGGTTCGTGAGATTGAACTGTGTGTTGGGCTCTGTGCTGACAATGCAGAGCCTGCTTGGAATTCTCTCAGCCCCTTCCCACTTGCACTCTCTCTCTATCACAAAATAAATAAATAAACTTAAAAAAAAATAGAGACCAGAAACAGAACCATAATCATAAGGACAATTTATTTTCAAAAAAGGTGACAAAGGCAGTGCACTGAAGAAAGAATAATCTTTTTCACAAATATTGCTAGAACAATTGGATATCCATAAAAAAAGAATTTGTATCCACATTTTATAACATATACAAAAGTTAACTCAAAATGCATCGTGAACCTAAAGGAATAACCTAATTTGCTAAAACTTCTAGAAGAAGGTATAGAATAAAATCTTTATGAATTTGAGTTTGGCAAAGATTTCTTAGATATGCTGCCAAAAGCAATATACATAAAATGTTGATAAGTTGGACGTTATCAAAATTTTTAACTTCTTGTCTCTGAAAGACACAATTAGGGTAATGGAAAGGAAACCACATACTGAAAAAATAATTACAAACTATATATCTTATAAAGGCCTACTGTTATTAGTTGTGTCTCCCCAAAATTCATGTTAAAGCCCTACCTACCCAGTGTGACTGCGTTTGTAGACAGGGCTTGTAAGAGGTAATGAACGTTACATGAGGTCATAGTGTGAGGCCCTAATCCAATATGACTGGTGTCCTTATAAGAAGAAGAGACACCAGGGATATGCATGCACTGAGAACAGGCTGTGGGGACACAGTAAGAAGGTGGCCGGCCATCTGCAAGCCAAAGAGAAAGACCTCAAGAGAAACCAATGCTGTCATCTCCTCAACTTTGGACTTCCAGTCTCCAAAACTGTGAGAAAATAAATGTCTGCTGTTTAAATCACCCAGTCTGTGGCATTTTGTTATGGCTGCCCAGATGATTGATGCATTTAGTATCTGAAATATATATTGAACTCTTAAACTCAATAATAAGAAAAGAAACAATCTATTTTGAAAAATGGGCCAAAGATTTGAATAGACAACTCACCAAACAGGATACAGGATGGCAAATAAGCATATGAAAAGACCCACAATATCATTAATCATTAGAAAAATACAAATTAGGAATCATAGCACATTATTACTACAAATTCATTAGAATGGGTAAAACTTAAAAGTTTTGGAGAAGATGTGGGGAAAATGGGATTCTCCTACACCGATGGGAATGTGATTCAGGCATTCTACTCTATGGTACTTTGTTATAGGATCCTGAAGTAGGAAAATGGGTATTTTCCTTATCCTTAGTATGTGATGGTTGTGTGGGCATACAAACAGCTCAACACATCAGGTTTTTTACTTAACCTGGAATTTATTGTGTATGGATTCTATCTCAGTAAAGCAGTTAAAAAGTAAATTAAAAATGCACCGGTACGTATATTGAATGGAAATTATTTTTAGTTGTTTACCAAAGTTTAGCAAATAACCTAACACAGTAGCTTCCTGGCAAGCATGAGACAGTTAAACACATCTTCCATATATTAATTAAGCTTCTGCCTCAGATTAATTATGCCTATTATAGGAAAATGCAATGTTTTGTCTTGTGACATAAATTAATGATATTTTATAATCATTCCTGGTGACTCAACATCATAATTTCTTTCCAAATAGCCAATTCTATCAGGTAATTTTACCTTTAGTTCCTAGATGAACTAATAACTTCAAGTGAACTCTTTCCAGACCTGAGTCACCTAATGACAAAAATAAGAAGGCAACTATTTCAGTGGTTATGTGACTGTATGTCAATGTGTCGTGACAGGATCTGAATACCTCTGACTAATTCTGTCAATGCAGTTTGACTTTGACTGCTTTAATAATCTCTATATTGCTGTGGCGCCTGGGTGGCTCAGTCCGTTAAGTGGCTGACAAGCATCTGACACTTGATTTTGGCTCAGGTAGCAGTTTTCTGGTGGTGAGATTCGGCCCCACATCAGGCTGGGTGTGAAGCCTGCTTGGGATTCTCTCCCTCCCTCTCTTTCTGCTCCTCCCCTGCTTGTGCCAACTCTCTCTCTTTCAAAATAAATAAATAAGCTTTAAAAAATGATCTCTTTATCTCTACTTTTTTCAATTCATCTTCATACCTCTCCTCCTATTACCTCTTTAACTTTTTCCAGACTTTCTGACTCACTCCTCAAATGAAATGGCTTTATCAAGGTTAACAGTGAGTTATACCCCACCAAAGCTAATGGTCAATGATCTGTCTTCATTTTAGTAGACCTCTTAGCTGCTTATGACATGGTTTACCACTTGCTTCTCCTTGAAGTATTTTCCCCCTAGGTGACGTCTTATTGTTGTTTTTCTCCCCCTCTCTCCTTTTGTCATCTTTCCTGACTTTTCTCCATCTGACATCTAAATGTTGCATTTCATGACCCAGTCGTCTCGTTTTCTCTGCCTTTTCTCTTGGACAAATGGATTTCATTTCATCCTAAAGCTTCCAACAGTTTCTCTGTGCTGGTGGTCCTCAAATTTCTATTTTATTGAATCCAGACATTTTTTCCCTTCGTTAGGTAACTCTGCATGTGGAAACCCCAAGTGGTTTCAGCCACTCCAGAGTCCACATAAAGAGGTTTAACAAGTAAGAGACGCCCTGCTCTCTACAGGTTGTATGCTAAGCATTTGCACATTTGTTGTCTTGTCAGACTGTTCTCTCTAACATGCTGCTAGGCAGGAATTATATACCTTATCCTCATTTTACAGATTAAGAAACTAAGAGCCAAAGACTCACTGAGAGTCATACTGTTAACAGACTAGATTTACAGAAAAGCCCACTTTTATATCACTAGACTGTGAGCAATGGGAAAGCAGGGACTGTCCAACTCTTCATCATTATCCTTAGTTGTGTAAAACAGGAGTCATAATCACTTAATTGAATGTATTTATTCCAATGTTTCCTGTTAAAATTATTTCTAATGTACAGAATAAACCCATTTGGCTGATTAAAAATTGTTATCCTCTGATAATCAAGGATCTAGAATGTTTCTCAATCAGTATTTAGATCACTAACTTTTACTGTATATTTTTAAAGTCGAAACCTCGGAATAAATGAAAAAATAAATGAACAAAACATAAAATGAACATTTTCCCAAAGGAATTTAAACCCAGAAAATTTTCCCAGAGTAAGATGAGATTAAATCATATTATTGACTTATTTTTGTTGTTTGCTTTATTTTCCTAAGAATCCAAAAAAAATTTTTTTTTAAATTTGAGAGCTGTAGTTCATGGGTCATTTGTTTTCCAAGTAACAAGTTACTTTGTGACATCATATTAGCATTTGTCAGTTTCACATATCATAATGTGTGGGGAATGAAGAGACTAAAAAGGAAGTGACAACTTGCTGGTCAAATCTGGAGGAGATATGGGACTAGTAATAGCTTCTCATTGGAAGGTTTTCCAAAACAATTATTATAACACTAACTTTAAATCTTTGGTACTATAAATGATAAGAGTAACCAAAATAAATTCCAGCAGATTAATGAGTAGGAGTATTTTTTCTGAATCTAAATAGGAGTAAAGGGGGAAAAAGTTCTTTCTCTGTAAAGAATGGGTTACACAAAGCCACAATGAGGAAAATGTGTACCGTTCTTTAAACAAAAGTGTCCTTACAAAGGAGTGGGGGGGGGGGTTCTAAGAAGATGACAGTCCCAACGATAGCATAGATTCTGGATTTTCACATCCTGAATGAAAACAAATAGCAAAACCACACACTCAAACTAAATCACATGGATAGCATGGAAAACACAACAAAATGACAAGGTATCCCACACACTCCAAAACACAAGAAGATGGGGGGAAAGCCCCAGCAGCCAGGAGACCAATGCCATCAGTGTGTATGAGAACAGACAGAAGCAACAGAGTGCCTAAAGGAGTCATCGAACAAGAGAACTCCTGACTAGCAAACTTCATGGAGGGCCAATGTGAGCACAGGGACTGAACCGTAAGGGCTTTTGCTCACCCCAGTGGTGGGTGGGTGATTACAAGAGTCCTGTAGAATGTCTAAGAGGTCAGAGCCCTGAAGGAAATAGAATATTAAAAGGAACAAATTTTAAATCAAAAGAAACAAAGACTTGAAAACCATTTAAGAGAAGCAAATACTGAAAGCACAATTATCATACAGATTTTAGGATTCCTTGAAAAAGAAAATCAAGGGAATAATGGGAAACGGTACTAAAATCATGACTAACCCTGTAGCAGTGCCCATCCCTAGTGCGCAGGTGATTCTGAAATACCATCCCCATTAACAGGGCTTCTTTGGCTGATTCCAGGTCTGGGGCTGAAATGTACAGAGGAACTTGGACATGTTAATATATCAACAGCAAGACAGCTATGAAAGACTGTTACTAGGACGTGTCAAAAAGAATGTGAAGCTGCTTCAACTGACCAAAGATAGCATAATTTGAGCTTCATTAGGGATAAGAATTGCAATAGATAGAAATCCATGTAATATTTCTAAATTCTTGAGTTTGTAATGATACTTTTCATTTAATAAAGAAACCTAATTGGTTACTTTCTGAGGATGAAGTAAAACCAATTGATCAGATTAAAATAGTAGTTATAAGGAAATAATCAACATTTATTTTGACTTTTCCAATATGAACTATACCATTGGGTTAACAAATAGATGAGTGAAAGCAATTCCTTATTAAATTATTTCAGATAACAAATGAAACAAAATGAGTGAATATCACAATTTTGCAACCTCCCCCCATAACCTTTTTAAAGTTTATTTATTTTGAGTGAGAGAGAGAGAGTACATGTGGGAGGGTCAGGGAGAGAGGGAGAGAGAGAGAGAATCCCAAGCAGGCCCTGCACTGTCAGTGTGGAGCCTGATGCAGGACTCAAACTCATGAACTGTGAAATATAACCTGAGCTGAAATCAAGAGTTGGATGCTTAAGTAACTGAGCCATCCAGGCACCCCATGATTCTGTAGCCCTTAATGAATGAATGGCCATAGGCATTGAGCATGCAGGGATGCTGATACTAAACACAGAAATCATTGACAATGTTTATTCAAGTTCAGCAATCCCACTCTTAAGTATATATCTGGAGGAACTGAAATCAGTATCTCGAAGAGATGTCTGCACACCCATGTTTACTGCAACATTATTCATGATACCCAAGACATGGAAACAAAGGTCCTTCAACAGATGAATGGATAAAGAAAAATGAGTATAGATACATATAAGGGGATATTATTCAGCCAAAAAAAAGAAGAAAATCTTGCCATTTGCAACAACATAGATGAATCTGGAAGTCCTTATACAAGTGAAATAAGCCAGCAGAGGAAGAAAAGTACTGTATGGTATCACTTGCATATAAAATCTCAAAAAAAAAAAAGCCAATTTCATAGACACAGAAGATAATGGTAATTGCCAGGAGCTGGGGGAAGTGAGATATGGGGTGATTTAAGTCAAAGGGTAGAAAAATTCAGTTATAAGAAGAGTAAGTTCTGAGGATAAGATAAATATGTATGAATATATATCCATGCTAATGTACAGCATGGTGATTATAGTTAATAATGCAGTGTTGTATACTTGAAAAGTTGCTGAGAGTAGATCTTAGGCATTCTTACTACACACACACACACACACACACACACACACACACACACATACGAGTTAACTATGTCAACTATGTGAGGTGAGGAATGTGTTAATGACCTTGATCTTGGTAAACATTCTACAACGTATATGTATAACAAATCATCACATTGTACACTTTAAATATATACAATTATATTTTTTGATTATTTCTCAAAGAAGTTAAAAAAATTGGAGACAAAATGGAGTCCCTTATGATTGAGATCAGAATACGAACACATATAATTCATTCTCTCAACTAAAATGAGGGACAATGTAAAATTATTCATTCAGCCACCCATCTATGTATTAAATAAAACCAAATGATGTTACCCTAATTAACTAGTCTGTCTCTCTCATACATGCACACACAAACACATACACACACAGAATCATATTTTACTTGTGGTATTTCAGTGATTGTGAGAACACAGATAAATGACACATATCTTGATTTTAGGATTAATGTAGTCTACTGGGTGTTTGCAGAGAATTATATCAAATACATAATTCCAAAAGCTTCCCAAGAGATGTCCAGAGCTACGTGGAATTTTTTGAAAACTCACTCACACAAAACAAATAAAGCTTTTAATTTATTGACCCTTCAAAGGCCATTTAAGGTCTTGCTGTATAAACATTCTTACATTACACTTTACTTTGTTAAAAAAAATAAATTTGTAATTTCTGATTTTCTCCCAGGAGTTGGCTGTATGAAATTTTTTTTCAATGTGATTTTGAAGATTCAGTGGGATTCAGTTCTATTCTTCATTATAATTCCTGGATGAAAGCAAACATTAAACACATGTTAAGTTCAGGCCACTTTCAAGTTATTGATGTTTCTAAGCAAGAAGGGTACTACTAGACCCATTAATTGCTCCTTCTGTATTAAGATGAATTGGTTAAACCTGGGAAGGATATTCAAGGGAGAATAGCTGTCTTCTGGACACTTTACTGTGTGAAAGAATTAATGTAAGGTAGGCCTTTAGGTTAGGAGTCCATGAAATTACATTATTAAAAATCCCAAAGACACAGAAAAGTCTAAAGACAAAAAGAAAATACTACCATCCGACCCCCAAAAATAACTATCTTAAAACTTTCACAAATACCATTCATAAAACTTTTTTTATACATAAATGAATATGTAGTTATACATGTAGCCTTACATGTATACATATCTATTCATCTATGTTATCATACATGTTTTTTGATATAGGTTTACATACACATACAGATAAAAGGATAAATAAAGGAAAATTAACTTCTTTAAAATGGGATCAACTTTTAATGCAATTTTAAATACATTTAAAAATGTAACTCTTACTGAGAATAATAGAGAACGAACTGAAAAACTTAAGGAACTGCTTAACTTCCTGTACATAATTCTTCATCCCAAGAGAAGTTTCTAGAGATAACTCTACAGATGAAAATAAAAACTAAGATGTTGGAGTTGTTAAAATTAT
Organism: Leopardus geoffroyi; assembly: GCF_018350155.1. NCBI lineage: Eukaryota > Metazoa > Chordata > Mammalia > Carnivora > Felidae > Leopardus > Leopardus geoffroyi. Next base: position 102,630,510 of record NC_059338.1, on the reverse strand, counting down.
AATTGACATGGGTCACCTGGGTGGCTCAGTCAGTTAAACATCTGACTTCTGCTTAGGTCATGATCTCACTGTTTGTGAGTTCGAGCCCCGCGTTGGGCTCTGTGCTGACAGCTCGAGCCTGGACCCTGCTTCAGAATCTGTGTCTCCATCTCTCCTTGCCCCTCCCCTGCTTATACTGTGTCTCTCTCTCATTGTCAAAAATAAACACTTATAAAATTTAAAAAAAAATTCTGATTGACAGATGAGGAAATTGACACATTTCATTTCCTTTGAACTATATTGTGATAGGATGGATTTGAGAACATCAAAACGTATACATATTATATTAGTTTATAAACTATTAGTTTTATATTTGAATATATTCAATTTCCATCAACTGTATTTTAATCATATCCGATAGATGAAAAGAGCTTTAAAACATCTTTTTTAGTTCACAGGCAGGAATAGACATGCATGCAGGTGGGCACTTATTAATTTGATTTACTCATTTAAATATTTATTGAGGGTCTGCCATATCCCAGGAACTGTGTACTCGGGTTCAGATGGTAAGCAATACCAGAAATCATCCCTGCATGAGGTTACATTATAGCCCAGGAACAAAGGTAACATGAGATGACACATCAGAAACACCAGCATACATGTGGCCCTCAAGAAATGTCAATTTCCTTCCTGTCTTGATCTCTCTCCACTCCCAGTCCATTTTGGGAGTTCCACTGCTAATCTCCCTCCCTCCAATCTCTTAGGCCCTCCTTCTAGCATCTGTCAGTAATGCCTCTCACTTCTGACCCTCTGTCCTGCATTGAAGTCTTTAGAACTATCTCTGATGCTGAGACCTAGTCTTATCAATCTACTTTCTCCACCATTACACACACCCTGCCTTATAATACCTTTTTTTTTTTTTAACACATCAGCATCTGTGGGGAGGGAATTTTTCACGAACCCCCTGAATAAATATCCTTGAGAAAGTAATCATTTGTCAAATGGTGAAGGAATGTTCTAGGTGCTCAGTCAGCAAAATGAAACCTACATAGGTTAATGTGGCTTTACCAGGGAATAAAAATAGTAATAGTCTGTAACATTTATTGCATTTACTATTTGCTAGGCACTATCACAAGCAGGCTGATTATTTTACTTGAGATAATCTTATCGTTTTTTTATCTTACTTAAAATAATCTTATTATCTTAATTAAGATGATCTATTACAACAATCCTGTGAAGCAGGTGACTGTCTTACTAATGGTGGAAACTGGGGCGGAGTTACTTGCCCCAAGTAACAAAGGTAGTGGTGAAGTCTTACCTCCAGCTATGAAATCAGAAAGACCGTAAGCTTTTAAGTATGGCTTGAAAAATAGGTAAAAACCTATGAAAGAAGACTTACAAAGTTTTACAATTTCTGAGGAGATCATTTGTTAGCATAGAATCAGAAACAATAGGGGCTTGGAGATTTGAGAAAAAATAACGCAAATTCTGGATCCTATATGTTAAAAAAAAAAAAAAAAAACATTTTGGCTCCTGATAGGTCTTTTGCCTTTTTGTACATCTTATAGCTAATATGGATAACACTGGAGCCTCCTCTTGCCAAAAGCTAGTCCCTTCTCAGCGTTCTGGATTTCATTTCTTGACACTTCAGAGTCTCCACTTCTTACTCAGCCCTCCCCCACCACTCCCGCAGCATCGGTCTATTTTTTCTCTCTTGGGTAGCTTTTAGTTCTAATGGTTCTCATCTTTAATAGTCCCTCCAGCTACATCTTCATTTATGTGTTTTGCGATCCCCAACACTAAGAATTGCAAGGCCCGAGACTTTAGTTTTTATTGCTGAACTGAAAAGTAGGAATGTACTCTCTCAGATTGCCAAACTGTTCATTGTCTTTGCCAAACTCAGACTCACAGAATGTCCTTTTGCAGTCTTGCTGATCCTTAGGCCATCTACTTCTGAGAAGTGAAACAGAACATTTGCTTTGCCTCACATCACATGGTCATGTCCTTGTACCTTTTTATTTCAGACCAATCCAGGGCCTGGAACATAGAATTTGCTGTCAGAGGCTACAAATAAAGAGTTTCTCTGTTGCTCCACTTTGATCTTCTTTACTTTAAGATCCTTACACCTCCTGGTCACACTTGTTGAAAGGGGTTTGCACTTGACACGGATGCCTCAACCTTCAGTTTCTCTTCAACCCATTTTCATCCAGTTTCCACCCCCACCCACCTTCCAAAATTGCTCTCACACCTCCACTCTACCAGTTCTAATAGGACTTTCTTGGCCTTATCTTCTCTAACATCTCAAAGCTTTTAATGCATTAGGTCACTCTCTCTGAAACACTCTCTCCTCTTGGTATTCCTTACTCAGGGAGTTCTTTGTTCTAGCTCTACCACGTTCTAGATGGGTCATTTTGGCAAATTATTTAACCTCTCTGATATGATCTAATTTATGAAAGAGATCTAAAAACAACCTCCATGTAGGGCGCCTTGGTGGCTCAGTCTGTTAAGCTTCCATCTTTGGCTCAGGTCATGATCTCATAGTTTGTGGGTTCAAGCCCTGCGTCGGGCTCTGTGCTGACAGCTCAGAGCCTGGAGCCTGCTTCGGATTCTGTGCCTCCCTCTCTCTGCCCATCTCCTGCTCATGCTGTCTCTCTCTCTCTCTCTCTCTCAAAAATAAATAAACATTAAAAAAATTAAAAACAACCTCCATTTTATTGTTTCTCCAAAAGTATTGAGTACAAGTTACAGAAAAAGATTATTTCACCATTTATGAGTTAAATACAGCAGGCAGTATAATTTTGCATTAACTGTATGTATCTGCAAGAAGATCAGAAGGGAACTAAATGTAAGGTCATTGTATGTAGTATGAGAATAATGAGTCTCTTTATAACAACCGATTCTGAGCAGTCTAATTTTGTTCAAAGTGTGGACAATAGCAGAGTTTATATGAGACAGGCTAGACTCTCAAAAATAAATCTCATAAAAAATGCTTAACAAAAAAGAAATTGGTTATAAGAGAAAGAAACTACTACTTAATCAAAGCTTACTTTTGGCATTATGATTAAACTTCAAAGCACTGGAATGCTACCATAACATTAAATAGTACAAACTTAGCTTCTTTCACTCTCAAGATAAAAGCAATTATAATTTGTAAATGGCCATCTCAGTTAGTTTTGAATATTCACCTTGTAATTACATTCAGCACGAGGTTAATTGGAAAACTGTTTTTCTGATTCAACTTGAATGTTTATGTAATTATGTAATTCTTATACATGTAACCAATATTAAGAAAGCAATTGATTTGAATACCATTCTGATTTTATGACAAAAAATACTCTGACAAAAATAACCTATGTAAATAATGTTATTTGGGGAAAAAATCAGCTTTTGGCTCAACTCACAATGTAATTTATCTACGGGTACAGATGATTCTCTTAACTTTTTGATGGACAAGTGTGCTTTTCAACTAAAACACTACCAAGCTGTTGGGGCGTTTGGGTGGCCCAGTCAGTTAAGTGTCTGGCCTTAGCTCAGGTCATGATCTCACGGTTTGTGAGTTCGAGCCCCACGTCGGGCTCTAGGCTGACAGCTCAGAGCCTGAAGCCTGCTTCAGATTCTGTGTGTCCCTCTCTCTCTGCCCCTCCCCTGCTCACTCTCTGTCTCTCTCAAAAATAAATAAACATTAAAAAAAATTTATTTTTATTTATTTTTTTTTAATTTTTTTTTTCAACGTTTATTTATTTTTGGGACAGAGAGTGACAGAGCATGAACGGGGGAGGGGCAGAGAGAGAGGGAGACACAGAATCGGAAACAGGCTCCAAGCTCTGAGCCATCAGCCCAGAGCCCGACGCGGGGCTCGAACTCCCGGACCACGAGATCGTGACCTGGCTGAAGTCGGACGCTTAACCGACTGCGCCACCCAGGCGCCCCTAAAAAAAAAAAATTTTTAACTCTACCAAGCTGTTAACTTAAACAGGCGTCCATTAAAAATACAAATGTTTTCAAGCATTATTTCATGATGCATATAGTAAAGACTTCTATACTTGGAAAGTACAGTCTTAATTACCTCTCAAACAAGAACACATTGCCCTCTTGTAGTTTGTACACAGACTTGGCTTTTGCCTGTTTCCTTTCCAATGGGTTTCCCATTGTTCTGGGAATGTCCTCTGGGACCACTTGTAGATGGAACCATGATGAAAGTTATCACTCTGAGATCAGCATGAGCGTCAGAGAATCTCATCACATTGCACGTGTAATTATCTTTGGCTAAATTTCTCCTGTGTTATTTTGTTATATTTTATAATGTTTTTTTTAGAGCTGGAAGTGGCTCGTGTAAACATATAATCAAAACACTGTGAAAAGGATTTAGGTTACACTAGTAGTATAAAACTATAGCTAAATCGTTCGCTCATTTGATAATTTATATGCAAATGGAAAGGTCAGTCGGCAACTATTTGCAATATACTTACCACCTGTAATATGCCAGGCTAGTTGTAATAAACAGATGACTATTACAGTGAATACAATTTACACCTAATTGAACATCATATGAAAATGGTGCAGGGTCACTTGAACCTATATATTTGGAAGCCATTGTCCTTATGATTTCAGGGCATCCTTTACAATCCAGATGACAAGAAAAATTGAAGATACTTTATTACCTTCAACACTATGCTTTTAAAACTAGGCTTTTAAAAATGGCTTACTCTCTCATGGTTCAGTATTAATACTGTGTTTCAAAGGCTCACAAACCAAGTAACTGCTTCTTTTGAAATAAATCAACATTAAAGGAAAATACCTCAAAGTCATAAAGTAATTTGGGTGAAATAACTTTCTTAGAAAAATATTTATGAAAATATCATAAAACGTTTTGAAGAGTTCATCATTGGTGAAGAAGGGAAATGAAAAGGCACGGAAGAGGAGTTTTCCAACAAAAATGTTGGAAGTTTTTTATAATAAGCCAGAAGAATCCAGCACAGTAGAACCCAATGCCGGAAGAGAAAGTAAAGTGTCCAGAATTAATGAGCTCATGCTGTACTGGCTATCATCACTTGAGTCCATCCTATAAGCCAGACACTATTTTAACCCACAGAACATACTTGCAAGGTATTCACTATTTCCCCTATTATATGAGTAAGAAAACAGAGACCCAACTGGTCTATAGATCAGGATCACAGAGGGAAAATAGTAAGGCTAGGAGCCAAGTTGTATTTTATACCTGACCACACACCATTTCTAAAATGTTAAGTTGCGGGGCGCCTGGGTGGCGCAGTCGGTTAAGCATCCGACTTCAGCCAGGTCACGATTTCGCGGTCCGGGAGTTCGAGCCCCGCGTCAGGCTCTGGGCTGATGGCTCAGAGCCTGGAGCCTGTTTCTGATTCTGTGTCTCCCTCTCTCTCTGCCCCTCCCCCGTTCATGCTCTGTCTCTCTCTGTCCCAAAAATAAAATAAACGTTGAAAAAATAAATAAATAAAATGTTAAGTTGCTATCTTTAAACAACCCTGAAGCAACGCTCAGTATGTAGAAAGATGATAGTGTCCCCTGAGTATTGCATTCTGGGATTTCATGAGAGGACACGCACTCTAGAGTAGAAATACATGATGATTTCTCACTATTATTTATGAGCTAAACTACCCCTTGATGAAGGAAATGCTAACAAGTTTATTTCTGTTAGAAATGCTCTAAATATTAAATATATTTGTGCTATCTTTGCAAGGTCTAACATGAAATCCAGATGGAATAAAATGAATTGAGAAGAGTAAAAATTATCTAAGGCAATGATGAATACTTGCAATCAAAACTCTGAGAATTGAAAATAGGATTACTGAAGAGTAATATAGAAGCTATCATGTAAGAGCACAAAGTTCAATCCAGTAGTCAATTTAAAAAATTACTGTATTTTTTCACATGTTATCACAGTGGTGCGTCTTACCTCCATCAGTAAAATTTTCAGTGAGTGGACTGCCACAGAATTGCAATTGTCTGAAGAAACCTTATTATGTGATAAACAGCAATACTGGACACAATACTGGGTCCCAGACAGAAACTTTAGCATATCATAGTAAGTTTCTCAAGAACACATAAAATGGTGGACAGTTGAGATTTCCTATGATGGTGACCTAGAAATTTATACTTTGGGAAAATCTAACAAGGGGAATGTTCTAGAACATCAGTAATTAAACTTTCTTAAATAGAGCAAACAAACTTGGTTAAGGTGTTTCCAGAGCAGAATGGTTCTGACTTTGATACAAACAGAAAATAGAGAGACAGTGAAGAGATCTAAAATGATAAGATGATCCTATAATACCTGAAGCAAATTATAATCAAATACAGTTCAGACCAATTAAAAAGATGGCCACCAGAGAGAACATAGTCATTAGTAATAATATGTGTTCTAGTCTAAAAGCTAATGAAGACTCAGAGGAAAATGCAATGCATTTCTTCAAAGGAATATCAACAGTAGAGCGAAATAGGGGCACCTGGGTGGCTCAGTTGGTTAAGCATCCAACTCTTGATTTTGGCTCAGGTCATGATCCCAGGGTCATGGGATCGAGTCCCACGTCAGGCTCCATGCTAAGCATGGAGCCTGCTTGAGATTCTCTCTCTCTCTCTCTCTCTCTCTCTCTCTCTCTGTCTCTCTCTCCCTCTCTATGCCCCTCTCCCCTGCTTGTGCTCTCTTTCTCTAAAAAAAAAAAAAAAATTGTAGAGCAAAACAAATAAAAATCTGCAATCTTTGTTGTGACTTGTATCAGTCTTCCCAGTCTCCCCTTCCCATCTTGCCCTGATACATACAGAATTTGACCTAATTCTTGAGAAAAATGTCCTCCATAACCCCACTGGAGCACATGAAGTCACCTTCTGGGAAATACACATGATTAACTAGATTGATATCAGTACGTAAAAATGTGTTGCTTACATGGGAACTAGAGACAAGAAAAATAGGAGAACAAATAAAATACCTATACCAGACCCCTGATTTTCCATTGGCCACCTTTGCAAATCTGTGATCCCTTGAAATACTTCTGCATGGTTTGGCAAGGTTGTTTCAGCAAATGTGGGAACAAGTGTCTAGGAAAGAGCCTGCAATTCAGCAGGATGCTTAGAGCACTGCCTGCACTTTTCCACTAATTGACTTAGCTGTGACGATGTAGAAGTAAAACAAGAAAAAATCAGCATATTTTCAGGTCAGAGTTATCTTAGGGATATATCCTCAAACTAAAATCAGTCTGTCAAAACATATCTCAAACTTGCCAACTTACAATGTTTATATATGTATACACACACACATATACACAGGCACACATGTATACATTTAATTGCTTGAAATAGGCTACATAGAGAGAGCTATTACATATATATTCTTTCTCAAGGATGGTGAAAAAAGGCACATTTTGTGATAATGTGTGAGCCTAAAACAAAACTCTGACCTTTTTGCTCCTTTGCCGTTATAACTCATCAACAAACATAAAATGTCCACTATGGGAAGATATGGAATGACAGTCATTGTAGCAAATGGCAGATTCTTTCTAAATCTTTTAAAATTTATTCACACCCACTCATACAATGGCTTTTTATATCAACACTTCCCAAACATAGTAAAACATTAGTGTCATGTGTAGACATTTTCTAAAGTACTGGCATCCTGTCCTTAGGCTGTTGGAATCAGAATGGCTGGGATGCAGCTTGGAGCAGAAAACCACTGTACTATGCAATCCTGCAGCCAGGTTTTAATCACACTTACAGGACCTTATTGTCACTTAATATTGGCAGGTGTTATGATGGGATTTGGCGTCTTTGTGATAGTTGCTAAAGCTCAAGTCACATTTCATTTGTGCTTCCCTGGCTAAGGTATCTCCTCTAGCTGTTTTTTTTTTTGCCCCTTGGGACATTTAAAAGACTATCTTCCGATGCGCTGCCCCCAGTACTTTTCTCATTTCTGCTCACCTTGCCTCCCAGTGGGATCTTAGTCAAGTTTCAAATCATATCATTTCTATAGGAAAAGGAATAATTATCTCCTAAGAAGATGGATTTACTATGGTGAATCTAGAAATAATTCTAGCCTTTTCTTACATTAACATATATGTATAATATGTGTATCACACATAATGTATGTATATAATATATGCATATATAATCTATAGTAGTGTATATATAATGCATGTGTGATATATATGCAATAATATATGCTATATATAGCATATGCTATATATACACATTATATAGCATATATACACACTATTATATATATATATATATACACACACATATATATGTATTTATATATATATATATATCTCACAGAGGCCTAAAATGAGCAGTTTAGGCTCATATATATGAGAGAGGCCTAAAATGAGAAGTTTAGGCTCATATATATATGATATATATATATATATATCATATAGATATATCATACATATATATCATATATATATATATGTATGATATATCCATATGATATATATGTATATCACAGAGGCCTAAAATGAGCAGTTTAAAGCTTCGATCTCCTTAAACAAAAATGGGTGGTATGGTCCTGTATTTCTGCTATAAATATATCACATCCTTCTTCAAACTCTATCTCTTTGTCCTACTGCCATACTTATTGCTATAAAGGCCTGGCATTAGGACTTAAATCAGGCCAAAACTAAAATGAAAAATCAGCACATCTAAGTTTGTTGTAGATCTTGTTTGTCCCTCTCCCTACTGCCCCACCCTGTTTAAATAAAATTAATTTGGCTAGTGTTTTTTCTCTGTAGAAAAATCAAAATAGAGGCAAAGGAAGGAGAAACAACCTCTGAAAATTGGGCATACGTTAATAACTTCTGTACAATTAGGCTTGAAGAGTGTTTTAGGAGAGCAGTATCAGTCCCAACCTTTCCACAATGAAACAAATGATTACTTTCCCAAAGGTATCAATTTAATGAGTTCGTGAAAAATTCCCTCACCACAGATGCTGATGTGTTAAAAAATAGGTATTATAAGGCAGGGTGTGTGTAATGGTGGAGAAAGTAGATTGATAAGACTAGGTCTCAGCATCAGAAATAGTTCCAAAGACTTCAATGCAAGACAGAGAGGGTCAGAAGTGAGAGGCATTACTGGCAGATGCTAGAAGAGGGGTCTAGGAGATTGGAGGGAGGGAGACCAGCAATGGAACTCCCAAAATGGACTGAGAGTGGACAGAGATCAAGACAGGAAGGAAATTGACATTTCTTGAGGGCCACATGTATGCTGGTGTTTCTGATGTGTCATCTCATGTTACCTTTGTTCCTGGGCTATAACGTAACCTCATGTAGGAGGGGTGATTTCTGGTATTGCTTACCATCTGATCTTAGCCTAAAACTTCCAAATTCATCCTCATGAGAAGGAAGTCAGGGGTTAAGTGGATCCAACTAAATGGCCTAAAAAACTATAGGCATGATGGGTTAAGTGTGGATATGAACCCAAGAATAATTTTTCACGGAGGTAAGCTTGAATATCAGCCATATTTGGATGTTCCTTTATATTTATCCAGATCACATGCGGCATTCTAACTGGAAGGGAGTCTGAAATGTAATTTTAAGGCATCCAGCTTCTTTGGTTTTGAAAGGTATGCTGCATGAGACTGAATTAGGTGAAAAGTGTGTTACTGGGTAATAAGTGACACACTCCCTTGGCTCCACTCCATTGCTACCATCTTGGTCCAGGCTTTCAGCACATCAGTAACAGACGATTGGACAACACACAACAGTTCTCACATCTCCTGTCTTGTCTCTTCACTCCTGCAACAAATTCATTTTTAAAACCTCACTTCAGTATGTCTGCTTAGATTATTCCATTTGCTTAAAATATCTCTTATTCATCCTTCTTCCTATATGAATACTACTGAATACTTCAATGCTAACTTCAGCTTATGTTTGCTTTTCTAAGAGGCTCTCAGCCAGGACTCCTCTACTCTAAATTTCTAGAACTCTTTCATTCTACATCTTTTATCTTAGAATGCTATCATACACTTCCAGTGCTGTTATAAGCTTCTTATGGGCACAGATTGTATTTTATTATTATTTATTGTACTCCTAGTACCCAGGCCTATACATGACAAACATATTCAACTTGTCAAAAAATGCATTAGGCTTTCTTTTTCTTTTGTGTCCCCTCAGTGATTAGCATAATGACATATTTCATTGATTTAATGTAGTAGATACAGAAATACCCCACCCATGTCCCCATGGTCTACTTCTGCAGATGGTCCCCTTACCGGACAATGACTTCCTGTGTCTCTGTGCCGAAGGATATTGTCTGGCCTCACATATGCTTAACACTTCTGTGGGGCAGATTGGAAGTTCTGCAGGGTTAATGCCTCAGTAGAAATCCTTGACCAGGGAGGAGCAGGAGTTGGTTGGTGGATGAATACTCCAATTTCCTCTTTCCTTTCCAACTTACCTCTCACTGGAAAAATTGTAAGGCATGTTTTGCAAGCCTCTCAGAGGGTTGCAAACGCGACTTTTCCTGTGCTGTCCACAAAGAAAACCTTCTCACTAGGCACTCTTTATTTATTGCCTGTCTTCCCTTCCTTGTCTCACTTCCATACTCATTCAGAGTGCTTGCTGGATTCACTTCCAAGTTAAACTACCTGCCCACAAATTCTTGTGTCCAAATGTGCTTTGTGAGACCTCCAAATAACTAATGATGTTCTCATTCACAATAATTTGTATCAGCTCAGTAAAGCATCTCCACGAAGTTTAACCCAGCACAGGGAAATTCAAGACCTGCACCTGACACATTTAATAAAATGTCATTGCCTTCTTTCACTTTTTGGTACCTTTTTATTCACTTAGATTAAATAAGATACATAGTTAAAGATGGTGAAATATTGCTTTTTGCATAGTCGTTGTACCGATCATAAATTGATGGGCCTAAATTAATGAATTTTTTAAAATTTCCCTTGATATATTCCAAAAATTTTCTTTCAACTATTGGCAAATTCTTTCTGTTGGAATATTTTATAAATGAATTCAAGTATGCAAAAGGTAGAGTAACTTTCAATAGAATTGTAAGAAACTGATGAAAACATTCACATCGAACTTTTTGTCTACCAGTACACCCAAGTGCACGGGAACCCTAGGCTTTTCACTGATGTAATTTTTATTCTTGGGGGAAAAAAGAAAAACAAGGCAATTGTGTGTTCATCCTTGAGAGAAAATGTCAGAAAGGACTTCAACTTAGGCAGTGTACTTTCTGGCTTATTATTAACAGTTTCTGTCACCAGTAATTGCAAAAATCTATGCACTGAAAAATAAATTATGTGGAAGAGGCATGAGAAAATCCAGCACTATTGCACCTAATACTGTTAGTTTTGTAATATTTTATCAATTGTTTTGATACGTACACTCTCCAGTGATTCTTACGATAATCCTGTAAATTAGATGAATTTTTTTCATGTACCTCCATTTTACAAAAGAAGAAATGTCGCTCAGAGTAGCTAAATGCTTTGATTAGAATAAGAGATGGACCAAAGCTCTAAGTAAAGTATTTTGCATCTGAAGCTGTACCATCTTGTCACAGTAAAGACAAGACAAAGAGTTTTGGCACTTCAGTGAATCTTGAAATCTCTTTCCAAAGTCACTCCTTTCTCTTAAAAAGGAAAAAAAAGTTGGATCTAGTAGCCTGTAAAGCTTTTTTAGAAAAGAATTACAGTTTTACAAACCACTTTATCTATCTGCATGTTACTAACCATGAATCAGATTTTATCGCTCTTAGTTTGGTTATCCACTGATTTGTTTAAAAAGGGACTTAGGGTGGCTCATCCATCTTGTAGTTGCTTTTTCAATAACCAATTACCCTCGAATGTAAAGCTAAAAATTCTGGAGACATGAAAAGATTTTGGAGTGGGTAGTCATGTGAAAATGGTGTTGCCAATTTAACAATCTGGCACCCATCACAGTAAAGAGAGATTCAAAAAAGACCCATTGGTAACCTAATTCAACTGTATAGTGATTTATTCCCTAAATGGCTGAACTAAGGTGGCGATAATGGAATGGAAAAATAATGGTAAGATATAAGAGAACTTACAAAAGAAGAATTAACAGGAGAACATCTGTTGACTGAATGTATAAGAAGTCATGAAATAATAAGAAGTCATTGAAAAGTAGACTTCTTCTTCCTCAGTATTTACAAAGCAAACTATCCTCGCTAACTTTGGGTGTATCTTCTGTACAGAAGATAGAAAAAGATAAAATGTACATGGTTGTATCAAATATGTACATAATATTCTGTTTAGTGGTTTTGTTGAAAGGAAATATGAATTTAGTCTTGTGTGTACGGATTAGGAAATAAAAAGAAACAAAAAAAGATAACATGTCCTATGGAAGTAGGTGCTATCTAGTACACTTTCCCAGATTATATGGATCTAGCATCGTGTGTGCATTTCATTGTCATTTTATTTATTTTATAAATCTGTAAGATGTAGAAACTGATATTAATGCAAATTATTCCTATCCAAAGACATGCAAATGATTTTTCCCAGTAGAGATGTATTGCTTCTCGCAACCACTGGAAAAGAAGTCAGTTTTGTATCTATTAACAAATCATTTCGGCATTGCTTTGTTGCCTGTGTTTGTATCGTGTCTTTCACTTGTCCTCAAACCAGTTTTTAATGCCTTTGCTGATTCTTTCATGAACTCACACCTTAAACAAAATCTCTGATATATGCTCCTTTTGTATTTGTATGAGAGTCATGATTTTACTGTTCATTTAAAAAATTTAATATAAAAAATTATCTTGTAGCACACCTCATTTTTTAATCCAATGAATTATTTCCTCTCGATAACATCTAGGTTGATACAATGGTGATGGCAGGGGCAGGGGGCTGTGTATCTTGGGTAGCAAGTCAATGTCAACTTGCCATGGACAAACAGGACAAATAACATTTCAGAAAGGATGAATCAAATGGTTTGGACAAAGGAATGGCATCCTTGGGTCTTACTTCACATCGGTAATTACAGTTTGAATAATGAGAGCTCAATTATTTTGCTCTTTGCTTACTTTTACACCTGAAAGAACATCTTGGCGAATGTAATGCATCGTATGTGTAAGAGAGTTGCTGTGTGATGCAAAACTGATTCAGTGAAGAAAAGTGCAAGTAGGGGGTTGACTGTCTCTTGATAAAGTCTGTAATTTTGGATTAGATTCTGGTGACATTCACAAAGCCAATACCCTTTAAGATGCTGCTTTTATCACAGCACTTTGGGTGCTTCCCTTTCAATTTTAACTCAAGTGGAAGCTTGTTCCTTTTTTTTTTTCTTTTTCAAAATAAGGACAAGGAGCCAAGATGATTCATTTTACTTTTTACCTTATGTGAGTCATGCTGTGGTGTGTGAGCATTCTTCACCACATGACACCACCTCAGCTGCAGGCTGCTGGAGTCCAAACCTAATTACTATCTGTTGAAGGGCTGTTGAAGAAGAGATCTCGAAGGTTCTGCATATGTGACTCTAGGCTGCCATTTGCTAGCTCTAAAATGATGAGCTGTATAAATTCATACCATTAAGATATGCACATTGTTAACTAGTTTATGACTGGTTTAACTCTGCGAGGTAGTTACTTACTTATAATTCTCAAGTTTACTTTCCTTTGTGAAACCTTCCACATATTTGAAGGTTAAAAGAAAAAAGCTTTTGACATGACTTTATTGGCATTCTAGATTAAGCGACATATTTAATAGAATGTTAGTTGCATTTATATAATAGTAAAATCCGGTTTTCTTTAGTGATTTGGGGGGGGGGATGGAGGAGATCTTTTCTTCTTAGCTCCACCTTCCTTTCCCATAAGCAAAGACATCTCCATTTCCCTCCACAATAGGAAGAATACAGAAGAGAATACTTGTTTCTCTTTCCATCCCATCATTTGCTATGAGGTTGAAAGAGCTAATCTAACTGGTAATGGCTTAATATCTATTATATTCTTTTAGCAGTAGGTAACATTAATGTGTTCCAAAAGTAAGAACTTTTCACAATCTCTTGCACCGCTTGTCTCGTGCATTGCCGTGGTGAGCCGAGGCTTCCTCTCCATTTCTCCTTCTGGAGGCAAGCCTGGACTCCCAATTCTGATAGTGACTGGGTTTCTGAGGAAGCATGCAACAATCCATGCATCTGGTGAGGTGAATATATTTGCAGTCTAGTTTGAAAACTCTGCTCTTCCCATAGATGGATGTCAGGGAAGAGACGTGTAATTAGAGTAGCAGGTCCCCACCTTGGCCTCGGACCCCAGACATGCTTTCTGATCTGAATTTTTCCAAAAGCTCTTTACTTTAGAAAATTAATGGGCCGCTAGTTACAAAATCTAAGCTTGATCTCCATGTGGCATCTTGTACCTTCATGAAATAACCTAAAGAAAAGGAAGGATGATCATTGAAAGCCAAACAGAAATATCTGATTTAAAACATTTTTCTACGTGGATGATAAACTAGTTTGTCAGAATCAAGTCTCTTGTGTGGTATCACCTCACTTTAACTTTGCCAGTATTGATTAAATATATATTTACCCATTAATGTTATGGTTTGATATATTTATTCTATTTAACCGGTCTGCAGATTGCTCCTAGCTTTCTGGGGTATGAAGCTCTATTACATGCCAAACTGTGCCTGCATTATTCAATAATACAGCCATATGCAAATTTGGAGCCTTAAGAAATGCTGACAGATGATAAAATAATCATTCTAGGCATACGCTAATGGACAATGTAAATACTTTATTTGTATTCACTTTTATTAAAAAGTTTTTATACTGCTGGGGTGCCTGGGTGGCTTATTCGGTTAAGCAACTGACTCTTGAATCGGCTTAGATCATGATCTCATGGTTCATGAGATTAAACCAGCATCGGGCTCTGTGCTGACAGCACAGAGCCTGCTTGGGATTCTCTCTCTCCCTATCTCTCTGCCCCTCTCCTGAGTGCTCTCTCTCTCTCTCTCTTGCTTGCTCTCGCTCTCTCTCTCTCTCAAAATAAATAAGCATTAAAAAATTTTTATACTGTCTGCAGTTCCAGATGACAAATAGAGCACAAGAGACCTCACTAAAGAGATGATAAAGGAAATTGAAAAGATGGAACAGTGAGGTGAAAAAAAAGGAGCTATTCACTGTAAAAAAAAAAAAAAAAAACTTTATGCGGGAAAAAGGAGGGGACTACTAGTAAGTGATAGATTCTTTTTTTTTTTTTTTTTTTTTTTTAACGTTTATTTATTTTTGGGACAGAGAGAGACAGAGCATGAACGGGGGAGGGGCAGAGAGAGAGGGAGACACAGAATCGGAAACAGGCTCCAGGCTCTGAGCCATCAGCCCAGAGCCCGACGCGGGGCTCGAACTCACGGACCGCGAGATCGTGACCTGGCTGAAGTCGGACGCTTAACCGACTGCGCCACCCAGGCGCCCCAGTAAGTGATAGATTCTAACAGGTTCATTCTAACAGGTTCTACCTCCAAATCAAATGGGAGTTTTAAAGGACAAATCAGTGAAGGAAGTCACAGCTTAGGAAAGATGTTGTGGGGACTGTGATGAAAAAAGGAGTTGATCACCTGGACGGAAACACAGACGGACTTTACATCAGGATTGGCAACAGTGGCCCCTAGGCCAAATCTAGTCCATGGTCTATTTCTGTAAATGAAGTTTTTATCTACATCTACTCATAGCTGTATTTTCCTTGAGTGCTTTCATGTATGATGGCAGAGGTAAGTAGTTGTGACCAAGACCACTTGGCTTTCAAAATATTTCCTATCCGGCTTTTTACAGAAAAAGTTTGCTGATCCCCCTCTAGACTTAGGAATGGAATTCTGCATAGGTGACCAGAGAGAGAAATGGGATTCAAAAGAAAGAGTCAGTGGAGGTGGTGTGGTGTTAGACATCTACATCACCTTCCATCTCCTACCTTTCTTATGTCATGAGAGAGTAGGACCCATCCAGGACTGAAAGAGTGAAAATCGACTCAAACAGAAAAAGCAAAGAGCACCCGGGCATTATTCACGCTCTGAAAACAGAACAGATAAAGTCAGCTGCAAAGTTAACAGAAAACATTGTTTCACTCAAGAAATTATAGCAATTGTAAAATGCTCTTAACAACTCCCTCTCCGGCTGAGCACTGCTTTCTTACCAATGATGCTCCTGACCCATTTTGCAATTTTTGTTTTTCACCAGGGGTACTGAATTGCTGACTGTCTTTCACCTTGGCATACCTAATGCCTGGTTAACCCCACTTCTCCCAATCCTGCCTCAGAAAGAGCAACCAATCCAGAATTGGTCACTGCCTCCCTTAGCCCTCTTCAGAGTCCTGCAGTGGGAAACCAAACCTTACAACAGACACTTGGCTCCTCTTCTTGTCCGGCTGAGTCCTCTAGAGTGCACTTCCTGGTTGAGAATTAACAAATCGTATTTTAAACTTGCTCCTGGACATCTGTAGTTGATCAGGCTTTAATAGCTATTAATGTATAACATCTAAGAAGGGAAGAGCATGACTCTCATATAAATGTGAAACGAACGCATGTCAAAGATATTTAACTCAATTAATGAAGGAACCAATAAAGTTATAGGGAGGTAATGTAATAAAAAACATAGGGTGGGAGTGCAAGGTTAGATATAAAGCTGGTTAAAACTACAACCTCTAGGGTTATCTTTTCTACTTGATACAAGTCATTTGCATCTCTATGAAACAAAAACATAAAAAATAACCTCTATTCTAGAATTGTAAAAATAACACAGACAATAAAATAGCAATCCTAGGAGTGCGCTAAAAGAATATTTAATAATCTCTTTTGCTTTACATAAGTTTCAGGTAATCTCTCTTATAATGCCAATCCTAGCAGGCATTGATTATCTCTCTGTGCCAGGTAAACTATGAGTAGCATTTTATTTTTATTTTTTTGGTAAGGTGGAATCCTCGTCTTGGGAGGGGACACTTTTGTGCTATTCACATGGACGCTTCGGCCCCATGCAGAATTTCTGACATTTGTAAGGTTTACCCCATAATAGCTGGATCTTGCCTGCTAATCCTACAGCAAAGTTGACAGGTGATAAACCACCCATATATGCAAAGATCCCAATGAACATGCTCAAATCCTTCCCTGAGGAAGCCAAGACTACATTGGATGTTAAGTAACTTGAATTTAAATTAAAAAAAAATACATAAATGGAAAACCTGGAAAAAAAAGTTAAATAAATTGTCAGCCCTCACCAAATATTTCAAGAGAGTCTTCAGAACAAAAGAGAAATCTAGGTAAAACAAAAATACCTATTTTTTCTTAACCAGAGGAAAATATATAACCTTAAGAAACAAAATCTGTATTCTCAGAGAGATTCAAAAAGATGTTGCACCATAAAGAACAGGATAGTAAGAAAAAGGGAAATTAAAACAAAAACAAAAACAAAACGCTCTTGGACGTTTAAAAAACACTGCCAAAACAAGATTCAAAAGAAAATTTGAAAAAAGCAAAAGATAAGAAATATCCAAGAATGTAGAACAAAAATTCGAAAAACTCATGATAAATAATTTAATGTCAACTGGTGATGTGTGGGTCAAATCCTTGAAGTGTTTGCAAATGGATATATATTTTGTTGATTTAAATATCTAGTACTGTAGTGTATATTTGAAAGTTGCTAACTGAGTGAATCTTAAAGGTTTTCATCACAAGAAAGAAATTGTAGCAATCAAAAAATTAAAATTAATACATACATACATACATACTTACATACACACCTAGCATGTCAGTAACAAGTGTGGATTACTTACTCCTTGGATAAGTTCTGCACAAGTTGCTCTGTGTGTGGGTGGGCGGGACATAAGTATAAAAAAATTAGGGGCGCCTGGGTGGCTCAGTTGGTTGAGCATCCGACTTCGTCTCAGGTCATGATCTCACAGTTTGTGGGTTCGAGCCCCACATCAGGCTCTGTGCCTGCTCAGAGCCTGGAGCCTGCTTCAGATTCTGTGTCTCCTTCTCTCTCTGCCCCTTCCCCGCTCACACTTTGTGTCACTCTGTTTCTCAAAAAAAAAATAAATAAATGTAAAATTAAAAAAATAAAAATAAATTATAAAGCATTAGAAACCTCTAAACATAGAGATAATTTATTATCTATATCATTCAGCTCTATACAGAAATCTCCTTTTTTAAATGAAATAATCAATTTTCGAAAAATTAAAAATATTTCCTACTCTTGCATTAACTTTCACTGTGACTAGTCTTCTAAACATTTGGAAAAATTCACAAGGAGCATGAGACATTGACAGTAATACTCTCTGGCCCTCAGGGTCTCTGACAATGATGAATGATGAGCCTTGGCATGTGTATTGCAGGCACTCTTATTTGTTGTGCACATAGCCTCCTGCCCTCAAAAAGAGCAAGAATGCAGTGCAATAAGATATTTTTCTCCAACTGCATTGATGTTTCTGAAAAGCCTTACGTGGACTGAGACATGGTCTAAAATTGATCCTCGGAGATAAAAGCCAATGAAATGTCATCATTGCTGGATGAGGCCAAGGGCTCACAAAACACGGCTAATGGGTAGGTTCCCAAGACTTTTCTCCACTCCTAGAACTCATACAAAGGACACTTAATTAGCCTGCCTGGATTATAGATCTCTTAATCACCATGATTCACAGGTTAAATTAAAATTAACAACACTACGCAATTGCTCCTCTATGGAAAGAACACAGCTGTAACCAACAAAAAGGATTAAAAACAGCAAGTCAAAAGAACGGAAATGGATGGTTTGGGGATTCGTTGCCTGTTTTTGGATTTTCATCTTCCAGTCTCTAACACCCTTCTTATTGCTTGTCTTTAGTGGGCTCATGAATATTTTTCTTCCTTTTCTTTGTCACCTCTGTGGCTGTTATCTTACTTTTGAAGAAAGCCACAAAAGGAGGTTCTAGGAACTTGCTAATCACTTTACTATCAGAGTGAACATTTACCGACCCTCAACATTTTTCTACCCAAATGGAGCCAAAGTAAAGGATCAGTGCTAACATCTATCATTTTTATTTTGTTTCCTGATAGTGTAGTATGTTTATTACATTAACTTAAAATATCATTAAGTTTGGAAATGGGATAAAAGACAGATGTAGACAAATTCAGCCCTTGAGGATTTAAATTTAAATACAATTCTGGAGTCTAGTAAGTCAGTATGATAACTTTTGGACCATTAAAATGTGACACCCAATGTCTTTGGGTCAGCTTCTTCTATGAGAAACTAATGAAAAGCAATGAACTCTTAACCCAAATAAAGTCACTAGGGAAATTAACACAAAATTCTATTGCGTAAATAAATTCAGGTTTATGGACTCACTAGACCCAATGCGTAGAATAGTTAAGAATACTTGGTTTAAAAACAGAATACCTTCTGTGATTGAAATAACACTCACGGATTCTTCAGTGTAATTATACTAGTTAAGTGACACAGACTATTAAGAAAAGAGTTTAATGTCTTAGCAGAGAGTATCTAGTAAAGAAAAATCAGAGTTTCAGGATTCAGGTTTTCAAATTTTTTCCACAATTCCGTCTTTGCGGATCATTAATTACTCCATTTGTTTGTTTTGTTTGTTTTTACCGTGTATCCTGTTCAGGTGTTCCAAGCCTCAGAAGAAAACAACCAATGGTTTTAATCATATTGCTCATCACTCAGGTTCCTTGCCATGTATGCGGTCTCCCAAAGCAAACTACAAACGTACAGCACACACTTGTGTCATTCCCTTCATCCAAACCAATGCCTTCTTTTGCTTTCCTGATTAGCAGCAAGATTAATAAACCATAGAAATAAAATACCTAACTACAAGAAAATGATAATTTTACATTTTGTTCAATCGTCACATGCCGGAAGCAACAGCGATCACATGCAAGTGATCATAAAAGGCTTTTGTATTTACCACTTCGGTTGATTGGATATTACTTAGGCAGATAAACCTGAGTTTTTTTGCTCCTGTTCTGTGAATTTAAGTGAAAAATAGTATTAACCCGTAAAAATTGAATCATATTTAGATGCACATATTTTGCACATTTAGCTATGCATTAGACAAATTACAATACAAGAACAGTTGGGCTGTGCCACATTTGGCCTCTGTTATTAGTAACCACATAAGCCGCTAATACCCCATCAGGTCCCACTCTCAGAAATTCTGCTGTAGGTTGGGATGTAGTTTGGGCATCAGGAATTTTAAAAGCTCCCCAGTTGAATCTAATATGAAGCAAATTTGAAGAACCACTGATATAAAGAAGTCATTTTTTAAATATTTACTTATTTCTGAGAGAGAGAACACACACATGCCAGCAGGGGAAGGTCAGAGAGAGAGGGCGACAGAATCCTAAGCAGGCTCCACACTGTCAGCACAGAGTCTGATGCGGGGCTCCAATTCACAAACCATGAGAACATGACCTGAGCTGAAATCAAGAGTCACATGCTTAACCGACTGAGCCACCCAGGTGCCCCTAAATGCATTATTTTAAATGATAATATCCTGGGCTCATCTTATAGCAGGTCTAGCTATAGCTAGCATTTCTCCTCATTACTATATAGGAACTTAAACCAGTGTTTTCTTTTTTTTCTTTTTAAGTTTTCTTAAAATTTATTTATTTTCAGAGAGAGGGAGAGAGTGGGAGAAAGGCAGAGGCGGGTGGGGAGAGAATCCTAAGCAGGCTCCGCACTGTCAGTGCAGAGCCTGATGTGGGGCTCGAACTCACAAACCGTGAGATCATGACCTGAGCCGAAATTAAGAGACGCTTAATCAACTGAGCTGCCCATGCACCACACCAGTGCTTTCTCTCCTTTTGATATCGTGGTGTATATAGAAAATTGTGAAATTCGTGGGGCTCACTGCAGATAGGGAAAGCTAAATGTAGCCAAGCAACCAGCCCGGAAACTTCAGCTGCCCCAGTTGGAGCTAGAGTACCCCACGGCTGAAGGGGGTCAACACTGAGGCATTCCAGTAACCCATTCAGGGCAATTCAAAGGTTGACACATGCTGCTTTAATTACACTAAAATGTAGAGTCATTGAACATCAAACAAACAAACAAATATAAGTGAAAGTTACTTGCTTGGATCCCCCTACCCCACTCCCACCCTTTCTTAGAGGCTGAGTTCAGAGCTCATTTAGAAGACTCTCAGGGCCCCTGGATGGCTCAGTCGGTTGAGCGTCTGACTTAGGCTCAGGTCATGATCTCACGGTTCATGGGCTCGGGCCCACATTGGGCTCTGTGCTGACAGCTCAGAGCCTGCAGCCGCCTCAGATTCTGGGTGTCTCTCTGCCCCTCCCCTGCTCATGCTCTGTCTCTCAAAAAGAAATAAATGTTAAAAAAAAATTTAATAAAAAAAAATAGAAGACTCTCTTAGGCTGGACTGAGCCTCTGAATACTTAGGCAGTGTCAGGGATTCCAGAGGTACACCTGACACAAATTCATCTTTCATTCCTGATTCATGGAAAAAGTAACACCATTATTTACTTAAGCCCAGAGTCATTCCAGAACAAATCCCACCAATATGACCATGGGTCTCCTTACTCAAGGCTAGGCAAGGTTAGAATTGTCACTTCCTTTATCTTACCTTAAGCTTTATTATGAGAAAATATGGAGAACTTAATAACTAGAGCACCTGAACCTAGTAATAATGGATTTAAAAGCTATAAAATCATAGCAGTATAAAAAAGGAACCAAAGTTGATTTTTATTAAAATTACATCTTTTTAATAGGAACAAGAAACATATAGCATGTGGGATGGGAATATAAAATAAGACAGAAGAGGCTGATTTTAATTATGCTTAATTACAGAACTGCACATGTGGGACTATGACAAAGCAGAACACATTTGGCTTTAATTATTTCTGCTGAAAACAGGTAGGATGAACTGTATGAAATTAAATCATCAAGGAGGCGTTGTACTGAGGTAAATTTCATATTTAAAATTTGCAGGTGGAAAACATTTAAATATGCAATAACAAGGTTCAGAAGTTTTACTTAGGAAGTGTTGCAACGGCCATCATTTCATAATTTCTTTGAATAAGTTTTAAAGCAGGTGCTTTCTTTAGGAATTACATTCCTCATTGTGGGGAACGTCCATGTCATTGGACCTAAGAAATCACTTGGAGAATCTCTGGCTCATTCAAAGATTACAAACGCTATTGTATCTTTCTGGTGAAGATGTTCTCCTTTTTCAGAAATGGCAACTCAGATATTTGCTTTTTTGCAAATCTTGACCTCCTTTGGTCTGGACAGATTATCTTGCTTCCTACTTCACAGCAGGATGGAGGAGCTAGTGGGATGCTTTTTCAATGTCTGGTACCAAATTCATTGACCTGTTGCACCTCGGTCTGCCATCTGGAGGCATCTCCCCTCCCTTCAGAAGGAAAATCGTTCTTGCCATCATTGGCCTGTGTCCATCTCCCCCTCTGCTGATCTTCTTCCAGTGGCCTCCCTTAGCCACTCCACTTTCTGGAATGCATTGGCCTTGTTCTGCTTTGACATCTGCCAACATGCCAAGCTCTTTCCTGCTCCTGCTTCAGAGCCTTTATGTAACTCTTCTTCCTTTGCCCAAAATATTCTTCCCCATGCTCCTTCCTCATTGAGAGCTCAGCTTAAATGTCAACTGAGAATGGCTTTCTGTGACAATTATTTCAAAGTATCCTCCCTAAACCTCCTTGTCTGGCTCATCCATTGATTTTATTTCCTAAATCACTCTTAACTTTCTTTCTCTTTATTTTTAATATCCTTACCACTAGCCAAAGTGGGACAGGTTACTATTACTTGTTTCCTAAACTACTATAAAATGTCCTTAATAATTTTCCCCTGGGAAGGAGTTATATGAAAAATATTTATACTCTCAACCGGACAGGCATCAACTAATAAGAGCAGATGCTGGCTATGGTTCTAGGATAGCATTCTGGAGGCTCCCCCCCCCCCCCCGCTGCCCCAGCAACTCTTTGGTTGCTTGATTCTGGCACGGAGTCGGGACTGCCCAAATGGCAGTAAGGCACTTGGGCATGGGGTAGCAACTACTTCTAATGAGAATGAAATTATTTCAGTTTTTTTTAACAATCAGTATGGTTGCACCATTGCAAAGTGACTGGTGCATACAATCAATAACATAGTTACCCGATTCCTCACATCTAAACAAAAGGGATCTTTAATAAATACACACACATATGACCAACAGTTCTTGGATGCCTTAGCGCTTTACTACATCTTTAATACTGTCTTGTTCATGACCCTATGGGCTCTCCCCGTTAGAGGCAAGCAGGAAACCGAACTGTAGGATGCATTCATAGGGCAGAGTATGTGCATGTCCTCAGCAGAATTTTGACTGAACACCAGCTCAAAGGACAACATTACAAAGGCAAGGAAAATTCCAGTGCCATACCACATAGTCACAAATGAGTGACTATATAGATGTTAGCCTGAGGTGAAATTATAGTTTTATGGATAATAGAAAAACATCTTGGTAAAATATACTAAAAGTCAATAAAACATCAATACCTTTTGACTTGGTAATTCCAATCTTATAAATTCACTTGAATGAAAAAGAAACACACATTGTTCAGTACAAGGATGTTAATTG
The DNA here is from genome assembly GCF_018350155.1 of Leopardus geoffroyi. NCBI lineage: Eukaryota > Metazoa > Chordata > Mammalia > Carnivora > Felidae > Leopardus > Leopardus geoffroyi. The sequence goes on along the minus strand of NC_059338.1, from coordinate 102,606,978 downwards.
CAGTATCTTTTTTGATAAAGAAATTTCATATTTCTTCTATGACTTCTATTTGACTATGATTAGTCAAATAATGCATGGTTCAACTATACCAGATGCAGAAGGCAGCCATTAAAAATGAGAATTGCGTTCAAAATCATGGCAGATGTTTATTACATATTATCAAGTAGAAAATCAATCTATACAGTAGAATGTGTAGTGTGGTTCCAATTTATATAGAGATCAAGTGATTAAGTTATATGATGAGAACATAAATAATTTTCTTCTTTATGTTCTTCTGTATTTTTTAAATGTACTTCAGAGGACAGGAATTGCCTTTATAAGAGGGGGAATGCCAATACATGTTATTGAAAAAAATACCAGTATATTATTTCTGAAAGGAGTGTACCAACTTGCTCTACTGATAATTGTGATCAATTGTGAAAAACAGACCTCTAAATGTCTATGACGCATGGATAATGAAAGAGATTTTGCTGAACAGAGTGAATACTACTTTCTGAGCTTTTTTCTGTGATTTTTTTATGATGCTTTAAGATGATGCAGCAGACATTTTTTTTCCTAAGACACAAGAGCAAATTTTCTTGAAGATTATTTATGCAAGTATCTTTTACGTACTAAAAGATTAAAATAATAGAGTCAAAACTTTATAATACCAGGCAATATGAAGGGCAAAAACAGATTCAGAGTCCTGCTCTAATTTTTCAAAAGAGCACTGTGTTCCCTCATTGCTTGTCTCCATTAAAAAGACCTATGTGCTTAACTTCTCAATGACTTTTAAAACTTTGCATAAATTAAAGAGGGATGGGATGACATCTGAGAATAATGTCAAGCTAAGAAAACTTCTGTTATTCACAGGCCAAAAATGCTTCAGCCCATTCCATCAAATAAGGCTGATGCATTCTGGGTCAAAGAAATTTTCGTTCAAACCCTTGTTTCATTTATTTTCTTTTCAGTGTCAAGTGACTACGTGTTTATTCCAGCTGACAAAATCCTTAGTTAGGGAATACATGAGGAATGCCTGTCGAAAATCAACTCAATGGTACTGTTTGGCTATTCAAATTGAACAAAGTTTCCTGTAAGTGTGTTTCTCATTACTTAAGTGTATTGTTATGGCTAACAAAAATTACATCTTCAATTTGTAAGCCTCTTAAAAGGCTTCTCATTTATTCCAGCATAATAAAACTTCTTTTTTCTCGGGCAAAAGAAATTACTAATAGCCTTCAATACCTTTTCGGTTCCTTTTCTTTCATCTGTATTGCCATCTTTGATACACTGCTTCATTTCCTTCATTATTTGTCTTGCTACAGGTAACATTTTGTCCTCCAATATGTCCTGCTCGACGATTTTTCTAAGGCTCCAGTTTTATCAAATCATTTTGCTTTCTTATATCTGCAAAGACAACTTGTTGACCAAGAACTCTGACACAACTCGGTCTGGCATCAGCATGCCTCCATTAGGCTACACTATCTTCCCAACCTACCCAAACCATCTGCCATGACCTAATTCAATCAAATTAGCTGAAAACATGTAGCAGGTTAGCTTACACGGCCCTTGTGTGATTGCCATCGTGAAATCACGAAACACATCCAATTTTAAACTGATCTTGAAGTGAGATGAGTAGATGTTAAATAATCCTCTATTTCCTCTCACTGTGTTTCAGTGACAAATTCCATTTCGAACAGTTACATGATTACAAGCCCTGAAATTCAATTTCATGATGAATAATTAAGCACCACTCTTCAGAGTCCCTGGGAGAAATCACATTCTCTGCATCACAAACACTTGGAATAATCGATTGGGAGTCAATTGGCAAAATACTTGAGATTTAATTTGCAGTTCTGAAGGATCCTCCTTTACTTCAGCTATCAGGGAGTGAGCTGAAGCTTTCTCCCCTTCCCATGTATATGAGAGGGGGTGGGGGGTGGGTGCAGGATTTTATCTTGTTTTGGTATTGTGTCACACTGCAATGCAGTATTCCTTACTTGGTTTTTAAAAAATACTCATACAGGGGCGCCTGGGTGGCGCAGTCGGTTAAGCGTCCGACTTCAGCCAGGTCACGATCTCGCGGTCCGTGAGTTCGAGCCCCGCGTCGGGCTCTGGGCTGATCGGGCTCTGGGCTGATCGAGCTCTGGGCTGATCGGGCTCTGGGCTGATCGGGCTCTGGGCTGATCGGGCTCTGGGCTGATCGGGCTCTGGGCTGATGGCTCGGAGCCTGGAGCCTGTTTCCGATTCTGTGTCTCCCTCTCTCTCTGCCCCTCCCCCGTTCATGCTCTGTCTCTCTCTGTCCCAAAAATAAATAAAAAACGTTGAAAAAAAAAATTAAAAAAAAAAAAAGATACTCATACAAGAGAGGTCCTATTTATTTAAACATTCTTTTAGAGCCACAGGTGGAAACAATGAAGAACATAATTGAAAATTTTTTCTTTACTTTTTTATTCTGGAATTCAGGGGATAGTCAAAGTGGGAGTGTTGTATAGAGATAAAACTACTTTTTCTCGAGAAAAAAAAAAACTAGATACCAACTCCTTGGATGGAATCTATAGAAAATGGGTTAATTTCTCTGAGTCTCATTGCTTTATCTGTAAAACGGTATAATATTACTCAATTTTGTTATGAAGATTAAATGAGATTGTAAGTAAAAGATCCTTCACACTGTCCTTGGCTGGAGTAGACAGTTCTCTCTAAAGACAAAGTCTGGATCATTCCTCATTCATAGACTAGAGAAAGGTTCCAGGGATGGTATTCAATAGGATTTCCATTAATTTTTTTTTCTTGCCTTGAGTATACACAGGAGAGGGTGTGATTGAAACACTGTCTCTCCACACAACAATGCCTCGTCCTCAGCCCAGTGCAGCCTGGCCAGGCTGTGCCACAGATGGTGAGGGTGGATGAAAACAATTCTTAGCTCACAGGTTGTAAGAACAAAAAACAGATGGTGGGCCAAATTTGTTTAGAGGTTGTGGAAGAAAGAGCCTAAGCTGAGAGAGATGCTACCTGGAGTGTAGGTCAGCAGTTAGATCCTTGCTATAAATAACTCTGTGCAACCCAAGCCCAAGCATTTCCTTTGGGCTTCATTTTTATTATATGGGGGAAAAAAAAAAAGAGGATGAATTTGGTCATGTTTGAGTTTTCTTCCAGCTCGAAATTCTGTGTCTCCAAATCTCAGTGTCCCTAAAAAAAAGCAAAGGCAGAGCCATTTTGCTCTGGCCAGGTGATTTTTCTGGACCCTGGGGTCTGAGATTTGCAAAGAGATCTGTGTTCTACTCTGTGAAGTACTATTGGCCTGTCTACTCACTGTTTGGAAACTCTTCTAGGGGAATCTGAGAGGACACTTCTGTTACTTACCTTTGAAGCCAATGGAATACTTTTCTCTGTAACTAGAGGGAAAAGGAAGGGGCCATGCGTAGACAGCCATTGACAATACACAAACAAACAAGCATGCTTATGTATCAGTGAAACATTACTTATGGTCACTGGAACTGGAATTTTGTACAATTTCCATTTTTCACAAAATATAACTCTCCTTTTGATTTTTTTCCAACCATTTACAAAGTAAAAGTATTTTAAAAGGAGAGAATTATGTGGCTTTTGCTTATAAAAAAGAGGCAAAAGGGGCGCCTGGGTGGCGCAGTCGGTTAAGCGTGCGACTTCAGCCAGGTCACGATCTCGCGGTCCGTGAGTTCGAGCCCCGCATCAGGCTCTGAGCTGATGGCTCAGAGCCTGGAGCCTGTTTCCGATTCTGTCTCTCCCTCTCTCTCTGCCCCTCCCCTGTTCATGCTCTGTCTCTCTCTGTCCCAAAAATAAACGTTGAAAAAAAAAAAAGTTTAAAAAAAAAAAAGAGGCAATGACATCTACAGAAAAATAAGGAATGAAAAGTATGATGGGAAAGAGGTAGATGTTTGGAGATAAAATGGGAGTGTTAGAGTCAAACGGAACTGGATTTGAATCTATTCTTTCCCCTTTCACTGGCTCTGTGACTTCAAACACAAGTCTGCTGAGTATTCAGCTTTCTCATCTGTAAGATGGTGATAACAATGCCCTGATTGGGCTATTCTAAGGATTAAATGAATCATTCTGTATAATGGTTCTCGTATACAGAAGGTACTCAATAAATGCCATTGTGACTAGTCTTTTTGTTACTGTGTTTTGGGCAGAATGGGTCCCCTAAAAGTCATGTCCTGGTCATAAGAAGTTGAGTTGATTTTTTTTAACATTTATTTACTTTTTGATGGAGGCAGTGTGAGTGGGGGAGGGGCAGGGAGGCACGGAATCCAAGGCAGTATCCAAGCTCTGGACTGACAGCATGGAGCCTGATGTGGGGCTCGAACTCATGGAGCTTGAGATCATAAAGCTGAGCTGAAGCCAGATGCTTAACTGACTGAGCCACTCAGGCACCCCTGCTGGGTTGGCAGGTTTTAAGGAAGGCAAAGGGGAATTGCAGCGGCAGATGGAATGGAGGTTGCTAACCAGCTGACCTTCAGATGGAGGGCATTAACTCAGATTATCCACGTGGCCCAGTGAGATCACAAGAGTCCTTCTAAGAGGAAGAGTGAGGCAGAAGAGAGAAGAGCAAGGAGATGGTGAAAGGGAGAATGTGACTCACTATTGCTGGCTTCAGAGGTGGGTAGAAGCAGCAAAATTGGGGATGTCATCAGTCTCTAGATGCTGGAAAAGGTAAGAAAATGGATTTTTGCCTTGAGCTACCATAAAGAAATGCAGGCCTACCAATACCTTGATTTTCATCTAGTAAGGCTCATTTCACACTTTGGGCTTCCAGAATTGTAAGTCAGTAAACGTGCATGATGTTAAGCTACCAAATTTGTGGTAATTTGTTATAGCACTAGGAAGCTAATTATACTATTGTTATTCGTGCAAAAAAACAATAACAGCAACAGTTATTCACCAAGGTACGTACCTCTCCTTCCGTAGTGCAGAGGTTTTGCTGAAAATGGCTTATGTCAAAAGTCCAGAAATAGCGCAATTAAAACCACCAAATTAATAAATATAATTTAGTAAGAGTCTATTGTGAGTATAACAACAGTCTTCTAAGTGGCAGCTTTCAAATTCAAAGACTGGTATGACGCGATGGGACGTGGTGGTTAGTAAGCAAAAATGAAGAAGCGGTTTACATTTCCAGTGGGGGTTCCACAAACAGGGGTTTGGTTAGAAGTGATTATCTCCTAGCATTTTTTGAAAGATGATTTAAGTTTATGATTGTCGGAGGCATTTACAAGGAAGAACCTAAGCTTTTCTCATATTAATGACATAAGATTGATTTAGCTTTGCTCACATGGCTTCAGGGACTTATGCCTGCTCAGGGACTTCTCAAGCCTGGTCTCCATTTTGTATTTCAATTATTCCTCACTTGCGTGCTTCTGTCAGCAAGCTGAGTGCGTGGCCAACTAGTACAACGTTCCTCTCGGTTACCACTGTTGGTGTTGCCAGGCCAGGGAATCCCATATTTGCTTTTTGCACTAGCTGAGTCAGGATGGACAGCCATGTAGTCCGTGTGAACATTGAGTTCTTGTGCTCATCGACTCCTGATGGGTATCCTTTGATGTATAAGTGGCTGCTGAAAGGCATTTCAAATCCCTGAAAGACTACAGTGCACGAGAGGTGTTCATATGACAACTCTCAGGAGAAGAACAGCCAAGAGCTGAAAAATTCACCAGGAACCAAAATTTAACCAATTAAATAAATCAAATGGTTCATAATAAGATTCAGGTTTTACCTTGCTAAGCAACCTACATTTTGCTTTTGGGGTAACGTGTAATAGGCTGTCGACTTTGTTCTGAGTTATTTACATAGGCACAGCCTGATGTGTTAGCAATCACATAGCCTCATGATTACTTAGGACGAGATGAACAAGAGGATGTTTGATTTGAGGAAGTGGTGTTGCAAGGTGACCTTTTATGGAAATGAGGACTCCAAATGATGCGAGCAATCAGGTAATTTAAGGAGAGGCATTTCTGTGGAAACAAAAGGAAAACAAAGGTGAATTTTAAACAAAGGGGAAAAGGTTAACAAAGGTTGAAGTTCAAACAAATTAAAGATTCAAGTTTCTGAGCTTGGAGGGCAGCCAGTTGGGAAAATCTCTAGATCTGAGTTGGCAGCGTCTTCAGGTGGTAGAAGAAGGATGGCAGCTGATTGAGTCTAATGGATTTTCCTGGTTGGCAGTTTGACTGACTTTGATGCTACATTTGGTGTTGTGAACTGTCTTGAGTGGCTCAGACAGTAACAGACATGAAGGTTGTCTGTGTATATGTTGTGGTGGTTTCTCTGGAGTTGATGATAAGTAGATAAAATGTCAAGCACCCTTAACAGGACTAGAATCTGAAAATGGGTACACTACAATTTCCTACGGAAACACATTTTTTATAGTCTTCCCATTCTTATCAAAGATATTTATAATGAAATGTCTTTGTAAAAGAAGTCTTATTAACAAGTGTAAGTCATGTTTCCTTCAAATAGTCTTGTTAAGCTCGGCTTAATTATTTTCACAAATGAAGGAAGAATAGTGATTCTATGCATATTCTCAAATATGACCTTTCAGTCAAAGCTTTGGTTTTGACCAAGGGGTTTTATTGACTCCATAAAGTCAACCTTAGTACTTTAAAATTGTTGGGTAGTAAAAAATTTTCACTGAGATCTTAACAGTTTCTTTAGGCTAAGAAGCCAAACTAAGAACTTGTTTAATTGTGTCCTGTTACACAAAGAGAATCGATTCTTATTGAACTTAGGTAAGTACATATGTTGTCATGAAAAATAAAAATATTAAGAGTTCCTGAATTCTGGAGGGAGCAGGTAGGGAGAAAAATAAATGTTTCAAGGTCTGTTTACAAAAGTATATTTTACCAAATTACTGTAAGTTGTAAAAGGCTTACAAAAGAGGAGAAACAGGGGTCTTTTAAATCTGGAAAACAAAACGCTAAGGAACAGTGTTTTAAGTGAAGTTATAAATATTATAATCTTCTTCATTAGTACATTGGATCTCCTGTGATCCTCGTTTTGCTTCATCTTTGGTTATCAGCTTTCTGAACTATTCAGTTTCATTTAGAGTTTTAGAAATTCTTCCTTAGTTCAGTTGTTATGATCTTAAAGTTATCAGAAACCTGTATTCTGGTGTACTTCTCAGGTTCTTTTCCATGAATCTCTTTGAAGATCAAGCATTTTTATCTATAGTTCATTGTAAATGCTTTCAGAGAGGAATTGAGAGTAAAACAATGGTCTATGAATGACAAAAGACTTAGCAATAGCTATGGTTAAAGATCTGAGAGTTCACACACCTACAAAAATGATGCCAAATAAATTTGGTTGTTTTCTTGATCTATAGTATTTCAAGATAATAACTGGAATTATGACAGACAATATTACATCAGGACATTTCAGAAATTTAGGAATGTCCTATAATATCTGAATTATATTACATACCCATGTAAATACAATCTAAAGGTTAAATATTACTTTTTGACAGTGTTTCCCATGCAATTCAATGTATCCACTAAGTCTAAATACATGAACCTTTCTCTTGTTGTAAGGGGAGAGAGCAAATCTTTTGAGATTTTTCAGAGCCCCTCTGGAAAGGTTTAGTTTATTTGAAGTCAAGGAGATACTATCTAGAATTTGATTGGGGGAAGCTTGTCAAAAATGTCAAAAGGGGGGCGCCTGGGTGGCGCAGTCGGTTGAGCGTCAGACTTCGGCCAGGTCACGATCTCGCGGTCCGTGAGTTCGAGCCCCGCGTCGGGCTCTGGGCTGATGGCTCAGAGCCTGGAGCCTGTTTCTGATTCTGTGTCTCCCTCTCTCTCTGCCCCTCCCCCGTTCATGCTCTGTCTCTCTCTGTCCCAAAAATAAATAAACGTTGAAAAAAAAAATTAAAAAAAAAAATGTCAAAAGGCTGAAAGCGTTTGATCAAATAGAAACGTAAGGGATTGTAAAATAAGACTTAGTTACCCAATCAGTGACCATAAAAATATTTCATAGGCAAATACATAACCTTTCACACAGAACTTAGCTCATATAATACTGTAAAGACTTAGTTTTTCTTTTTCTTTTCCTTTTTTTTTAACGTTTATTTATTGAGAGACAGAGAGACACAGAGTGTGAGCAGAGGAGGGGTAGAGAGAGGAGGAGACACAGACAGAATCCGAAGCAGGCTCCAGGCTGTGAGCTATCAGCACAAAGCCTGATGCAGGGCTTGAGCTCACAAACTGCGAGATCATGACCCGTGCTGAAGTCGGTCACCCAACCAAGTGAGCCACCCAGGCGCCCCATCAGTTTTTCTAAGTAATAAAAGACCTGATAAAGACAATGTGGGAAACATTTGTTTTCTGGGCAGATTACATTAAAAATAAAGAAAATCGTTGTCTAAACGTTGAGTAGACCAATGATGTAAAAAATTCTGTGGCTTTAACAGAAAATTAAACTCTATTTTTGTATTTGTACATTACTTAGCTCATTTGAAAATGAGCTTGAAAATCTTTATCAAATCTGTTCAATTTAGCCTGCTTTGAACTCACAACATAAAATTTCATTCCCACAAGCCTGCAACTTTGTGTACCCATTTAGGTCTTGTCTATTTTTCTTTTTCTTTTAGAATCGTCATTTTATTTTAGACAATAGTCTTTTTCCTTAACAAAAACACCTCTTCTCTTCCTTGAATACTCTTCATATAGAAATACATCTTATTTTCTTCCCACATTTTGCATATAAAGGTGTTTCCCTTCACTCTTACTGTTTCTAGTAGTTCCATTTTCACATAGTGACCATCAATTTTAAATACTTGCAACATTTACTTTCCAGTGAAAACTAGGCAACGGGCAATTATCTGTTTATCATATATTAGCAACTGTCTGTCACATACTAGCATCCTGTTGTAGATGAGCAAATTTATACATAATTAAACTTATAGTATTTTTAAGGCCATAGGTGTTTCATAAGTATAATTTCTTTTAATGCGACAAAAGACATTCTAAGAGACCCAAATACTTTTTGTTTCTGTGTAATTATTAAGAAGCCAAAAATGGGGTGTCTAGGTGGCTTGATTGGTTAGGCGTCTGGTTCTTGATGTTTGGCTCAGGTCATAATCTCAGGGTCCTGAGACTGAGCCCTGCACCCAGCCCTGCACTGAGCATGGAGCCTGCTTGAGATTCTTTCTCTCCTCTCTCTAATCCATCTTGTGCCCTCTTTCTAAAAACACATAAATAAAATTAATTTTTTTAAAAAGCCAAAAGTAAATTTAAACTTATGTTTAGCAACCAATGTCCAGTATATTGTCTTTGTAGAAAAGCTGTAGATATTCAATGGATATTCATTAGTTAGTTAGCATAAACTTTTATTTACCTTTCTCTGAAGTATTTGCTTTTAATAATTATGCTTGTATTAGACTTCAAAAAGCTAACAACCCTCTTCTTTTTCTTGCTGATAAATTTTGTAACAGAGAGACATCATGAGCTTATTTGACCAGTAAATCCAGGCAGAAAAGTAGATGCTTGCACAATATTGACAACTCTGAAGATATGACTACTTCCATTAAACCAACGAACTTTAACTTATTTATTGATGATTATCCCAGATCATGTGAACTCGAAAAACATGTGGGTTTATTTCTATATTTGAGGGTTTTAGGAATACTTATGTAAGTGATTATTTTTCTTTAAGCCAATTAAATAGAACTTAAAAATATCACATATATATATGTGTGTGTGTGTGTGTGTGTGTGTATATATGTATGTATGTGTGTGTGTATATATATGTCTGTGTGTGTGTGTATATATATGTATGTGTGTGTGTATATATATATACACATGCATATATATAATAGACACAGATCTTATAGCTTTCACTTTACAATTTTAGCCATGCCTTGGGTACAGTAATATAAAACTCAGAAAAATAGCTGGATTGGAATTGTTTCTGGAAGACAGACTGGGTCAAGGTTACCGGCTCAGAAGGCCAACGTTGTTTTTTTAAACTAAAGATTGATTATTGCATGTTGTAAAAATCCTTTCAGAGCTATTTTTGGAGTCATTTTGTTTTTTAAAAACATCTGCATACCAAATAATGCATTCCATTGTCTCTGAGAGGTTTGGGATCCCTGCTTTTCAAGGGTGTCCCTTAAGGTGGATTAACTTACCTAAGTTAAATGGTCCCCAGAGTGGCCACTACAATTACAAATTATCCAAAATTTTACCCATTTTACCCATGGCTGAAGTGGTTTTGTCGGTTCAGGGCCTGCTCAGGTACCATATCCATTTTGTATTTAATACTCCTTAGACAGGAGCTCCATTTTCGAACTCTGCATCTAGGGGAGCCATATGACCTGCTTGCTCAAGAAGCTTGTAATTAGTACAAAGCATTTAAGCGGGAGGCGTTCCTTCTTTTTCTGGGGCTAGATGCAAAGGACCCCGCGCTATAAGGTGCGGAAAGCTTTGATTGCTAAATCACCATCTGAATTAAAAAACCTCTGCTGACCAGGAACAGCGGCAATGGACTATTACATAAATAAGGAAAACTTTGCCTAAGCCACTGACATTTTAGGGTTTATTTGTTAAAGCAAGTTACCATTATTCTGGCAGAGGCATTATCTGCCACTAAATTCCCATTGATTGTATTTCACTGGAAAACTGGCCAGAAACCTCCTTCGCTTTTGCAATCCTTTCATCTCTTGAGGAAATTGCAAGCGTTTCTTCAGATCTATTTGAAATAGCTCTGGTAGTTACCTTTTAAGATCTTTTAATCTTCTAATTGCTGTAATGTCCAAAGACCCCAATAACTCAGGGAACACCCTTACTAAACTCTGAGACTACCAGATATGTCAGATCTTTGCCTTGTGACAATGGGAAAGACTGTTACAGAATCACGGAAGATTCAAGGGGGAAATGATCCTGTTCTCACCTCCTTAATGTTCAGATGCACAAATTCCCAAGATTAAACGTTTACATCAAGCCTGGTGTCCTGGTCTGCTGATACCCAGGGCCATGTCCTCTAATCAAGCTGCTGAGTCTTGGTCATTCTGGCTTTTTTAGAAAGTGTGTGAATGTGGGCACTCATTGACGACATTGTGATTGAGAGACAACTGTACAGGATATTGTGATCCGAACATTTAGCTTAAAAGAAAACCATGGGCCCTTCCTGCTTTGAGAGCAGGTCTTGTGGCTAGAGTGGCCTGTAAAACTGTAGGATCCCATTCTCAACTTGCTCTCCTTTAGAGCCAAAGTATATTCTACAAGATAATGGTGGGCATTGAAAGAGGAGTCTTTTTCCCAAATAAGTTTGGGACCTCCTGAATTAAAAATTAAAGTTAAATGCATTTGTTATCTTTGTTATTAGAGGTTTGGTTAATACATTTCAAAGTGAGAACTATAATATGCCAGTTTACCAAATATTTTGATAAGGGACTTGTGTGTGTGTGTGTGTGTGTGTGTGTGTGTGTGTGTGTATGTGTGTGTGTGTATGAAATTAGCATACCCCTAAAGAGTTTTGCAAATTACTTTGCTCATGATGCTGGTTTTTAGGGGCTAAATTTCTAGCTTGTTTATTATTCACTTTGCTTTTTTCCCTTTTATTGAATGATTTCAACTTAATTGCTTATATATTCTCCAAATATGGTCAGTGAAAGGGAAAAGTAGAAAAACTCAGAACTGTTCCTGGTTTATTGTTTTAGCTTTTCTGGTTACCAAGAAATCTTTTAAATGTAAAGACTGTCACACCAGGGCACCTAGGTGGCTCAACTGATTGAGTATCAGACTCTTGATTTCAGCTCAGGTCATGATCCCAGGGTCATGGGATTGAGCCCCACGTTAGGCTCCATGCTGAGTATTGAGCCTGCTTGGGATTCAATTCAATTTGATTCTCTTCTCTTCTCTTGTTCTTCTCTCTCTCTCTCTCTCTCTCTCTCTCTCTCTCAAAAATATAAATAAATAAAATTTAAAAAACACAACCATACCTACATTTTCTTAAATCTGGCCTCTCTATGCAAAATCCAGGGAATAAAAGAATACTGGGGAAACTTATTTATTATTTACTCATTCATTCATTCATTCATTCATTCATTCATTCATTCATTATGTTTGAGAGGCTGAGAGACAGAGCATGAGCAGGGAAGGGGCAGAGAGAGGAAGGAGACCCAGATTCCGAAGCAGGTTCCAGGCTCTGAGCTGTCAGTACAGAGCCAGATGTGGGGCTTGAACCCATGAACTGTGAGATCATGACTGAGCCAAAGTCAAATGCTTAACCAACTTAGCCACCCAGATGCCCCCTGGGGAAAACTTCTTGGAGAAAAGCTATCTAATGAGGAATTGAGTTAAGTTTCTACAGTGTGGTGTTTAAGAGATTTTTTTTTACTGTTATTAAATTATAAATAAATCTGTTCTAGATGTGTGTTAGTTTAGGCTGCTATAATAAAAATATGATACACTGGGTGGTTGGCTTAAACAATAGAAATTTATTCCTCCTAGTTCTGATGGCTAGGAAGTCCAACAACAAGATGCTGGCCAATCAGTTCTAGTCTGCAGATGGGTACCTTTTTGATATATTCTCACAAGGCAGAGAGAAAGCAGGGCATAAGAGCTTGCTTCCACCATGTGGGCTCTACCCTTATCACCTAATTATCTCTCAAAGTCACCATCTCCAAATACCATCACACTGGAGGGGAGAGTTTCAACATACAAATTTTGGACACACAAATCTTCAGTCTGCAGCAAGAGGAGTTGTGAAGGTGTATCTATTTTGACTTTGTGATGGTGTGACGATTGACTCAGGGTAAGCAGAGACCACCCAAAAAGACTCCCATATGGGTACCACAACATAGGTGAACAGTGAGCCAAAGTAGAAGTCAGGAGCTCAAGTGCTAGTTTATGTTCGATCAGCTGAACATGCTGAGTGACTCTGGGTCATGGCTTTTCTCTTCATAGCCTGGAGATCTACTTTCTATAGTGATGTAGGAGTTTTTTGATCTAGAGGTCAATGTTTTGAAAAAAGCTTAGAGACTGAAACTGACATTAACATAAGTATCAAACTCAAAAACTTATGATCTACCCAGTTCATTGGCAATCCCAGCTTCATCATAAAGATGGACTGTTTTGGAGACCTGAAAGTTCTGAGTCACTGCAAGTTATACAGTTGCCAAAAGAACTCTTCAGAAAGAGTAGCCATGGAGACCGCACACGAAATGTCTCAAGGGGTGTATAAAAACATCTAAAAACTAACAATCAAAAGGAGTGCTTGGCAAACACGGAAAGAGGTTAAGAGTCGGTGCTTACCTTGCGGGTGAAATAAGAGCATTTTGGTGGTTATTGCTGCTCTCAATGACCTAAATGTAAGGTCTAAAAGCAAGAATCCCAACCTCAGAGCAGGCTCTGTGTGACTAAGTTCACAGTTGGCATTTGTGGTCTGATCTGTGGGGATCCTGTAATGACCAAGAGTCTTTAGTCTGAGTTTATCAACAGCACCATCTCAGACAGCCTTGATGGCATGAAATGTTCCGCCACAATAAAAAATCCTGTAGTGACCAAGAATCTCTAATCTACAGTACCACCTTCAACAGCACTGTTATGAAATTCTCTGCTGCCATCAGTTCTTTTATTTGATGGTTAACCTCTTTGGTAAAACTCCAGAGGAAGCGTGTCTATGCACAGGATGGAGGAAACGGTCCCTAAACTGTGTTACATACATGAAACCATACTGCTGTATGTATCACCTAGCTTTTCAAATAAAATGCATTTACTGACATGTATCTATTGGTTGTATGCAATTACACGTGTACCATGCAGATTCATTCTTGTCAAAAATTTAAACTATGGAGTACAGGATAAAAGTTATCGGTCTCAGGGGCACTTGGGTGGCTCAGTGGTTCCCTGACTTAGCTCAAGCATCTGACTTAGGCTCAAGTCATGATCTCATGGTTTGTCAGTTCGAGCCCTGCATTGGACTCTGCACTGACAGCAAGAACTCTGCTTGGGATTCCTTGTCTCCCTCTCCTTCCTTGTCTCCCTCTCCTTCCTTGTCTCCCGCTCCTTCCTTGTCTCTCTTTATCTCTCTCTCTCTCTTCCCCTCCCCTGCTCATTTGCTCTCTGTCTCTCTCAAAAAAAAAAAAAAAAAAATTCCAGCTCACCCGGTAATCCCATTGCCTTCTGAGTGACCAACCTGGAAACGAGTTTTGCATATACCTTTAAGTCCCTTTCCCATATGTCCTACAGTTTATTGTGTTTGGCTTAGGGTTTATTATTTAATAAATTGGCATGTATTGGTATGTTTTGACCTCCGATGTACTCTTTGACACTTAACTATGTCTTGAATACCTTTCCACTTTGGTACACCTAAATCTACCTCCAAACTTCCTGTTCTAAAATTTACCTGTCCTGTTTTTCTGAAACAAAGTATTTTCCTTTACAAGGAAGAGATCTAGAAGTAGTCAAGAAAAAGGGGAGAACTGGCTTTAGGATCAAAAACCTATTCACATTCCATCTCTGCTGCTTAATATCTAGTGAAATTGGGGCAAACTGCATATACTTTATGTGTCTTAGTTTCCTCATCGAAGAGGCAGAGTGTAATATCATTGTGATGAATGAGAATAAAGAGGAATCCCATCAGCATGTTGTCTGGCACAAAGTAGGCACACAGTACAGATTTTTCCTTACTAAATTCTGTAAAGTATTATTCTAGAGCAGACATGTTGGTGATAGTTGGTACATACTGGTGTCCAATGCATTTTGTTGTGGGCTAAATTAATGAAGCTGCAACTGTTGCGTAGCACACATATGGGGGATCTCCAGAACCCTATCAAATTTGACTCTACTGTAATTGTCTTCCTTCCATTGGATATTAGCTCTTTGAGAGAAGGATGCAGACTTGACCCAACTCTGTATACTCCAGAGTGTATAGAGCCTTGTTTGGAGTTTCATATGATCAGCATACAAAATATTTTTCAAAAGTATGAATGACCTTATCTTCCAAGTGAAGTAAATGTCTCTCTGTACCAGAGAGTTTCATTTTCTATATCCTTCATTCACTGTTTCCATTATTGTACTACTATCAATCTGATCACGTGAAATCTTGTTAAATCGAAAAAGTCTGGCACATAGCAAATGATCAATAAACATGTGTTAAACAAATTGTTCATCTATTAGAAACCGAGGCTTCTAATCTCTGGAAAGAGCAGTGTGTATATTAAAAAATCGATACTAAAAGCTGTGTTTCTCCTCTTTTCTCAAAATCCCCTACTCACACTATGCTCCCCCACTTCTGTTCTGTAGAATTCTTCCCCACCAGACTCCCTTCCCTTTATTTCCTTCCATTACATTGCCTCCTGATTTGTTCCAGGATTCAAGATAGAAATATCCACTATCTAATAGTAAGAGGTCAATGCCTAAGTTCTATATTAACTGGCTCCCTTCCAGAAATTAAGGGTCCCCCCGCCTATTTTTAAAATGTAACTGTTTCATATGCATGTATAATGTGACTCTTCCCTGTCCAAGGTCCTCTCAGGTCATCCTTCCTTTTGTTCACTAACCTTGAGCCACTGTGACCTTGCCATTTATCAAATAACAGAGTACTTTGGGGCCTTTACATGTGTAGCTTCCTCTGCTGGATTTCTTCCAGGCTTTCTCCTCAAATCACTTAGGCCCCAGCATAGATGTCCTATCCCTCAAAACTATTGCCCCCCTTTCTAAGTTCTATTCCCCCATTATTTTTTTTTAACACTTCTTTCTCTTTCAAAGTTCTAAAGTTCCGAATTGCAGATTTGTCATTTTTTGTTTTGTCTCCTTTGTTTTGGCTCAGTTTCCACATTGTTGTTTCTCAATCTTTGGATATACAGTAACTAGTGTATGTTTCGGTATATAGTTGATACTCCTATGTTTTATGAGTAAGTCAATAAAGGATGAATAAGTCAAAGGATGTTTGGATGTTCTAGTAACTCTTCAGTGATTTGAATTTACAGTTTCTGGGACCCAACATTTAGGAAGAATTTTAGTTTTATAATGACAATAATTGAGATTTTGATGCTTTGAATCCCTGTATGTTATGATTTACATTAACAAATAACTCAGTTCTCATTTTTCCACTGAGCCAAGTGTTATTCTTTATTGATAGGAGTCTTGTTTGCATTTAACCAAACATCTTCACACCATTAGTCAATCATCAGAAACCTAATCAGTAGTACTAATATGTAAGAAACTCTAGAGAACTTTCAGAGATGACAAACTTTCATTATTAGGTAATGCTATCTTTTCATGCCAAACACTTAGTAATTCCAGAACTCTGTGTCATTCTTAAAAGACCTAGCCGATAGCTCATCTTTATTGCATTAAAGTAGAACATTGTGAAATAGGACACTGACTCAATCAATATTTTAAATTAATACACCCAGAATATATTAGGGCTTCAGTTATATGCCATTGTCTTAAATTTGGGTAGATCATAAATTGATTGCTAATAAGACAGTTTAAAAGAACAACATTAAATTATCATGGATAAAGAATTGGATCCTATTTCTTCAAAGTTTTTTTTTTCCTCTTTGCCAAGAACTCTTAATTGCTTTGAGCTCTAAAATATCCCATCTGCATCAACATCTCCCTGATGGCATTCCTATTTTGAACATATCTTTTGAAATTACTTATTAAAAGATTGTTTACAGAGAAGTGAAATACTGCCTCAATCACAGCATAAGTAAATGTCTCTTAAGAATGTTTAGTCACTTGGGGCGCCTGGGTGGCTCAGTTGGTTAAGCGGCCGACTACGGCTCAGGTCATGATCTCGTGGTCCGTGAGTTCGAGCCCCACGTCGGGCTCTGTGCTCACAGCTCGGAGCTCGGAGCCTGGAGCCTGTTTCAGATTCTGTGTCTCCCTCTCTCTGACCCTCCCCCGTTCATGCTCTGTCTCTCTGTCTCAAAAATAAATAAACGTTAAAAAAAAAAAAAAAAAAAGAATGCTTAGTCACTTAAGATATTTTTTACGAAAAAAAGTTTCATAAGAATGCAATATGATTACTGTATATCGGCATAAGAATGGATTCTGCAATCATAAAAATAAGTGTCCCTGCTCAGGAGATGACCTTACCAACATCTTCAACCTTTTGCTCATTATTTCCGACTGTGAAACTGTGATATCACTGGACCCATTCTGGAAAGTATTTTGCAGGGGGAAAGGAAATAGCATGCTACCACACTCTTCTGCACGTAATAATGATGGTGATAGCAGTCAATAGTTCTTGAGGGCTGGCAGCGTGCTGGGCAGTATGTTAAGTTACATACTTTGGTTAATTTAATCCATACCACAGTTAGGGAGAAACAATTACTATCCCAATATGTGAATGAAAAAAACCAAGGCTTTGAGAGGTGAATACCGGCCTCACTGTATGCCCCATTGGAGCTAGATGGTTACTGTATCAGCCGGTCGCTAATTAGAAGAGCTGAAATGTGTGGGAGGTGGAGAGGTGCCCTGAAGCTTCCTCACTTGGAGAAAGACAGAATTCCTGAGGATAGGTAACAGAAAGGAAGGAGGGAGCAGTTTCAAAGACAATGTGGTCTTCTAGAAGAAAAGATAAAGTATATTGCTTTAGCAAAGAGGAATGACAAAAAAACCAAAAAACAAAACAAAAACCCAGAAAGATGGTGGGCCCTTAGATACTCAGAGTGTGTGGGGAAACAGCAGAGGAGAAATGAAAAGGGTATGTGTGCTGATACCATGGTTCTATCCTGATACTGAAGTGCATCCTGGGAAGGCATCCTTAGTGGAAATGGTAAGAGAAAAAAGCTAGGGGAAGAGGTGTTGAGGGATATGGATAGGAGCTGTTTTTGATTGGTGACTGATCAAAAAAATAATGGCTAATTCTTACTGCACTATGTTATTAATCATTATAACTGTACTATGCTATTAACCAGTATAACTTCTGCCAGTAGTTATTATTTTATAATTGAGAAAACAGAAGTCACTTGCCCAAGCATCCACAGCTAATAGTAGGACCAGCAACCCAACCCTGGGAAGCTGACATCACAGTGGTACTACCAGTCACTGTGTTATCTTCTGCTACATCATCGGGGGTGAGATTCTGAGAAGCAGCAAGGAAAATTTTGCTGTTTTTAAACTTGGGTAAATGGCCAGTGCTTTCATTAAACTGGGAAGACCTTTACATTTATTTTGTTTTGACTTTCATTTTTCAAGATAGGACTGAAGGACCAAAGAGGGGAAGTAACTTGCCTGAGGTCACAGAGGGAGCTCCTACCGTGTAATAGAACAAGTAGAAACCCCAGCTTCCTGAGACCAGATTCAAGGCTTAGCTCTACCAAGTACTAGCTGGAAGCCATTTCTTATCTTTGGATCTCAACTATATCCTATGAAAATAGCAATTGACATCTCCTGTAGCAAAATTTAACATGACACTAAGAGTTTAAGCTCCAAGGTCCCTCGCTACATAATCCCCTTTTAGAGATCTATGCCTAATTTTATATTTATAATTTTAATTACTTTTTCCACCAGAAATGTATAAGCTTCACACAAAGTTTGGCTCCGTTCTGGATCTATTTTAATCTGAGTAGTTATAGTGACTTTGTTTATAATCCTGGAATAAAAAAATCCAGATGATCTGACATCCAAGCCAGAATTCTTCCCGTGGATAACAATGGATGCCTCTTCTCTCCCATTTCCAAATTTCTGGACCTCCTCTCACAATCCCTGCCTTCTCACCTTACCTATCACTGAATCACTAATGTCTAGGCACCCCATATAACACTCCTAAGTGGTTTTGTGGGCTATAAAACTAAGTCTCTCCTACTGTGAACATATCTGCAGGTACAATCAAAATATTTCTCTTAGTTACATTTTCTTAATGTTGAATATATTTTTTTTAAGCCAGCAAGTGAAAGACAAATGCTGCCAGGTTTTAAATCCCATTTTTCTAGAGGGCATTTACATTCTAGGAGAGGCTATTTATTAAAACAAAGCATGTAAAGATGGAATTTGCAGCTGCTGGGCTAGCTAGCTCCTGATTTGTTGCACAGCCAGTTCCCACTCTGGTCCTGTTTGGAATCGTAGGATGGTAGTTGGGCCCCATGAAGCCTGGCAGATATTACTTGGGGAAGTGAGCTCATCATCACGAAAACTGATTGACTTCAAAAATCTCAATTCTGAGACAAATGTGGAGCCAAGGTTGTTAAAACGAAACATGGAATTATGAGCAATGTTTCACTTTTCATGGTGCTTCAGACAAATTCAACAGCAGTTAAAATTTCATACCTGGAAAATATTTGCATATTTCACAAGTATAAATTCATCTCCGGAGAGCATAAAACAGACTTTCTAGTTAATGAAGCATTTCAAATGCATTTAATTGTCTCCTAAAAGAAAGCCAAAAAGCTCAAATCGAATTGTTGAGTTGTAATCATCGTCAAGGATGCTTGTCCAATATAATTTTTTATGCATAATTAAAATCCTTTTTCCTGTAATGTCAATATGGCAGGAATAGTCTTAAAGTATGTGATTTATTTATATTAATTATTCAGATATGCTCATATTCTAAGTAGTAATCTGCCAAGTATTAGAGCAGTTACTTTGGATTTTCTGCTGCCTGTAAATTTGTGCATGAATGATTTAATTCCAACTCCTTTAACTTCACAGTGATACTCCTAGTGTTGAGAAGTTTAAAGAAAAACAGTCTTGTCTTTTAAATCCTGATGTGGAGAAGGTGAGTGCATAAGTAATATGAGCACTATTGCAGACTTACGGGAGAGTGCTTGCAGATTTTTTGGATGCCCCAGAGAAATTGCGAGGTCTTCTTCCAAGATCTGCTCTCCCCTCTGCAGGTACAGAGGCCAAACTACCCTACTAAAAAGCAGGGGAACAAAACAACAAAAGCCCTGTGCCTATCTGGATAGATTTTTTTTGTTTGTTTGTTTCAGCTGCAAGCCATCTGGCTGAAAGTCTGATTAGAATACAAACGAGAAACATTTTAAAACCAATCAGACCATAATATGCAAATGAGCTTTGGAGTCCAGTGATTTCACTACAAAGTTCCCAACACTGGGAAGTCCTTGCTTTTCCTGAATCTCCGCCCCCCCCCCCCCCCCCCATCAAGCTGTGACTTCAATGATGAAGGGTAAGACAGTCTCTCTTCTAGGCACCACCGGATTGATTTCTGACAAATGTAAATTGATTCTATTACTGTTCCTCTTAAAACCCCACTTTGTGCTTAGAACAGAATTTAACCTCCTCAGCTGTCTCCTACATCCCTCTTCTGGGCTTGCCTCTCTAGTTCCACCTCATCCCATCCCATTCTCTTCCTTGATCACTTTATTCCCCTTGAATAGCTGTTGCTTTTTCTGGGGAGTCAAGATCTCTCCTTGCCAGGGGGTCTTTGCATTTGCACTCCCCTGGGTCTGGAATCCTCTTTCTTGGCTCTGCACAGGCCTGCATGCCCTGCCGGCTTAGCTAACCTAGCTCTCCTCCACAGAGTTAGCCTCCTTGACAGCATCCGGTTTCCTTCTCTCACTCGCACTTGAGATTTTATCATAAACTAATATTCTGTTTCTGTGACTTCTTATTTTATTGTGCATCTCCCATTGAGAATCTCTTTAGTACTTTGTGTGACACCTGAAATGGTTCCAGGCACGATAGAAGTATTCACAGGTTTTTATTGGATCAATGTAAAGAATATTTACAAATGAAGGGAATAAAGGAAAGAAGAAAGAGCATCAATGAATGACGTGGTGAAAATTAGCATTATCCCCAAAACCATGTAATATGGATATGGCAAAATGCTCATTAGAAAATCAAAACATATGTGACCATAAAAACACAGAAGTATTCTTTTTTACATTTATCATGCTTTTATATTTACTTTTTTCTGAGCAATTTAAATATTGAGTAAATAGAACTCAGAGTAGGTTCTCTACAATGTTTTTTAATCACTGTATAATGTGGCCAATTTGAATCTTAAACTATTATATTTATTCATCTACTTATGTTTTCCTGTTTTTGGACAACGCAGTTTTGGTCCAAGATTTAAATAGCACATTTATTTCCTTTTTTTTTTTTTTGGTAATGGATGATACATGAACTTTTACATTTTCGTAAGTTTGGATGTTTAACAAAGTTCAATGCCATAATTCATGCTCAGAGGGGAAAAAAACAATATATTTTTTTGTTTTTCAAACTTTATCCTGTCATCTTTTTAAAGGAACTTTGTCAGATAGGTCTTATATTATGACAGAGGCCAGGCCAAGCTGTTCCAACAAAGATGCACAAATTTAGCTGCTCAGATAAGATAAATGTTTGTTCTCTCATGTCATGGTCCAGAGGTAGATGGTTCAGGACTCAGTACCTTCAAAGCAACTTCTCCAGTTCTTCTGATCATGAAACCTGGGTCAAAGAACAATTATACCGAATGGAATTAAGGAAGACCATGTCCAAGTGAACAATACTGTATTGTATGTTGAAAAGTTGCTGAGAGATCTTGAAAGTTCTTATCATAAGGAGAAAAACTTCTAACTATGAAGGGATGGATGTTAACTGTGGTTAGTTCACAATCTATGCAGATATCAAATTATTATGTTGTATACCTTAAACAGTGTTATAGGTCAATTGTATCTCAATAAACCTGAAGGAAAAGGACTATTGCATAATTGAAGAGAGAGATTGAAGGTGAGTTTTCAAACACTCGGGTGAGCTGGTGGGAAAGTACTGGAGGGCATGGGGGGAGGTGCCAATCAATGTGATTAGGCCATCTGTGTGTGCTAATTGGTGCTTACCCACTTGCAGAGCCTGGGAAATTGGGGAACTATCTTTCTTAATGGTCAAATTTCTTTTTTTTAATATTTTAATGTTTATTTTTGAGAGAGAAGAAGAGTACATGCATAAGCATGGAAGGGGTGGAGAACGAGGCAGACAGAAGATCCAAAGTGGGCTCTGCTCTAACAGCAGCGAGCCCAGTGTGGGGCTTGAGATCATGACCTGAGCCAAAGTCACTCAACCCACTGAGCCGCCCAGGTACCCTGATGGTTACATTTTTTCTTTTTTTTAATTTTTAAGGTTTATTTATTTTTGAGAGAGAGAGACAGAATCTGAAGCAGGCTCCAGGCTCTGGAGCTGTCAGCACCGAGCCCGAGGTGGGGCTTGAACCCACAAACCTCGAGACCATGACCTGAGCCGAAGTCAGATGCTTAACCACCTGAGACACCCAGGTGCCCCTGAGGGTTATACATCTAAGGGATGGCTCCCAGGTGTCTGAGAAAGACCTTCCTAGATTGTAAAGCTGGCAAGAAGCTGGGAGATTTACACTTCAAAGGGGCAGAGAATTTACAAGTTTTTAAAAGTAAAATGCTTTATGTAGTCTGATACCGCTAGAGCATAAAACTTACTAAGACTTCTGGTGTGCTAGCCACCTCTTGTTCATCGTGTCCAGTCAGCATGATGTCATCTAATGGATCAATGTAATGTTCTGAGAAACTCAGTCTGAATCTCTTCAGACTATATTATGGCAGAGGGCAAGAGAGTTAACATGGCCCTGAAGCAAAAGCATAAATGAAAGTCTTTGTGCCAGTCGCATAAATGCAAACTATGTCTGATCCTCTTATCTGACCAGAATAGGAAAGAATGCATTTGATAAATCAATGGTTGCATACCGTGAGAACATGAGGCTTTATAAATGTGCTCTAGCAATGACACAACATCTAGCACGGCAACTGTGAACAGGGTTTCTGCTTGTTTGAGCTTGAAGTGGTCCATACTGAAGTCATTCTCTAGGATCTGTACATTTCTGTAGGAGCCAGACTGGCAAACTTAACAGACATAGTATAGGAACCACCACTCCAGCATCCTTTAGGTTGTTAATGATCTTAATTTCTGCCAATCCCTGTCTGAGTATAATATTAGGAAGAAAATGGTTTATAGCAATTATAGAAAAAAGATACAGTAAATTGCTAACTCATTCATCAGGAAGGAAGTGTAATCTATGGGAAAAGATACAGGTCAGAAAGACCAACAGACCAACATTTAAATTGTTTAGCTATGTGGCCTGATTACTCTTTGTGTGACCTACTATAAATTATTTAGCTCTGAGTCCCCATTTATCTACCTGTATACAGGCTTAGTAATATTTGTCTTCAATCTCTGTGAGAGTATGGGAGGCTATTAATAGATGGATACAGAAAGTTTCCTTAATAATGGTAGATAATTGGTCCTGTAAAAGCATATTGGGTGGGCTACCAAAGACCAGAAAAAGAAATGTAAGCAATTCATTAGGAGTGGATAGGACTTACTGATATTTTATCTGCATATTTATGTGAGCTCCTTAAAGGATGGTGTTAAAAGCTCTAGCCATGTGACTATGAATATTTTTTTTTGTTCCTTGTAATTTGTCAGTATCTGCTTTATATATATCAAGGCTATGTCTTTAAATATATGCAAATTTGAGATTTTTTTCTTAAGCCATTATCATTATGAAATATCTAAGTTTCTTTATCAGTCTCTCTTGTTGTACAGCCTATTTTGTCCCGTATCTGTATAGCCACAGACTATCTTCTTTACAGATAGCAAATGTCTTGTCCATCCAGGAATATGTCTTGCTGTAAAGTCTAGCTGGTCTGATATTATTATACCAGGTATCCTTTGTTTAGTGTCTGCATGGTTACTACTAAGTGTGATAAGTGCAATGAAGGAAATAAAAATTCATGATAGAGAGCAATCAATCACGAGCAACTTTAGATAGAATATCACTGTCCTAGAAATGGAGAGCTAGATAATGAGAAAGTACCAGCCAATCAAAGATCCAGATAAAGAACTTTCCTTGTGGAGATACAAAGAAACCCCTCATGACAAAAGGCACTAGCCCTAGTCTTGTAATGGGAACAAGGCCTATTGGGGAAAAGGTCTAAGTAAGCTAAAGGCAGAATGGCTAGAGAGGAGTTGGGAGCTAGGTAGGAACGAGATAGTGCAGGACCATATAAACCAGGATTAGCAAACATTTTCTGTAAAGTCTCAAATAGTAAATACAGGTTTTGCAGTTCAAATGGTTTCTGTTGCAGTGCCTCAATTTGCCACTCTAGGACAAAAGTAATCCTAGACAATGTGTTATTGACTGAGCATGACTGTGTCTCAATAGAAGTATTTATAAAAACAGGCAGGGGGCTCCATGTGGCCCATGGGCTATGGTTGTTTAACCCCTAGTAAGAAGCATGATAAGGATTTGGATTAGTCTAAGTGCATTGGGAAGTCTTTAAAGACTTGTTATTTTTGCTATTATTTTTGTTTTCTTGATTGTTAGGTATGAGATTCTGATATATATTTGTCCATTGGTCACCCTATTTACTAGAGATTGGGTGGTAGGGGGGAATAAGAGTGCAAGCAGGAAGAAAAAAAAAATGGAATCATTACAGTGCTCACTCAAGATGTAGGATTGCTTAGATTAGAGTACCTCAGAATGGACCTAGAAATCCAACATATTAATTGATGATAAAAGGGAAAGGACTTGGTGATGGATTATATTTTAGAGATGAGGAAAATGCAAAAATCAAAAATGACTCTTTAGCAGTGGCATTTAATGAGGTAGAGAAAACTTGGAATTGAACAAGATGGATGGAAACAAAAATCCCATTTTAGACATGTTTTGTGTTTGAGATGCCTATTAGACATACAATAGAGATGAGATGTCAGGTAGACCGTGCATGTGGAACTCAGGAAAGGAGTTTAGGTTAGAAATACTAGGGTGAATCAACGAATGGCTGATAATCACCTAATTTTCACTTCGAAAGACCTCATTTTCACATGGTTCGATTTCGTGCACCTTTATTACTCAGGCAGGGAGAAAGTTGAGGGGAGAGAAAATAAGAATGACAAGCACAGAGACCTGCCCAAGGCACACCAACTGTAAAGGTCAAAAGAGGACATGTCAGCCAGAGACTGAGAAAGAGCAGCCTGGTGAAGAGGGAACAAAATCTGGGAAGTACCCTGTAAGCCGAGAAAAGTGCTTCAACAGAAACTATGTTGAATGCACTTGAAGGCTGAATGATGGAGTAATACAACGAGGAAGGCCATTAGGCAGCACAGAAGGCCATTGAGGGGGGACCTGGAAGAAACGGATTGGAATCTGTTATTGAAAGAGAGGTGATATGGAAACAACGTGTATCATCAATTCTTTTGATGTTTTACTGTGCTGTTCAGAGTAGGGGGAGAATGGGGATTTTATGCTTGGTTATTTGTTTTAACATCAGGAATGCAAAAACATACCCTCATGCCCTCTGTTACAGGAAGTAATGTGGATGATGCAACAGCAACCAGGTGCCTGCAGGGGGAGATAGTTACGTAGGCACAAGTGTGGGGGGCCTGGAGCACAACTAAACAGAACAGGAACTGGTACACACCTGAGCTATCCCTTCTCTAAAATCTGGATTTCAGGGGCGCCTGGGTGGCGCAGTCAATTAAGCGTCCGACTTCAGCCAGGTCACGATCGCGTGGTCCGTGAGTTCGAGCCCCGCGTCAGGCTCTGGGCTGATGGCTCAGAGCCTGGAGCCTGTTTCCGATTCTGTGTCTCCCTCTCTCTCTGCCCCTCCCCTGTTCATGCTCTGTCTCTCTCTGTCCCAAAAATAAATAAACGTTGAAAAAAAAATTAAAAAAAAATAAAATAAAATCTGGATTTCAGTTCTTAACCTTCCAGCCCTGACAGATGACATTAGATTGGCCATTCATCAACAGAAGGATAAAGCAGTATATTTCTAATACAGAAAGCTTTAATTCTGAAAGAAATTAAAATGGAAGACCAGGGAACACAGAAATTAGAATGTATTGGTTCCTGTAAATACTGGCTCCAGGATGAAATAAAAAGTTCAATGTATTCTGATCAGTAAAGCTGGACAGAGAAGAATTGTTCCACTTCTTTGAGAGGAGAATATAAATGGATTGTTATGGAATATAAATACAATGTTTATAAATAATATTTCAGTTGCAGTGGAAGAAGAGGAATAAGAAAAGAATTTGGGGGGGAGGATGGGTAGAATTCCATTTATACCATTAACACAAGGTGCTGCCACGTAAGAATCTTTAACCCAGAGACACAGGTAGGGCCCTAAATAAAAATTTAAATATTGAAGGAACATGATGCACATCAATAAACAGACCCTGCTCAAAATTTCACTTGGGTTCTCCTACCTATTCTAGCTCCTTCCATAGTATCCTGTACATTTCCATTATGCACCAACTAAGGGGTGATAATACTTAGCACAGAAGGAGGTCTCCCATCCTACCCCCCTTTACTGTAATGTTTCTTTCTAGTATCCCTCTCAACCTACTACAGCTGAAGCAGACTAACACTAAGGTAATAAAAAGTCTCCCTTCTGAATGTCCTGTAAAACATCTCCCCTCCACTGCAAAGCTCCTCCAAAGGCCTACTTTATGCCTTGGTTTAAAGGCAGGCAGGGGCACATCCATTACAGAGAAGCCAAACAGAGTACAGCAAGCTCAGGGAGCAGTGGCAGCACTTAATAAGGAGATCTAGCTTAAAATTGAAAGGCTGGGACTGTGTTTGGAGCTACAACGTAGTCCAGCCTTGACTAGAGCACAGATTACGTGGAAAACACCAAGAGCGGACAGAGGGGGCAAGAGCGAGCAAAGAGGAATGGACAGTACTTGGGGGTAATTGGGTGCCAGATTGCTTGGTTTAGGATTCCAACTTCTCTGTGTGAGCTGGAGCAAGTCCTTCAACCTTCTGTACCTCTGTGTACTCATCTGAAAAATGGGAGTAATAATTAGGCTTATCAAGAAGATTACATATGTGAATGGATGAAACATGTTCAGAAAAGTGCCCGGCCACAGTGAATGCTCAGTAAAAGCTGGTATCAGGGCACCCGGGTGGATCAGTCAGTGAAGCCTCTGACCCTTGGTTTCAGCTCAGGTCATGACCTCATGGTTTGTGGGTTCGAGCCCTGCGTTGGTCTCTATGCTGACAACGTGGAGCCTGCTTGGGATTCTGTCTCCTTCTCTCTCTGCCCCTCCCCTGCTAGCTCTCTCCCTCTCTCTCAAATACTTGGTTTGTGTTGTTTTTTTTTTTTAAGTAGCTGCTGTTATTTGGTGGAGAGTGGTATCTTATTTTAGTAAAAGGGTGTGCCATGGCCGGTTTTATGGGGAAATAGGTTTGCGTTTTAGTGACTAAATATAACTACTTCTGATGTCATCAAAGCATAAGAAGTGCCTACTGCAAACTACTCCAGACTGATACATGACTCGTGGACAGAGTGGGAGGCTTGGCTGAGTCACAGGAAATGCAAAAAATTAAGGCCCTGTAAAAGAACTTTATTAACATCCAGCTGGCCCAGCATCAGTACTGGCCAGTCTGTTTATGCTCTATGACACTGTTTCATGCTTTACAACACAGGTCGATTAATGCTTAATGACAGTTTGGTGTTATTTGTAAAACCCATTGAACTTTTTTTCATTTTCTGTTGCAAATCCCCTAGAACAACTCTTACAAAGATAGAAGTTATCAGTATAGGTGGTTTAATAGGATTGAAATTTTGCTACTTGGTACAGACCGATGAATGTTGCTTTAGAGAGCTGGGCGTGGGGGGCACCCTTTTCAGTAGTACTGGATTATTTTAACCCCCGAGGTAACCTGGTAACAAGAATTTCATACTAAAATTTGTTCAGTGTTAGAACTTGAATCTATGAATGGTGACCAAGACGTTTTAGTAAAAACAATATGTGCAGGTGCCCTGCAAAAATTAATTCCGTAGAAAATCCAAGAGCCAGTTCAACAAGCAATCCATTTGGTCTTTTGACACCAAATAAAAGAGAAATTCGTATAATTTTTTTACCTTGTCCCATAGCTGATTTTTATTTAAAAAAAATTTTTTTTTCAACGTTTATTTATTTTTGGGACAGAGAAAGACAGAGCATGAACAGGGGAGGGGCAGAGAGAGAGGGAGACACAGAATCGGAAACAGGCTCCAGGCTCTGAGCCATCAGCCCAGAGCCTGACGCGGGGCTCGAACTCACGGACCACGCGATCGTGACCTGGCTGAAGTCAGACGCTTAACCGACTGCGCCACCCAGGCGCCCCTATAGCTGATTTTTAAAATACATTGTAGTAAGAAATTAGCTTACGTTTAAAATTCTTCTAATTGCTTTATAACAGGAAACTACTTGCTGAGCTTGCGTATTTGAATGATAACCTAACACCTAACATTTACCTAGTAATATTTAGGTAACTTCTCCAAAATTGTCTAGGAAGAAAGCAGGAAAGGGGAAAGATGAATTATCTATACACAAACTTCCCTATTCACAAACTGATTTTTATTGTTGTAGGATTGGAGCATCAGCTGATTTTTGTCAGGGTCTCATCAGCCTGAGCTGGTGTCCCATGATTTCTCTGCCATTGCAGTCTCCCAAACAGAATATGAGATCGGTGCTAATAAATAGTCACATGACATAGAAGAAAGAGAAACCTTGTTCACTACCTCTCAATATTGTTATCTGTGAAACATATGGAATTTTAAAAATTGATAAAAAATCATTTTATCCCATCTCAGAGTATGAACTTGTCAACACTGCCCTAAGAAGAAGCGGTCAATGTCTGATGCTACTGTGAACCATTAGAAAAACACAGTGAGACAATGTGTTAAAGCTAGCATATGAATATTTGCTGACAATTCAGTGGTGAGGTTATTAGCATTGTACCTATGTGTGAGAGGAAGGTAAATGTTCAACTTAATCATCTGTTTACAAAAAGTTACCCAGAGTACACAGCTAAAAAAGACTTGCTAAAGTATAATGTCCACAAATTACCAGATTTTTTTAAATGTCAAAGAAATATTTTGACGTTAAAGGAAACTTCTAAAATGAAAAATACCCATATACTACTTTTAATTAATGCATTACTTTCCATATTTTACTTAATTGTTCTCCAGTCTCCTGCGGCTCTCGCCGCCATCCCAGCCACCTGATGCCCCTGACTCTGGTCTTCTGTTGTTTTCCTCTGACTCTCACAGAACAAAGGCTTGCGAGCTCTCAAGGCCTTCCGAGGTCTGGGACAGTAGGATTTAGAGGGTCTTCCAGTAACCTCTACTTGTGAATTCTGTAGCTCTTAGTGTTCTATGATTCTAATAGTTCACAATTTCTGGAAATGACTCCAGTCAAAGGGAGGCCTAGCTTCCTTTCTGGTCTGACCCCCACTACCATCTACAACGGCCCACCTCTGCTGGAATCTTTCACTGTGCTTCCCAGTCGTCGACACCTGAAGGGGGGCTCCGTTCACCATCAGAGCTTGCTGGCCAGAGTTTGTTCTTCCAACCCCTGGCCAACTAGGAGTCAGGATTGGATTTCAGTCTCCTTTGACTTTTCTCTGGTTGATACTGCAGGAAAATTCTTCCTTTCTCTCTGGCACTCCCTCCCTCTTCATACTTCAGAAGCCAGATGATGTTCTCTATCATGTGGTTCAGATGCCCTTCGAGCAGGAAACCTATGCAGCATCAGATGGGTATACTACCATGGTCCCAGAGGCTGTGTGGACAACTGTCCCAGGAGGATTCGGTAGATGGCCAGTGCTTATTCCCAGTTTTTCTTACCTGAATCCTCTCAATCTGTGTGTGTGTGCGCATGGCTGGCCCTTCACACTCATTTATATTAGGCCCCTTGTGAAAGCCATTTTATATGTCTACAATCATAATGGTTTGACCATACTGTATTTTATGATTAGCATTGCTTTTTAAAAGTTCACATTGCAAGGGGCACCTGGATGGCTCAGTTAGTTGGGCGTCCGACTTTGGCTCAGGTCATGATCTCACGGTCCGTGAGTTTGAACCCCACGTCGGGCTCTGTGCTGACAGCTCGGAGCCTGGAGCCTGCTTCAGATTCTGTGTCTCCCACTTTCTCTGCCCCTCCCCCACTCATGCTCTGTCTCTCTCTATCAAAAAATGAATAAACGTTAAAAAGATTTTTTTAGAAGTCCACATGGCTTTATATTCTCCATGATAGTTTATTTTAATGGTTGCATAATATTCCATCTGTTAAAATCATCATTTGCATAATCATTTCCATGTTACTAAATTATAGGTTGTTTTCTCTGTTTGCAAGGCTAAATAATAAAATGTTTAGAGCACAAGATCTGCAGTCTGATGTCTCTTGCACTGTGGCACTTACACACTTTGCACCTCAGTTCCTCATCTGTACGATGGAAAGTGGGCATGTGAAGATTAACTGAGTACATAAAGCATCTAATACGTACCTGGCACAGTGTTAGTATTATGGAAGCATTGGTTGTTGAAGACCGTTTCACTTCCACTATCTAGAAAATACTTAACAAACACCTCCCTATATATATTTTGCTCTTGAAAAAAAATTTTTAAGCCTACATTCTAAAAATGTTATTTGTTTGATGAAGGAAAGACCAATTTTGTGACTTTTG
Source organism: Leopardus geoffroyi (assembly GCF_018350155.1). NCBI lineage: Eukaryota > Metazoa > Chordata > Mammalia > Carnivora > Felidae > Leopardus > Leopardus geoffroyi. The sequence goes on along the minus strand of NC_059338.1, from coordinate 102,576,600 downwards.
ACCTCTAGACAAACTGCTTCCCATACAGTCCATACTAATTTGCAATTACATAAAAATGACACTAGTTTTGAAACATGTCAAAATGTCTTAACCAATTTTACTATTAGTAAAAACTAAATTATATTTTTTATTAAGCAGGAGACTATTTTTTAAGGAGGTTTGCCATGATTGTTTTCTATTTAATCCTGTATGAAGTCTTTCATAGTATTCTAAATCACATAATCAATGCATCCCACTTCAGATAATATAGAAGTATACCTACAATTCAAGAAATACAATGAGATTGGCAAACTCATTAGAACAGTAGATTTTTCTTGGTCTCTAAGATAGAATTGTAAGTTGCAAATTTTCTAGGAGCCCATTGAAATTTGATCTGTATATAGCTCTGTGCGTCTTCCTCTAATTCAGTTGTACTGAAGCCAGTGACTTGGTAGATGGTTTAATTGCCTCTACTAGAGAAGAACAGGGTGATTTGGGGAGAGCACAGGATGTCCTGTTTATTAACAATGTGAACTATTGGTAATAGTTTTTGCCCTGAATTCAAAATCTGTTTTCAACTTAAAGTGAATTTTCATAATAATGACTCACAATGATCATTATGATGATGATCAAACACCTATTAGTTATGGAGTATCTACTATGTATCAGACATTTCACTACATATTTGACATTCATTATTCCTAATCATAAATTCTCCACCAACTGTTTGGCAGATAAGGCTGTTGAGAATCTGAGAGCATGAGCAACTTGTCCAACATTGAATGAATAGTAAATGTGCACAGAATAATTCTGTAGTAGGAGCTGCCGTTTTTTTTTTGTTTTTAACATAACTCCAAAGATTCATTTCATGTAAAATAATAAAAAATTTGAAATTCTATCTTGCTCTACTGGGGAGGACCGTAGTCCATTTTCTGTCTCTTTAAATTCCTCAGAGTGTCTATGCAACGCAAAATAGAGACCTGTCTATATTTTACCCTGTAAAACAAAATCTTCCTTCCTTGGAATTTTGTTTGTTATTTATGTTGGGTGAGAGAACTAAAAGTAAATTTCCATCACTACCTTCTGGTCTGTGTACCTTCAAAAATTTGCCAACTTAATAACAGATTGGATAATTTATTTTCTCTTCTGGCTTCATCACTTGATGCATGGGACAGCTGTGTCTCTGAACATGTTACTTGCTCGGGGCAAATTGATCCCTAGGAATTAGTGGCTAGTTTTCCCAGATACACATCAAGATTCTGAAAATGAACACATCGTCTGTAGAAACCCATGAAATGAAAACCTTACACAACCTTAGAATTAAGTAAAAATCATTTTCTTCATTCATTCGTTCACAAACGTGTATCAAATGCCCACTATGTGCAAGCACTACATCAGGCATTAAAAGGAAATGAAGGCAAACAGGAAATAGTCCCACCTTTGATAACAGAGAAGTACACCTCCAATTCAAGAAACATGGTAAAATTGCGTTATTATGGAAGCACTGTGGAAGGAAACTGAGCCTCCCTGAAACTAGGACCTTCTTCCATGGCTTGAGGCAGAATCACATGTGGAGAGAAGGCTTCCAGGTTACATTTCCAAGTTCCAAGACTCCCTCATTTATCCCCACAGCGCCGCACGGTGTGTTGGGAAACGAGACCACAAAGCTAGACAAGGCATAAACCCCCAGTGACTGGCAGCACATATTCTTGTGAGGAATATAAACATCTATACAGGGGCGCCTGGGTGGCGCAGTCGGTTAAGCGTCCGACTTCAGCCAGGTCACGATCTCACGGTCCGTGAGTTCGAGCCCCGCATCAGGCTCTGGGCTGATGGCTCAGAGCCTGGAGCCTGTTTCCCATTCTGTGTCTCCCTCTCTCTCTGCCCCTCCCCCGTTCATGCTCTGTCTCTCTCTGTCCCAAAAATAAATAAACGTTGAAAAAAAAAATTAAAAAAAAAAAAAAACAAACAACATCTATACAAGTGTCTGCTGTACCATGCGGGGAATCTAATGATAAAGGCCTTGGTGATGCTGCTGTATACCTCCTGTTCCTCAATATTTAATCACCTGGAAGAGTGATTTTTTTTTTTTTTTGCCATCTATCAATTCACTGAATTTATTTATTTTTGTCAAATACCAATTCTTCACGAAGAGCACATCTTTCTGTTATTCAAACTTATGACAGAAAATTTGGTTACCATCCCTGACTAACTTGAACACAATTCTATAGCTACAAATAGCAAAACCAAAAAACCCTTAGAATTTAAGATCCTGGGGATGAAAACTAGAGTCTAAACATTGTGACTCTAACAGGATTTGGGATGAGAATTTGGCGGGGACCTCAGTGGAATAGAATGATGCTTTTGTATTCAAATTTTCTGTGCGTCCCTAGATAAAGAAAATACACGCTTTAAGTAACCTAGGGGAATTTTCTGACATGACTTACTTGGTCTCTGTATCTTGAGCTGTTCTCAATCAGTGTGTTAACACCAACCAAGTAATAATTTTTTTTGAGTGCCTACAACGTTTACCGCACCCTTCCAAGAATTCTGAGAAAAAAGTCAAAATCCAGCTTAAAATCTAACCTAAGAGGTTATATGTCTGTGTATATATATGTGTATAGACAGATATATCTCCTTTTAGATTTAAAAAATTGTATAGAATTTTATTTACTCGGACCTTTTTAGAAGTATATCTGATCTTTAAAATAGCAAACCTGGGGCACCTGGGTGGCTCACTCTGTTGGGCGTCCGACTTCAGCTCAGGTCATGATCTCACAGTTTGTGAGTTCGAGTCCTGCGTTGGGCTCTGTGCTGACAAGTCAGAACCTGGAGCCTGCTTCTGATTCTGTGTCTCCCTCTCTCTCTGCCTCTCCCCCGCTCATGCTCTCTCTCTCTCTCTCTGTCAAAAATAAAAATAAACATTAAAAAAACAAATAAAACAGCAAACCTATTTTAAGAATAATCCTGTATATTTCTATACATGCTTTTCCTCTCCAACATCAATGTTTTATATGGCCCCTGACATTTAGTAGGTAGTTATTCAATATTTTACAATTGATTAGTATTTCTCTGACCAAGTATCAGCTAAAAGCGACAACAATAAATCAAGTCACCTATTCAATTTTTTTTCACATTATTTTACAAGTTGAAACCATTTAGGGGAAAATAGGAACATTTTTGTAGATTCCTAATATGCTACTTTTGAAACCGGGCTTAATTTTGACATCAGGAGTTGATAATCATTTGGTTGCCAAGGGAAATACGTGCTTTGGCTCATCTACTATGGAGCTAAAGCATTGTTTTGCAAATGGTACAAAATTTACAAAACTGAAAGACAATTGCTTATGTCACTGCTAAAGCCCCAAAGAAAATCTCTTCTCTGAATTGACTAATCTGTCTTGCTTCTCTGGGACTATCCTAGGAACCTAACCTCACATGCTTTCCATTGGCATCATTTTTCAAATGTACTCTTGTAATATTGGAAGATCTCTTTTTAATGTTTATTTTTGAGAGAGAAAGAGCAGGGGAGGGGCAGAGAGAGAGAGAGGGAGACAGAGGATACAAAGCGGGCTCTGCTGTGAGATCATGACCTGAGCCAAAGTCTGATGCATAATTGAGCTACCCAGGTGCCCCTATTTTTTTTTTTTAATAAATTTTATTTTAGAAAGCACAAGTAGGGGAGAGAGGCAGAGGGGGAGAGAGAGAATCTCAAGCAGGCTCCACACTCAGCACAGAGTCCAAAGCGGGGCTAGATCCCACGACCCTGGGATCATGACCCGTGTCAAAATTAAGAGTTGGATGTTCACCTGACTGAGCCACCCAGGGGCCCCAATATTGGAGGATTTAAAGACAGCCAGGAAAATTTTTTCTGCAGCATTCAGTCATTTATTCCTTGTTAAGTACAGAAAACAAACAAAAAGAAAACCCACTGGAATCTATGTAACCTCAAGATGGATTGAGATATCTTTTTATTAGTACCATCCTAACCTGTCCTGAAATATGCTTAGACCTAGTGAGAGTGCTGGTCTGTTATTAGAGCTTACCTTTTTTGTTTGTTTTGCTGTTTCCAGATATTAAAGGAGGAAATAAATCTCTGGTGAGTTAGCGTGTTTTCACAGGCAGCTGTGATGCTTCCCTGCACACTGCCTCTGAGCAATCATACTTAATGTCTGGGCAGAGAACCAATGTCTCATGAGCAGCAACCTGTAGGTCTGATTAAAGAATGGTCTGACGGCTCCCATGGAGATGGCTTTCCAATTTCCTTCAGCCTCCATGTTGGCAGATTTGGGCAAAAAAGCACGATGGCAAAGTAGGAGGCTGTTTGGGGGAAAGGTGGAAAAACACTGTAGAATGTGCAGAGGTCTAAGAAATACCATGAGGCATTCTTTCTCCAGCATGGAAAATAAATGTGAACTTTGATTTACTGTAACAGGCAGCAGGAGTTTTCCAAATAGAGGCGGCTGTATTTACAAATGAGAACCACAGACGGCTTGATGATTATGAGGACCAGGAAGTCAAATGTACTTTGTCACTATTGCCAGTTTCATGAGAGAGAGATGTCCCTGGTGGAGCACAGACAGCATGTGTGAACGAGAAGCTGATTATGCCAAGAGGTTAGTATGCCTGAGAGCAGCACTTACTGATCGGTGAGCAGGAGAGACCAGAGAACTAGCAATGAATATTGATCTGTGTGAGTAGGACGCAGGAGAGCTAGCGATGAAGCAGAATGTATCACTCTCTCTCTAAAACACCTGAGAGAATCAAAGCAACCTGAAATACACATCTAATATAGGAATTACTTTAATTCCCCTGGTCTCGCCTTTTCTCTATCTTAAAATAGCTGGAAGAAAGCCCATCTGTTTGAAATGCAGCACACAAAATGGAAAACATGGAACATTCGAAACTAGTGTTTGGTTTAGAAATATTTGCAGGCAGAATTAAGAAAAAAAAAATTTGCAAGAAGCGCAGGAGTCGCAGGGAAAGAAATCCAAAAGAAGGTTATAGCCAGATTTGCTTCAGGAGCAAAATCAAACCATGATGCACTGTCAGCTTTCACTGGGCTTACTTCCCTTAAATGACAAGTCTCTATTTTTAGAAGTGTTTTCTGGCCAGTTTCTAGTCTGTCTTCCTCACTACCTGATGGAGACTCAGAATTACAAAGGCTAGAAAGAACCTTTGCTATAACTCTGCTCTACCTGAATCTCTGAAATTCGCCACGAAGCAATGTCATCAGACATTGGTCTTTGTCATCAGACCTTACTTGGAAGGCAAATCAACTTTTATAAATATGAAATTCCTGGGTTTCTTGAAACTGAGCTTCCCTAAAGGCCATAAACATTTTTAGATTTCTCATCATTAGAAATTAAAATTTGTTTCACCATGTTGGATATATTGTTACGTAAAATCACTTTAAAATGTAAGTTCTTGATCACACATACAGTAAAATCTCAGGGGAGAAGTCAACTCTGACTAGAAAAAGTAATCTGAGAAATTTCATTTAAATACACTTGCAAGAGAAGTTTTGCTTATTTGACTTTAAAATATGAGCTGGGATATATTTTTAAAAATATTTTCAGGGGCGCCTGGGTGGCGCAGTCGGTTAAGCGTCCGACTTCAGCTCAGGTCACGATCTCGCGGTCCGTGAGTTCGAGCCCCGCGTCAGGCTCTGGGCTGATGGCTCAGAGCCTGGAGCCTGTTTCCGATTCTGTGTCTCCCTCTCTCTCTGCCCCTCCCCCGTTCATGCTCTGTCTCTCTCTGTCCCAAAAATAAATAAACGTTGAAAATTTAAAAAAAAAAAAAATTTTTTTTCAAAGATTGGAGTGCCTGGGTGGCTTAGTTGGTTGAGCACAAACTTCGGCTCAGGTCATGATCTCACGGTTCCTGGGTTCGAGCCCCGCGTCGGGCTCTGTGCTGACAGAGCAAAGCCTGCTTGGGATTCTCTCTCTCTCTCTCTCTCTCTCTCTCTGTCCACCCACCCCCACCCCACTAATGCTCTCTCTCTCTCTCAAAATAAATAAACATCTTTTAAAAAATTAGTCTAAAATTGTTAATATTGTTATGTGAATTTCACCTCAAGAAAAATAATTTTTTTTTATTTTTTTTAATGTTTGTCTTTATTTTTGAGACAGAGAAAGAGCATGAGCAGGGGAGAGGCAGACAAAGAATCGGAAGCAGGCTCAAGTCTCTGAGCTGTCAGCACAGAGCCCGACGCGGGGCTTGAACTCGTCAACTGGGGATCATGACCTGAGCCGACGTCGGCCACTCAACCGACTGAGCCACCCAGGCGCCCCAGAAAAATAATTTTAAAAATGTAAGATGGCAACATCATAGAGAAGGGCAGATGATGGGTGGATGCTTCAGATTGAGCCATCAGGGAAACAACTCCAAAGAAGTTACTTTTAATTAAAACATAAATGTTAAAAGGGGTGCCAGGTTGGCTCAGTCGGTTGTGTCTGACTTTGGCTCAGGTCATGATCTCATGGTTCATGGGTTCAAGCCCCGCGTTGGGCTCTGTGCTGACAGCTTGGTGCCTGGAGCTTGCTTCAGATTCTCTGCCCCTCCTCTGCTCATGCGTGCTCGCTGGCTCTTTCTCTCTCTCTCTCTCTCACTCTCTCAAAAATAAACAGTAAAAAAATATTTTCAAAGATTATTTTTCATTCAAATTTCCCCATCTTGGTAAACTGTTTCCTTTTGTTGACTCAGCTGAAACAGTAATGTCAAAACCACGGAGCTATAATTATGTAGACACTGTGGTGACCTCCAATGGAGAGAAGTGTGATGAAATTTTTCACTGTGACTGTGGTTTGTCACTTTCTTCATTTAGTTCTGTTTTTGTTTTATAAATTGTGAGGCTCTGTTTATTAATTGCAGACAAATTTGGAGTTTTAGGTTTATCTGGTGAAGTGACCATCTCTGTCTCTAATAATACTTCTTGCCTTAACGTTTACTTTAAAATATATATTACAGCATAGCTACACGGCTTCCTTTTGGTTAGTAATTGTGTAGTGTATCTTTTTTCCTATTCTGCTTTTAAACTCTGTGTCCTGATATTTGAGGTATGTCTTTTGTAAGCATCACATGCTTGCGTTTTGTAGCTGTTTTGTTTTTGTTATTAACCCATCACTGCTTTTTAATTTGATAATTAATCACTTGCCATAAACTAATGGCTGGCACGTTTGGATTTAATTCTACCATATTCCTATTTGCTATTTGTTTTAGTTGTTTTTTTTTCCTTTTGCCTTCTTGTTGATTAATCAAGTGTTTTTATTTTATTACATTTTTCTCCACTAGCTTGTCGGTTATATATTCTTTTATTACCTTTCAGTGGTTACCCTAAATATTATCATATAACTTTGACATTTTAACATCTGTTCCAAATGAATAGTTCTACCATTTCCCAACAAGGATCTGAGAATATATTTATTCTATTTATGCCTCCTACCTTTTTTGGTATTGTTTGATTCTAAACTTATTTAAACTGCAAGTTATTGCTATTGCTTTATGTAGTTAATATTCATTTATACTTAATTGCATGTTTACCTTTTCTGTGCTCTTCACGTTTAAATTTTGCCTCTATAACTAGATTGCCATCCCCTTATACAAGGTTTATTTGTTGTCCTCATAATATCAGTCTCCCTGACCATGTGCTCTGAACAACTTAAGTTCCGACCATAACAAACACTCCCAACTGCGGGCTCCTCCCGATTAACAGGATGGCTATTTTGTTGCTATCTTTGCAGATGTCACTCCTTTTCCCTCCAAACCCCATATCTCTGTCTTCCAGATTAGCTCAAAGACCAGATCAGATCTGGATCGCATGTCCCTGCTCTGTGACATAAATTTAATTGGCTATATACACTGAAAGTTTATAAGACATTGAATTTCGTGGTATCGGGACAGTGCTCTTTACCTCTGAATATGTTGTCCTGAGTTCTGTGTTTGGCACATGTTTTAGTTTTCTATGGCTTCTGTAACAAAGTACTACAAAGTAGGTGGCTTAAATTACAGAAATTTATTGTCTCATTGTTCTGGAGGCCAGAAATCTGAAATCAGTGTTAACAGGGCAGATTCCTTTTGAGGGCTCTGAGAGAATAATCTGTTCTTGGTCTTTCTCCTTAGCTTGTAGATGGTCTCTTAAATGTTCATACATTCTGTTTCCAAATTCCCCATTTATGAGGAAACCGATAGTATTAGATAGAGCCCAATCTAACCAATTCATTTTAACTCAACACCTTATCCCCAAGAAAGTCCACCTTCTGAAGTAATGAGGGTTAAGATTTCAACATGGATTTTGGAGGGACACAATTCAACTCATAACAGCACATAATAGGTATTTAATTACTATACGTGGAATAATTCATTTGAGGAATGAAGAGTTTGTAGCACCTATGTGGACATAGAGTTTCTGATCAACTTGCATGTTTGAGATAATGGGACTTATCTTTCATTTATACTACACAATTTATATATAAAAGTTCTAGACAATACATGAGTTGACCAAAAGATTAGCAAAATGATATAAATGTGTAGGCCCCTGTGGTGATAAAAATGATTATTAAACTTAGTTTGATGTATATATAACACAAAATTTTAGATTCATCATGCTGAGACATATTTAAAAGGAACTTGTAATCACCAAGTTTTTACTTGTTACTAAATACATTTCTGGAAACCTTCAGAAACAGATGATTTTTTTAAATATGAAAATTTGAATTTAGTCACTAGAGGGAGCTGTATGTCACTGTACATAGTAACTTAAAGAGCAGATGTCAATATTTAAGAATTATAAACATTGGTAGAAACTAAATTTATAAAGTAAGAAAATCAGGAATAGAGACACTTTAAGAATAAATCAGATTTGAACAAATTCACCTAATATTTACAAAACATACTGCCCAACAACATATTGCCCAACAGCAACAGTCTTTGCGAATGCACAGAGAACAATTACCAAGTTAAACCATATTCTAGGCCATTACAGAAACCTCAGGGGACTTCCAAACAACTTCAGACATGTGAATATGTCATCTGACTACAATGAGATTAAGTCAATAACAGATTCCTAGAAAAATCTCTAAATATTTGGAAACTAAACACCTTTCAAAATAACTCATGGATCAAAATAAATAGATAGATATTGTGGTGTCTGGGTGGCTGAGTTAGTTAAGCATCTGACTTCAGCTCAGGTCATGATTTCATGGTCCATGAATTTGAGCCCCGTGTGGGGCTCCGTGCTGACAATTTAGAGCCTGAAGCCTGCTTCGGATTCTGTGTCTTCTTTTCTCTGCCCCTCCCCTGCTGGTGCTCTGTCTCTCTGTCTCTCTCTTAAAAATAAACATTAAAAAATTTTTTTAAAGAAATAGGTATTTTAAAATGAATGAAAATGAAAACAGTACATATCAAAATATGGGGTGTTGATAAAGCAGTACACAAGAGGAAATATATAAAATAACATGCTTTTATTAAAAAAATTAAGTTCTCAATACAGTGACCTCAGGTTGCACCTAAATTAAAAAAAAAAACAAATGAAATGCAAAGTAAGCAGAAAACAATAAAATCATGAAAATCAGAATGAAATCTAGGAAATGGAAAAAGAAAAGCAGTGGAGAAAACCAATGAAATCTAAAGCTGGTTCTTTGAGCAAATCAATAAACTTGATAAAACCCTAACTAGACAGACCAGGTGATCATAAAAGAGGGAAGACACAAATTAACGAGACAAGAACAGGAGTGATGACATTACTACAGACTCTACAGAGCTGCTATTAAAATACACATGGAATTACAGAGCTGCTATTAAAATACACATGGAATGCAATTGTTATTGGGTTTGTTTTTTGGGTTTTGGGTTTTGTTTGTGTGTTTTTTGTTTTTGTTTTTGTTTTTTTTTGAGAGAAAGAGAGTGAGAGAATCTTAATTCTCTTAATTGATGCAGGACTCAATCCCATGACCCTGGGATCATGACCTGAACGGAAATCAAGAGTTAGATGCTTAACTGACTGAGCCCTGCAGGTGCCCCTGGAATGCAGTTTTGTTTTTTTTTTTTTAATTTTTTTTTTCAACGTTTATTTATTTTTGGGACAGAGAGAGACAGAGCATGAACAGGGGAGGGGCAGAGAGAGAGGGAGACACAGAATCGGAAACAGGCTCCAGGCTCTGAGCCATCAGCCCAGAGCCCGACACGGGGCTCGAACTCACAGACCGCGAGATCGTGACCTGGCTGAAGTCGGACGCTTAACTGACTTCGCCACCCAGGCGCCCCTGGAATGCAGTTTTAATAACCTAGGGACTATGAAAAGAATACCTTTGGTGACTGGTCTTCCCCACCCTGAATTCTGTTGGCAAGGTTTGAGACTTTCTTTGGATTCTCTATAGCATTCTTGTACCTACCCCCTAATATTTTAAATTACCTTTATGTGTATGTAACTCCTACACTAGACAAAGAGTTTCTGCAGACATTTGCTGAACAAAATACTTGGAAGTATGAAGGTATAAAATACTCTAGATTACAGAGTTATAGAGTAAGAGGAAACATCAGCAGAGTCAGCAAGCTCACTTTGAGTGACTTCTTGGGGTGACCACCTGCTGGCCCCTCTGGAAGAAAAGACACATCAAAAATAGCAGAAGAGAGCAGCTGGATCCCTTTCTTGCTTGTCACCTCTAATTTGCTTTTTCCTAACTATTCATGAGATTGAGTGTATTTTCATAGGTTTTGGCCACCTGCATTTCTTTTTTGAGAGATTGAATTTTTATATTTTTTGCCCAATTTTATTTTTTGTTTTTGCTTCAAGACTTCATAAAGATAAATAGTTGGGGTTTCAACCCTTTGAGTTATACTTTTGTTGCAAATGTTTTTCTCAAGATAAAGTTTATTTTTTACTATTGCTGATAGTCTTTTACTGTTATTTTTTTTTAATTTATATTTTAGTTCCCCAAGTGTTGTAGGTTTCATTTTTCTGAGTTTCCCAACTAATAAATGAAAAGATACCCAAAATTTGAAATATACAATCTACTAAATTTTCTTCTAACATATTGTTTTGTACTGTAGGCTTAAATTCTTAACCTATCTGGAGTAAATTTTGTATATGGTATGAGATGGAATCTACTTTACCTTTCTTCCAGATTAAACGCCAGTAACACCACCACATTTATAAAGTAAACCATCATATTTTCTGTAGAATTGAAATGCAAACTTTTCTACACAGTTTCCGTATGCATTCAAGAATTTATTTTAGGACTCTAATCTTCTACCAATATTTTTCTTTGTTTCAATACTAATACCATGCTATTAATTTTACAGTGAATTTTCAATGTGTCAATACTTAACAAGTTCCCCACCAATTTTCAAACTCATTTTGTTAAGGGTGCCTGGGTAGTGGAGTTGGTTAAGTGTCTACCTTTGGCTCAGGTCATGATCTATTGGTTCATGGGTTTGAACCCCATGTCAGGCTCTGTGCTGACACCTCAGAGCCTGTTGCCTGCTTCAGATTCCGTTTCTCCTTTTCTCTCTGCCCTTCCCAACTCCTGCTCTGTCTCTCTCTCTTTCTCTCAAAAATAAATAAACATTTAAAAAAGTTTTTTCAAGTAAATAAAACTTATTTTGGTAGATACTTTAGATTTCCTGCGTGTATAATTATATCATTTGCAAATTCAAGTTTTATTCCTCTTTCCAGTATCTAAAACTTTTTCCTTATTACATTTGCCAGAATCACCTTTGATATTACACCCAGAGGTAATTTGGGGTATTCCTGTCTTATTCCTGATTTTAATGGAAATGACTTTATCATCCACCATTTGGTATAATATTTGCTTTTGGCTTTAGCAAATAGTCTTAATTATGTTTAAACATTTGCTTGTGTTCTTTTTAAATTTGATATGTAGATTTTGAAATTTACAAAAAGGTATTGACAAAATAATAACTATTGTAAATACACCAACCAAGATTAACATGGATAATATTCCATTCTCATTCTAGTCAGTGTTTTCATTTACAATGTTTATTAAATTTTATCAAAGCCTTTTTATTATCAGCTTCTATAAACATGAAATCCCTTCATAATTTGTAGATGCACTTAATTATATTAATGATTATATATTTCTTAATTTCTTCAAATTAAGTTTATTTTCTTGTAATAAATCCTATTTGGTTATCTTGAATTAATCTCACCTCATTACTAAATTTGGTGCTATGAGAATTTTTACATATTTATAAATGAATTTGATCTATTTTTTCTTTTTCATATTAAATATAATATATTTGTATTAGGTCTATGCTTCATAATAATTTTATTGTCTAAAATAGTTTAAATGCCCTAAGAAGTGTATTCTCTTTAAAAATTAGCTCAAACTAAGCTATAAACAAGGCTTATACCTTCTTAATATGGTGACTTTTCAGTTATGTTTGTGGGATCTTTAATGGTGATCAATCCATTTAGATACTTTGTCTCTCCTTGGGTCAATTTTTCATAGTATTTATTTGAGGAGTATGAAATAATTTTCTCTAGATCCTTACACTTCTTGCCATGTATTCTTTTAAAGTTACACAAAGTTGCATAATCTCTCACAATTTGAAAATTACTTCCATATCTGTGATTTTATGTTCCCTCAATGTCAATGTCAAAAATTTTTATGCTCTATTTCCTTGTCTGATTGCCATAGTTTTGTTTTATTGCACCTTTCAAAGTACCAGTTTTTATATTTCTTTATCCTTTCTATGATTTTTGTTTGTGTTGACTTTTTTCAACCTGGGCTTTAAAATAATTACCTTCAGGTTGGCAACAAGACTTTTTTTTTTTTTTAATCTCCTATTTATTTTTGAAAGAGAGAAAGAGTATGAACAGGGGAGGAACAGAGAGGGAGACACAGAATCTGAAGCAGGCTCCAGGCTCAGCTGTCAGCATAGAGCCGCATGTGGGGCTTGAACCCATAAGCCATGTGATCATGACCCGAGGCAAAGTTGGACTCAACCGACTGAGCCACCCACACACCCCAACGAGACTCTTAATCAAAGACTAGCTTCAAGACCTAAAATGTGTATACATCACTACAAAAGAAAAGGCTAAAGTCTCAGAGAGGAATCCACTGTTTATTAAATATCTTCTGTATAAATGGTACCTACTGGCACTAATCATTCCCAGGCTCCCTGAGAAAGATGGAATATACCAAAGAGGAAGGTACAGAAGTGACAGGCACATGTAGGTCTACAGGGTGTGTGAACTCCCATTATATATTATATATATATATATATATATATATATATATATATATATATATATATATTTTTTTTTTTTTTTTTTTAGCTTCCCATAGTATCCCTAGATTCCTTCACCCAACTAAGGTTGAAACTGAGGAACACGGACAAAAGCAATCACTGCCTATTAGGGTAAAAACAATTCATGAAGACTTTAGGCATGATCAAGGTGAAGTAGGAATCTTATCTCTAAAAGAATCTTGTCTCTTGTCTCTATATCTCTTCACATATTTTGTTTTACTCTCAGCAGTATTTCTAAAAAGAATTTATTTTAAGCAATGCTTCTGTTTACATTAAATTTATGCCGACCACTGTGGCAGTCTGGGGGGGAAAAACACACCTCCAAAAGATAACATTCACTCTGAACCTGTGAATATCACCTTATAGTCAAAAGACTAAATGCTACCTTGCTTAGAAAAGGATCTTTGTAGATTTTATGAGGGTAAGTGTTTTGGAATGAGGAGATAATCTTGGGTCCTAAATGCCAACACAAATATTTTTTTTATGAGAGAGAAGCAAAGGGAGATAACACACACATGCACATGCATACACGCACACGTGCATGCACACACACACACAGTGGAGAGAGGCAGAGATTGAAGTGATACAGCCACTAGGTGAAGTAACACTAAAAAATGTCTGCAGCCCCCAGAAGCTTTAAGAAGCAAGCAACAGATTCTCCCATTAGAACATAGACACCTTGATATCAGACTCTGGCCTTTAGAACTGTAAGAAAATACATTTTGTTTTTTTTAAGCCACCAAGTTTGTGGTAACTTGTTACAGCAGCTAGGAAACTACTTAAACTGCTTTATTTCTTAAATTCAATTTTTTAAAAGGTTAAGGAGAAATCTTTAGAGTTTATTGTCATATTTTATCATTTAATAAAGGTAAAAACTGAAATTCTTCGATTCACGAAGATTTGTTTGAAACAGTCATCTTTTAGCAAGACAAAAGAAGGCCAGAGGCAACTGATTAAAAAATGATATGACTTAAGTTCTAAACCCCAAGTAGTTCCTGCTCAAGTACATATTGATTATGAACCAACAAAGTCAGTTTTTATTGAAATCCTTTAATGGATGGGCAGACATTGGAGTCTCACTGACTTTAGTTGCATGAAATTTCTTTTAATTTCTTTAATAAATCTATAAGTTAAGGTAACACTTGATTAGAGGGAAGCCATAATAAACCCACATCCCGTGGGCACAAAATTTTACTTACCTACACCTTCTAATTTTTTATTCATACTGCAAGTTAAAGTATATATGTAATAAGTGAATCAGATTTCATGATAATAAATTCCAAAGAATCATCTTGCTTTAATAATAGTTTGGACAGTTATCAGATTTTTATCAACATTATCTCCAATCTTTACAATGGTTTTGAAAATTAGATTTTAGTTTCCATTTTAGAAATGAGTTAAGTGAGAATTAGACTGTTATTTGCTGAGGGTTTTAAAGACAAAAAGATATAAACTAAGGAAGTTCTGACTTTCTAGCCTATGTTCTTTCCACTATACTGCATTTCCTCTTAACTGATAGTTGTCACCGCATATTGCTTGAAAAAGGAAAAAGACCTTAAAGCTTGACCTTCTTCTTTGTCCTTTTCTTCCTTTCCCCCTTCCCCTCCCTCCATTTTTCCCTCTTCTTCTTCCATTCTTTTCTCATCAAAAGGATCTTTGAGTTGGCTCAGAGATAGAACTAAAATTGTCATTTTTTTCTATAGCAAAACCTGTACTGGGTTCTTATATCAATGTTTACCTAATTAGTGATAAAATTGATTTTAGCACACAATTTTCTTCATGTATTGTGTGCTTCATGTATTGTGTGCAACACTGCAAGTTATTTTCTAAAATTCTCATAAATATAACCTTACTCTTCAAAATAGAGGCATATAAATAGAGCTTAGTGATCTATGACAAAGAGGCAAAGGTAACACAATAGAGCAAAGATCGTCTTTTAAGTAAACAGTGTTGCAACATCTGGACATCCAGATGCAAAAAAAAAAAAAAAAAAAAAAAAAAACGAACAAACCTAAACATCAACCTCACATGCTTCACAAAATAGATCACAGACCTAAATATTAAACACAAAACTATAAAACTCTTAGATCACATAGGAGAAGACCTAGATGACCATGGGTTTTGTAATGGCTTTATAGATCCAACACCAAAGGCACAATCCATGAAAGAAATAATTGATGAGCTGGACTTCGTTAAAATTAAAAACTCTACTCTGCAAAAGACAATGTCAGAGAATTAGAAGACAGACTTGGAGAAAGTACTTGCAAAAGATATTTCTGATAAAGGTCTGTTATCCAAATGATACGGACGCTTGAAACTCAATAAGAAAATGACCTGATTTTTAAAATGATGACATCAGGGGCACCTGAGTGGCTCAGTTGATTGAGAGTCTCTTGATTTGGGCTCAGGTCATGATCCCAGGGTTGTGGGATTGAGCCCTAGGTCGGGCTCCTGGCTGGGCATGGAGCCTGCTTAACATATTCTCTCTCCCTCTCCCTCTGTCCCTCCCCACTCCTCCTCCCTAAAATAAAGTAATGACATCATATATCATCAGGGAAATGCAAATTAAAACAATGAAATACGGCTACACACCTATTAGAATGGCCCCAATCTAGAACACTGACCGTACCACACGCCAGTGAGGATGTAGAGGAATAGGAACTCTCCTTCACCACTGGTGGGAATGCAAAATAGTGCAGCCACTTGGGAAGACAGTTTGGCGGTTTCTTACAAAACTAAACATATTCTTACCATATGATCCAGCATCATGCTCCTGGGTATTTAACTAAATGAACCAAAAACTTATGTCCACACAAAAAACCTGTGCACAGATGTTTATGGCAGCTTTATTCATAATTATCAAAACTTAGAAGCAATCGAGATGCCCGTTAGCAGATGAATGAGTAAATAAACTGTGGTGCAATCAGATAGTGGAATATAATTCAGAGCTAAAAAAAAAACGGAGCTATCAAGTCATGAAAATACAGGGAGGAAACTTAAATGCATATTACTAAGTGAAAAAAGCCAATGTGGGAAAGCTACATAACGTAGGATTCCACAAGTATGACCTTCTGGAATAGGCAAAACTATGGAGATAATAAAAAATTCAGTAGTTTCCAGGGGTTAAGGGAGTGATAGGATAGAGCACAGAAGAATTTTAGGGTGGTAAAGCTACCCTGTATGATACGCTAACGATGCATACCTTCATCATTATACATTTGTCCAAACCCATGGAATGTCCAACACCAAAAGTGAACTGTGAACTAGGGACTTTGGGTGATTATGATGTATCGGCGTAGGCTCATCGGTTGTAACAAGTGGATCACTCTGGTGGGGGATGTTGGTAATGGGGGAAACTGTACGGGTGTGGGGCAGGAGGTATATGAAAAATCCCTGTACCTTCTTAATTTTGCCGTGAACCTAAGTCTGCTCTAAAAAATCTTTTTAAAATGCTACATTTACTTAGGGTATTTAATCCTCAGATTCTGGCCCTGTTTTTCATTGTCTGTCTCAGAAATGGTATATCTTTCCAGTTGCCCAAGATACAAATCTCTGAACCATCTGCAACTTGACTCTCCATCACCCAAGTTCCTTTCACACCACGTATAGCTAGCTAATCAAATTCTGTCAAATTTTAAGGTGGGAGGCATAGACCGATTGAAAAATCTAATAAAAACTCATACCCTAAAGGCACTTATATAAAAAAAAGAAAAAGTGCATGCAGTTTCAGGGACTTCACAGATGTCTCAGAACCCATCCTTAGATGGTGTCTTAGAAACCCTGCCTCTGCTAAGCATTTTCTCCTTAATCTGTCTCAGCTTTGCATCCACACTCCACACTGCAGTCTTCTTCATCTTTCACCTGAATTATAGTTTAGTCTCTCAGCTGATTCTCTGACTCCTGTCTCCACTCTATTCATTAACCAGATGCCAGGATAAACTTTCTAAAATAGATAACTGAGCATACCCGGTCCTGTCAACGGTGCCTAGAAACAGTTCATGCTGGCAGGCAAGTACTGACAATAGACATTTCTTCCTGGTTTGGAGTTAGGGATAGTTAGGGAGTTTGGTACTTTGAGATCAGTCACAGTGGGAGTATTTGCACTATGAAAATTGGTAAACAGTACAAATCAGACTTTTTTATTTAGAGAAGAGGTTTACTAGCACAATACAGCCTGTATTGTTAACTTCTGGCATTTCCTGTTGTCTAAAGTTCAAACTCTTAGCATTTGAGGCCCCTGGAATCTGGTCTTAAATGTCCTTTCCGGCCCCATTTCTCTCTATTCTCCACGACCAAAGCTATAATCTCCAGCCACCCCAAGCTGCTCATAGCCCTCTGATTATAGTAAATGATTTCCCAGATCTGTAACCCAGAATGTGCCAGTCCTAATACCAAGAGCCCTTCTCAAAAGCCTAATCTATTTTGTTCAAAGTTTATCATAACTATTGCCCTTGCTGACCAGTCTTTCCTAATACTAATACTAATACCAGTATTTCCTAATACTCACAATCCCTACTCTGCTCCAAGAGCAGTCCTTTACCCCTCCCAGGACATTTAACAATTGTTTAATAAACATTTATTGAGTGTGCTCTAGGCCAATGGCAATGTATTTCTGTCCAAACTGTAAGTTCCTTCCAGTCAAAGATTGTGTTTATCTTTTTGATTTCCAAGACTGACCCTCCATCCTAAGTTTAGACCTTTATCCACTGTAGACATGATGTGCAATAAATTTGTTGAGTTTAATCCAAACCCTTTATAGTACAATTCAACATCTCATTGATTTTGTAATAGGGTTCCAGGTAGTGAAGCTATAACAAAGCCTATATACGTGTCTGTATAACATGTGGCACAGTTGAAAGTGGGTATTAACTGTTAAGAAAGTAGAGGATAATATCTACAGTACGACACATTGTCTTCAAGGCACACAGAGAAGTACTTCTGGGTAACTTATGTCTTGTTCTGAAGGTTAACTTATGACTTCCTTTATTACATTATTTAACTGTGTGCTGAGAACCCCTGTTGAGGACATCATTGGCAAAACTACTCTTAGGAGCAGGTTTGAGAATCTATGGTTTTGCCCAGCTTTGGTGGATATTAACCAAGCTAGATGTCACATCTTTCCTATGACTCATTCCTCACAGCAGTCAGGAAGAATGAATATTTCTATTCCTAAATTCCCAAAGAGGAAAGGAAGGCAAAAGAAGACTGTGTGGTTTGTTCACATTTAGCATGAAATGGGAATAGCATATGCACTGACACAAAGCAACCAGACAGCATTTTAATTGCTCATCTAACCTCCGGAAAGAGTCACCATCTGTTGAAATTCTGAAGATTAAAAGATATAAAACCTGACAAAAAACCGAAAGCACATAATAAACCATAGAGCCTACTCACAAATCTTGGAAAATATCCACAGTAAAATGTAATTTATCTACAAATAAGAAGAGAATAATATCCCCAATTAAAAGAGAGTGCCAGGAAGCATTCACATGGGGATAGAACACAAAATGAAACAGTGTTTTAACCTTTGAAAGACAGCCTACAATGAAAGCCTGGTTTTCTGTGGTTAAGGTAATACCCTTCACATTCTCCTCGGAAAACAAACCTTGTCCCTAACCAACCTGCTTTTTTTTTTTTCTTAATCACCAAGATGAGTTTCAAATTATCAAAGGCTACCTGACATTTGACCACTGTCACAGAGACAAGTTCTTCATCTCTGGAAATGTCAAAGATTTGCCACCCATCGGTTTTTTGTTTTTTTTTTTAATTTTTTTTTCAACGTTTATTTATTTTTGGGACAGAGAGAGACAAAGCATGAACGGGGGAGGGGCAGAGAGAGAGGGAGACACAGAATCGGAAACAGGCTCCAGGCTCTGAGCCATCAGCCCAGAGCCCGACGCGGGGCTCGAACTCACGGGCCGTGAGATCGTGACCTGGCTGAAGTCGGACGCTTAACCGACTGCGCCACCCAGGCGCCCCCACCCATCGGTTTTTAATAGATATTTTTAAAATTCCATTTTGTAAGTAAAAATTGTCAACACTCTAAAACTGAACTTCAGTCTCCCAGGTACTTCTGTGTGCACAACAGAGTTCTCAAGGTGTGTAAAGTCTACTAATGAAACAGATGTTAATATGTTGACCTTACCTCAAATCTTCATTTAACTTCATGAAATTATGCTGGTTATACAGTAATCAGAGAGAGGTGACATTTCAGCTGAATCCCTGCCTTAACTATAATCACTCAATAGACATTTGTTAATAGCAGCTAATACTCATTGAAGCAGTTGAAGAGTTTTATGTTATTAATTCCCTAATCTCACCCAATCCATGTGAGATCAGTGCTATCATTAGCATTTTACATTCGAAGAAACTAAGGCATCAAATGTTTTTTAAGTGGGCCTCACACCCAGAGGGGAGCCCAATGTGGGGCTTGAACTCATGACTCAGAGATCAAGACCTGAGCTGAAATCAAGATTCAGATGCTTAACTGACTGAGCCACCCAAGCACCCCTGTTGTTATTGTTGTTGTTGTTGTTGTTGTTGTTTCTTTTTAATATGCTCAATATTAGTAGTAATTTTTAAAGTTACTTTTAAAATTTTTTAAATTTTTAAAATTCCAATCTAGCCAGTCTGGTGCCAACACCCACACACTTAGCCACTATTTCAAACCTAAAAAAAAAAAGTTCTGATAAATTTTAACAATATATGCTATTTATGAACTCACGTGTTGTGGAACATTCTAGAAGACATTATTATTATTTTTTTTGGCAATTGAGTGACAGCATTCACAATGGTCTCAAAAACACTAGACCTATAAAGTTGTAGCTAATAATTATGAAATGCTTACTATATGTCAGATACCATGTGCTACTGAGAATCTGAAAATTAATGAGGAATGACCCTGCCTTCCAGAATTTTAGAGTTGGGGGAGGCAAATTCATAAATAGAGCACAGCTATATGGTATAGGGCTATGGCAGGACTGCACAGAACACCGAGAGAGGGCACAGAGTGCCATGTCCTCCCCACAGGCGAGACTAGGGAAGGAAGCTCAGAGTAGGTGTTACATGGTTGGATACTGTGGTAGACAGAATAATGCCCCCACCCCCCAAACATGTCTGTGTCCTTTTTTTTTTGTTTGTTTGTTTTAATCCCTGGAACCTGTGAGTATGTTACCTTTCACAAAAAAATGGAGTTTGCAGATGTGATTAAATTAAAGATCTTGAGACGGGGAGATTATCCTGAATTATCCAGGTGGGTCCTGGATAATCACAAAGGTATTATAGGAAAGAGGGAGGAAGGAGAAAGAGGAGATGTGAAAATAGAAGCAGCAGTCAGAGTGAAGTGATTGTTGGCTTTGAAGATGAAAGAAGGCTACAAGTCCATGAACGAAGGCAGCCTCTAGACACTGGAAAAGACAAAGAGCAGAGTTTTCCCCAAACCCCTAGAGGGACCACAGCCCTGCCACATCTTGACTTGAGCCCCACAAAACCCATTGCAGACCTCCGAGCTCCAGAACTGTCACATGATACGTCTGTGTTGTTTTAACGCACTACGTTTGTGCAATTTGTCATAGAGCAACAGGAAACTAACACACGCTTCAGGTTTCAGGTCTTCGGTGTCAACTCTGCAGGTTGTCACTGGCCACTTGTACAGATGTTTCCCTGTTACTCTCTCTTACATCACCTGAGGGTTTTTTTCTTCATGGAATTTACTGACATTTTAACTCTGCAACTATTATTTTTACTTAATGTTTCTTCCACATTGAGCTGTTAACTCCATAAGAGCAGTAATACGCTTTGCCTAGCACAATACATAATACATGCACAGCACTCAGTGATGTTTGATGATGAGGGGGGAAAAATAGGAATGAACTGAGGCTTGGTATATCTCAACCTATAGGTGAGGATGTGTAGACGGGCCCCTTCAGGAAACAGAAAGTTATCCATGTGTCTGGAACCAGAGGAGAGGAAAGGACGAGAAAGTTGGAGAGGGATTCTGCTCAGTAGCTTGGTCTTCATGACCATCCCACAAGCAAAGAATGTCATGCCAAGATTTTCTTTTAACTTCATCAGATGTGGTTTATTAAAAAAATAAATCATTCTCACAGTATGGTGGAAAATTATTGGAAGGAACCAAGACTAGAGGCAGGAAAATGAGACTTTTGTGTTAGCCCCATATGGAAATTAGGAGTCGAAACCAAAGGGATGAGGAGATGGAGGGAAGGCAACTAATTTACACAATAAAAAGTGACCTTTTTCTTTTAGAAGACATACTCTTGGCAAAAATAAAGGGCACATGTTAATTTAAGTACACAATTTTGTTAGTCTTTCAGTTATTATCTGGGCTCGATAATTTATATTTCTAAAGAACGTTGAGTCTTCAGAGTTCTGAGCACATTTTAAACATAAAACAGCATTTCACAAACGTTACTCAGAAACGAAGATCATGATTTTCTTACCACGTGTTTATCATCTGCACTATTGTGTGTATAGTATTTTTATTTAAAGAAACATTAAATCAACAATTTCAAGAAATCAGCCTCATTCTAGGCAAGATCAGTAAAATCACAATTCAGAGTGCCACCTGTATTTTCTAAAATGTATTAAAATATTTAACTACTAAAATCAGTGTTAACTGTTTACTACCTAGAATCATCTCACCATGTCACCACTCATGTGCCATCCTATGGTTGATATGGAGAATAGTTAATCTGTATGAGCATGCCTCTCTAAAAACAAAATGAGTTTGCAAAAGAAAACAAAGGGTTAAGAACACTTTGGTTCAACTCTCATGTCCACCTTTTTTTTTTTCCATATTTATTCATTTTTGAGAGAGAGACACACCGAGAGTGAGCGGGGGAGGGGTAGAGGAAGAGGGAGACACAGAATCCAAAGCAGACTCCAGGCTCCAAGCTGTCAGCACAGCCGAAACGGCGTAGACACGGGGCGGGGTGCTCATACTCACAAGCTGTGAGATCATGACCTGAGCCGAAGTCAGACACTTAACCCCATGAGCCACCTAGGCGCTCCTCATGTCCGCCTTTGATTTGGTGTTTACACTTAAGTCATTGAACAGAGTCTGACGTATTCGTCTGGGAGATGAGAGCAATTGCTGGGCATCTAAAGGTTCTCTTTCTTCACCTGTACATTCTAGAGCCACACCGGCTTCCACACTTTGTGCTAAATTGCTCTAATGGAAATCGTTTTCTGTTACCAGCAAAAATGATAAGCGTTAGAGATTTTAGAATTTATTTTTAGTTAGTACCGTTGACCAGTGCAAAATAGAATGTTTTGTCTGAGTCAAATCTACATCTTCCACTATCTTCTGGATTAGTTATATTTTTCAACAACTCCCCAAGAATTTTTTCCCTGTTGTTTTGCTTTGCCTTGTTACCCTGTTCTATGTACTGGCTATAACAGGGGGAGCTACAACGTGTCCCCCAATCCTCTAAGATATTCTGGGCTACAAAGGGTAGAATATTCTATTGCAAAATGAACCACCTTAACTGAACCATCTTACATCTAGGGAAGCTGAAATTTAAAACATTCCATAGGCCATATTTCTCAAACTCTCCCATCAAGTCAATACATTGTAAATTCTATTTCAAACATTTTAATCACTGGTTTTAGATGTGAACTTGTAAATTTGGGGTAAACAAGTGAAAAGTTTGGCTTTCGGAATTTCTCCTTTCAGTATGACTTTAGCCACTGGCATTTACTGAACATGCATAGGATGAATTAACTGAATCAAGCGTTCCTTTACAAAATCACTATAGTGTAACCAAGTCATACCTTAATCAGCAAAATCTCGTTTTCTGATTATGTTATTTCGGAATATGTAATTGAGCAAGTTGAGCCTCAATTTACCTTCATAGATATTATTTTAAAAATTGCTAAACTTCAATAATGTAAATAGGGGAACTGCTCAAGAGTGAAGAAGAACCAACTGTCTGAGGAGTTTGAAAAAAATTCCTTAAAGGTGATATTTGCACAGAAACAGGGAGTTGGTTAATTAAACTTTTTTCAGCGTCTATGCCTAGCTACTGCTTTATTTTTTATTTTTTTTTCCACAGTTGAAATTGTTTGTCTTTATTTTTTTTATTTTTATTTTTTCAATATATGAAATTTATTGTCAAATTGGTTTTCATACAATACCCAGTGCTCATCCCAAAAGGTGCCCTCCTCAATACCCATCACCCACCCTCCCGTCCCTCCCACCCCCCATCAACCCTCAGTTTGTTCTCAGCTTTTAAGAGTCTCTTATGCTTTGGCTCTCTCCCCACTCTAATCTCTTTTTTTTTTTTTTCCTTACCCTCCCCCATGGGTTTCTGTTAAGTTTCTCAGGATCCGCATAAGAGTGAAACCATATGGTATCTGTCTTTCTCTGTACGGCTTATTTCACTTAGCATCACACTCTCCAGTCCCATCCACGTTGCTATAAAAGGCCATATTTCATTTTTTCTCATTGCCACGTAGTACTCCATTGTGTATATAAACCACAATTTCTTTATCCATTCATCAGTTGATGGACATTTAGGCTCTTTCCATAATTTGGCTATTGTTGAGAGTGCTGCTATAAACATTGGGGTACAAGTGCCCCTATGCATCAGTACTCCTGTATCCCTTGGGTAAATTCCTAGCAGTGCTATTGCTGGGTCATAGGATAGGTCTATTTTTAATTTTCTGAGGAACCTCCACACTGCTTTCCAGAGCGGCTGCACCAATTTGCATTCCCACCAACAATGCAAAAGGGTTCCCGTTCCTCCACATCCTCTCCAGCATCTATAGTCTCCTGATTTGTTCGTTTTGGCCACTCTGACTGGCGTGAGTTGATATCTGAGTGTGGTTTTGATTTGTATTTCCCTGATAAGGAGCGACATTGAGCATCTTTTCATGTGCCTGTTGGCCATCCAGATGTCTTCTTTAGAGAAGTGTCTATTCATGTTTTCTGCCCATTTCTTCACTGGGTTATTTGTTTTTCGAGTGTGAAGTTTGGTGAGCTCTTTATAGATTTTGGATACTAGCCCTTTGTCCGATATATCATTTGCAAATATCTTTTCCCATTCCGTTGGTTGCCTTTTAGTTTTGTTGGTTGTTTCCTTTGCTGTGCAGAAGCTTTTTATCTTCATAAGGTCCCAGTAATTCATTTTTGCTTTTAATTCCCTTGCCTTTGGGTATGTGTCGAGTAAGAGATTGCTACGGCTGAGGTCAGAGAGGTCTTTTCCTGCTTTCTCCTCTAGGGTTTTGATGGTTTCCTGTCTCACATTCAGGTCCTTTATCCATTTTGAGTTTATTTTTGTGAATGGTGTGAGAAAGTGGTCTAGTTTCAACCTTCTGCATGTTGCTGTCCAGTTCTCCCAGCACCGTTTGCTAAAGAGACTTTTTTCCATTGGATGTTCTTTCCTGCTTTGTCAAAGATGAGTTGGCCATACGTTTGTGGGTCTAGTTCTGGGGTTTCTATTCTATTCCGTTGGTCTATGTGTCTGTTTTTGTGCCAATACCATGCTGTCTTGATGATGACACCTAGCTACTGCTTTAATTCTGCATACACGTTTAAACGTAGAATAATTATAATAACAAATTAAAAATACTTACAAATTTAAATATACTTAAAATATTGTGTGTGTGTGTGTGTGTGTGTGTGTGCGCGTGCGTGCGCACCCATAGAAGCCAATGTGTGTGTGTATAAACTTAAAATATTCTCCTAGGGACTATACCTAAAAAATATTTTGGGTGTGTTTCTCATAGCACTTTTTCACCATAAGTATTAACTCTCTTCCTCCAAATAATATAAAAGCAGATAAAATATGGACACATGTATGAAGGTTATTTTGCTGTGTAATGCCATAAATACATAGTTTTAAACTAGAAAGAGATGTCAGAAACATAATTTAAAATTAGATACAAAAACCTGGCAATATGGAGTGCCTCCTCAATTAAAAGTAAAATGTTAATTTATATCTTTAAATATACATTTATTTTACCTTTATAGGTGTAAAAAAATGCTCTTCTTCCATGTAACTTTAATGGATAAATTCACATAACTGTATCTTTAAAATTTTGAAAAATAAAATATTTGGAAATATTTTAAATATATGTAATACTTTAATATGTATGTTATAAACACACAGATACAGGGGCTCTTGGGTGACTCAGTCGGGTAAGCATCCGACTTCAGCTCAGGTCATGATCTCAGGGTTCGTGGACTCAAGCCCCACTTCGGGCTCTGTGTCTCCCTTGCTCTCTGCCCCTCCCCCGCTTGTGCTCTGCCTGTCTCTCAAAGTAAATAAACGTTAAAAAAATTGTTTTTAAATAAATAAAAAATAAACACACAGATACACACATGTATATAATTTCTTCTTTATTCACATAATGAAAATGTACATTACCAGCTTATCATTCCTTTGATCAAAACCCAACCCTGTTTGAACTTTGGGAAAGCCTATCTCCTGAAACTGAGATATTTTTTGGTACTTAAGATAGAAATTCTATCTTTCCTACACACCTCAGCTTAAAAAGCATAATATTCCCATAAACAGATTTCAGAACCAAACACTCGACTAGTGTTTGTTGCTGCTTCTGAACCTTTTACAGCTGAAGTATTTAGCGCATCCACGTCCAAACGTTAATAGTATGTTGAATTGGCTTCTTTTTCCAGAATTCCAACCAAGCAAACTAGAAATAATAACGGCTTTTAAACTCTGAGGTTAATTAAAATCTGCATATACTTTTGGTGACTTAAGTTATTTTACAGATTTAAAGACTTAAAGAAAATAGTGATTTAAATAACTCATAATCAAAATATTTGAAATATTTTAAATATGGAAGAAATATTTAAAATAAAGAGGATAAAATTAACTTGGCTAATTTAGCATTTGAATAATCAAGAAAAAATTCTCTGACAACCTTTATCCTCCTGTATATTTTAAGATCTTTGATTAATACAGCAATTGGTAGTCACTGGAGAAAACCTGGGAAAAAAAAATTATGAGGAAGGCAATTACACATGATCACTCCTAACAGAAAACTATTCCCATTTTGACGGATCCTCACTCAAAGGTTCACATATGTGTTCTGGGTCATACATACATCCACATACATTTTTCTCTCTCATGTAGCTAAGATCACAATATATACTGTATAAACTTTGCAAGTGTTATTTTTCTTGCTATTCCATTTTTTTTCTAACATAATTTTAATGTTTAAAAAATACAAATAGTATGTCAAAGTGATATATTAAAATTTATCTTATTTTTCAGATCTAAATCATTTCCAATTTTACCCATTTTAATAACATCGTGACATAACATGCTTGTAAATCTTTTCCTCTGAATCATTGATCATGTTTAAATCTTTTCTCTTTCCAATATCACAGCTATCATTGAAGGCCAATTCACCCTTGAATGGCTGTGTTTCCAGCCTCTAAGCCAAACATTCCACATTCACTTTTGCCCCCTACAATCCAAACTCCACCTTATTGCTAGAGTGGTCTTCTTAAAACACCAATACACTGGGACACCTGCGTGAGTCAGTCAGTTACACAACTGACTATGGACTTCGTCTCAGTTCATGATTCCAGGGTCTTAGGGTAGAGTCAGGGTCGCAAGTGGGGCTCTGTGCTCAGCACGGAGGCTGTTTAAGAGTCTTCTTCTCCCTCTCCCTCTGTCCTTCCCCTCCTCATGCTCACATGCATGCGAACTCTCTCTCTCTCAAAACAAAAACTCCACCCATATGCTGGTGTTTTCTGCCTTTCTTAAACTTTTTGGTGGCTGCTCATTGCTTCTGGGATAAAATTGAAGTGCTATTGCTCAAAATCTGCCTGTCTGACTTCTCAAATCTCATCATGAACTAGGTTCCTCTTTCCTTATCAAGTTCCTTATCAAGTTCTAGAATTCTTGCCATTTCTCTTTGGTGCCCATTGAAACTTTTTACAAAGTGCTGCCTTCTCATGTGCCAGTCTGTCCATCTAGAACAGTTTTCTCCTTCTTCATATAGCCAACTTTGACATACCCTTTATGTCTTATTCTAAATGCTACTTCCTTCGAGAAAACATATCTTATATGCCTTCCCAGCCCCCTGAAAATTTAATTTAATTTTATATTATTTTATTTATTTATTTATTTATTTATTTATTTATTTATTTATTTTTTGAGAGGGAGAGTGCACTTGCAAGTAGGGAAGAGGCAGAAGAAGAGGGAGAGAATCTTAAGCAGGTTCCATCGGGGCTCAATCTCACAACCAACCATGAGGTCATGACCTGAGCTGAAATCTAGAGTCCAATGCTCAACCAACTGTTCCACCTGCACAGGCCTGCCCCTGAAATTTTCCATAGGACTTACCAAGATAGTAAATTTATATATATGAAATTGTTTTTCCTTTATAGTCTTTGTTTTATACACCTTTCTGCATCTTGTTGTTCTTACTCACTAAGGCATAGGAAAGTCTAAGTCAACTGGTATCCATTTTTTAATGGTCACATCATATGCTATGGTACAGATGAATCTTAATTTATCCAACCATTCATCTACTGTTCATGATTAACTCTTTTGCCAGTTTTTAGTTACTATACCCAATGCTGCAATACATTTAGATATAAATATAAAATAAATATAATATGCAAATGTTTTTATTTCCAAAAATTAGTTTCCCAGGGTTTGCATGCTACTTTTAAGGATACAATGTATTTCACATTGTAATAGATATGGTCAGATCAACTTCTTAAAAATTGTAAAATCTTACATTTCTACAAGTAATATATAGAATTTAATTTTCCCCATGTGCCAACCAGCAATAGGTATTGTAAAGTTTTTTACAGTCTAATTAGAAAAAATGATATATCTGGGTCATTTTAATTTGCATTTCCCTTATTGTTAATGAAGTTGGGAATCGTTCTATGAATTTATTGGCTATTTGGATTTATGCTCCTGTGTTAACTGCCTATCCATATACATTGCCTATTTTCCTTTTCATTTTTTTCCTGTGAATTTGTATAAGATTTTTAGTCTATCATAGATGTTAGCTCTTAGTGTGCTCTATGCATTACAATTGTTTTTTCCAAATCAAGTATTTATGTATAGACATTGTTTGTGATATTTTGTGCCTGATAAAAGTTAAGCATTTAAGTAGTCAAAAATGTTTACCTCCTTTTATATGTCTTTTTTCTCCATTTTAAGAAAGCATCCTCTATGTCTTGGCTTTATATACACACAGTCTCTAGTGTTTCTTGTAAGATGTTTAATGTTTTTACATTTATATTTTGTATTTAATGTTTATCCACTGTAATTTATTTGCATATGGCAGAAAATGTGGAATCATTTTTATTTCTTCCAAGATAAGCCAGTTGACTCAGCATAAATTGATAAATAGTCTATTTTTCCCATTGAATTAAACTATTTGGTGTGTAATAAATTCTTATACTTAATAGGTATGTTTCTGAATTTCTGTATTTTCTACTATTTGTCTATTCCTATGTTGACATTATGTTGATAGGATTACAAAGGCTTTCTACATTTTTTTGTATTATGATCTCTGATAAGGAAGAGCCATACATTCTAATTAACATATCCTGGCTCTATCTTGACATTTGATCCACTATATTTGTTTAAATTTATTTTATCCAATATTTTCTACCTAAAAATAAACTTGTTGGGATTCTAATTGGAATTGCATAACACGTATGAGTTAATTTCTGGAGAAGTTCTATGGTAGTGAGTCTTACATTTAAGAACTTTGCAGGTCCTCCAAGTATTTTATTCTGATGAACAGATAATAGTTCGGTTGGGTTTGGATTTTTGTGTTGAAGCTCTTTTCTCTCAGTAATTTATAGATTCTGTATCACTGCCTTTCAATCAACTCGGTTGTGAATGAGATGTCCAGCATCAATCTGATTTTCTGTTTTTCTGTAGATTACTTATTTTTTCCTGCATGGATGCTTGCAAACTTGAGTCTTGCCAGAATTTGCCTAGGTGAGTGGATTTTCTCGTTCATCCTGTCCAGAATTTATTAAGTCCTTTCAACTGGCAATGCAGATCTTTCTTCAGCTCTGGAAGAAAATCTTCTATTATTTGCTTGATTATTCCCTCTCTGACATCTGTTCTGTTCTCCTCCTGCAATCCCCATTTTTCACTTTTTAATTTTCTTGAATCTATCCACTAACTCTCTTATATTTTCCATTTTATACCTTCAATCTATTTATACTTCCCTCTGTGCTTTGGGATAGTGCTTCAATTTGATCTTCAGGCTAATAATTCAGGTTTCAATGGAAATCATCCTCTCCTTCATTTATATACTGAATTGAATAGTTATAAAAAAATCAAGTTTTAGCTCCAAAAAGTGCTCGTATTTTTCTCTTCAATTTATTTTTTGTCTCCTCCAGAAGCTCTATTTCACTTGGGATGGATTCCATTTATTCTGATTGATTTTCCTATTTCTGACTTTTAGTCCCCTTAGATGGTTATTTTTGTTTTTTTGTTTGTTTTTTTTTCCCTTCGTCTGCTTATGAGGGCTCTGCCAGCATTGAAGTTCCCTACATGAAAGCATTCTTCAAGGCAGTTGAAGGTAATGAGTCCTACCCATGTGCGCTGATGGTATAAACACAGGATGGCTGCCAATTTGCTGATGAGGCCCTTGCAGGAAGATTGTGGGGACAATAAGAGTCTTCTTCATGAGCATCTAAACTTCTCTAAGGGCCAAGCTCTTACCAGGACCCACTACTCTCAGACTTTACATTGAAACTCATGCTATTCTCTAGCTGTTCTCCCAGTCTGTAGGGAAGAAATCCTAGTACCAGTTTTCTCCACTAAGATGCCAACAAAGCCTAGAGCATTGTACACATCTGCCTATAAACCCTGTAGCATTTGTATCACTAGAGGCAAATACCTTGCATTTAAGCTATAGAAATGGGAAGATGGCCAGAGAGTTGTATTTTGGTCACTATGTTCCCAGAATATCTCTCCAAAGTATTTTCCAAAGTTTGTCTTTTCTTTCTATATCTTCTTTCTGCTCTAAGAAGGCACAAGTCATGCCTATTTTCCTTGCCATTGTATATCTGGGGACCAGTACAACACCTGCATCCAATAAAATAAAGCTTTAGTTTTTTAGAATAAATGCATGTTTCTGATATTAATCCTTAGAAAATATTTTTTAATTAAACATTAAGAGCTATGCTCACTTCTTTTGATTGTTCTTTATACTGCATTTATACTTAGAAAGATCTTTCCAAATCAGATACTTGCTAAATTTTTGTATATAGATTCATCAGGATTTTCCCATTATCAGACAGTCCAGAGCTTTTTTTATCTTAATGACTCAGTGACTTCACCTGGACCTATCAGAGATGAGCTAGATCCTTGTTCCTTGTTCAGCCACCATAGGTTCCCCTTAGAAAAGGACATGTTTGCATGCATCTCAGGAGCAATCTTAGTTCTGTTTCCCCATAAAACTAGCCCCCAGGAGGCCATGTAGTTAGAATTGGATGAGAAACATATGACTATGTTTTTAAAAATATAATGAAAAAGCACACTGGAGAACTTGTTTTCTATTGTTGTTGTTTTTCAACTCTGGGAGCTGGAGAACGTTAATTGCTTTGC
Organism: Leopardus geoffroyi; assembly: GCF_018350155.1. Classification (NCBI taxonomy): domain Eukaryota; kingdom Metazoa; phylum Chordata; class Mammalia; order Carnivora; family Felidae; genus Leopardus; species Leopardus geoffroyi. The sequence goes on along the minus strand of NC_059338.1, from coordinate 102,545,761 downwards.
CAGTCAAAACAGGTGCAAATCCAGTGATCAGGTGGTTCTGTTGCCTTGACAAAGGATAACTATTCTTGCTCATAACAGATCTATCCAAAGGTGAAATGACAGAATGTTCCAAATTTACCAGTAAAATTTCCACATACATTAAAGAAGATAGTTTTTATAATAAAACTCTCTTCCAACAATACTGTGCTCCTCTCTCACCTATCTTGCTCAGGTCTTCTACATCAGTGGGTTATGAGGAGCTTTTACAAACCCCAAAGATGAGGCCACACCCCATACTAATTAAATCAAAACCTCTGGAAGTAGAGCCCAAGTGTCTGCATTTCTTAAAGCTCCCCAAGTGATTACAATGTGTGGCCATGTTTGAGAACCAGGGCACTAGATACTTGCTACTCTAAGTGTCATCCGAGGGCTAGCATCATTGACATGACCAGAGAAATGGTGAGGTACATCAAATCTCAGACAATATCCCCAAACTACTAAGTTAGTGTCTATAATTTAAGAGGTGATAAATATGCACTTCCAATTTAAGAAGTACAGAGCTAGACCATCTGGTTTACCTCACTGGTCCTGACCTCTGCAAACAGGCTGGTTCCAAGAATTCATTCATAAGTGGCTAATTCGGTGTTTATTCTGTGTCAAGCATCTTGCTAACAGTACAAGATACATTGCTTTGGTAGGTGTAGTTTTTTGCAGTCACAGGAACAATGTAGAGTCAAATACATTTTAAGATGTTATCAAGTTAACTTAAGTTCCCTTTGGCCCAACAAAATGACTAGGTTTGGATGTTCTGCTCAGACAAGCAAACCTCTAGATAGCCACAGGTACATCATCTATGCCCTCTCCCTGGTCGTTTGAAGTTGAAGACATCCCACAAAATATTTGCATAACCAGACTGTTTGAATTATCCTTTTACATTCTGGGTGTCAAAGGTAGTATTGCCTAAGAAGGCAGCAGTCTGGGCATAAAAACTGATGCCGTTGGAGAGACTTGCACATGATCTGGGAATTCGGGATTGTGTCCGGTAGGTAGACCTATTGGCTGAATTTGTGGGGAGATTTTTATTTTTATTTTTTTTAAATAAATTAATTTTTAAATTACTTGTTTTTTTAAATAAATACTTTTATCTATCCTCATTATCCTTTTCCTTGCCCACTAGCTAAATACATGTGAGATAGAACCTCTGACCTCCAGAACACCCCACACCACATCTTCCTCTCTCCTCTTTACTGGCAAATATTAGGGAATACCATCATGACTTAGACTTAATCCCAGTAGGACAAAGAGAAAAGTGTAACTACCATATACCTAATAGTAAATTGTTTCTCTGGTGGAAATTATGCTAAAATACTCCCCTAAGAATATAAACTATTGGTAAAGCTTGCTTCTTCAATTAATAAACGTGTTTATCATACAATGACTAATCACAACATTCTAAGAAGGTATAATGTTGTGGAATAAAAGGCAACTGAAATCGAGCAATTTACAGTCTAGATGTGACAATTTCTACATCTATCAATTCACAATTACTGTATACTCTACTTAGGTATCTACTGCCTTATGTGTGTGTGTATATATATATATGTACATATATATATATACACACACACATACACACATATGTACACATATATATATACACACACACATACACACATATGTACACTGTATATTATATCAAAATAACTTATGTGTTGTTTATCAAGCATTTATAGCCAATAGAGCATAAATGAATCTGTATACTCTCCAGTCTACTGCAAGGATATGGTCCCCTGAATCCCATAATATAGGAGAATCAATTTCTGTGATTATTAGTAGAAAAGTTTCAGCTTGAAAAATGAGCATAAAATTGCTTCCTGATCTTTCTGTAAATATTTAGCAAATGCTTACAACGTACAAGGTGCTACCCCAGTGTTAGAGTAAACTTATGGGCAAACTAGACAAGGTCCTTCCTTCATGGGTATTCTATCCTAACTTAAGGAGACTAGATGGATGGGTAGAGATTAAAAGGAGATCAGCAATAAAAGTCAAGGAAAAATAAAAACTGTAGCAAAAAACTACAAATAGAAAAGAGAGTTCTAGAACTAAGGCCCAAATAAGGAGTTTCAGCCATAAAAGTAGCAGGGTTCTGAAAGAGAGATGAGCTTCTCAAGACCCAGAAGCAGACACAGGGTCAGTATGTTTGCAGAGTAAGATGGGCTCTGCCTTCTCAAATGAGTGATCTCGTAGGTCGCCTCAGAACAAAACAAAAACAAACAAACAAAAAAACAACAACCTGAAAACTCATGCATGGAAAATTTGTATATGTCAGGCCTGGGAGGAGCAGGATCCTTCTACTCATATTTCATTAGCTAGATGATGAAATATCTATGGCCATTCCTCACTGCAAGGGAAACTGGAAAATACAGTCTGTGAGTTCAGTAAGAAGAGGAAACAAGTTTATTAATTAGCTAGGTAGCAATAGCTACAAAAGTCAGACTTCAAATCCTGACTCTAATAGAAGTTCTGATGTGCAAGACACCTGGTCTTCTCCGGTAGTGACTGCTCAAAACTCCAAATTCCCTCTGGAATGTTCATCTAATTCCCACAAGTGGAATGTCTTAGTACTCCCACATGTAGTACTAAAACTACTAGAAGATTTCTACTGATGTTTCCAGTGACTGAATCACAAAGAGTCCCAGAAACTCTACTTGTCTATTTGCCAATATCCATGCTTTCCCTCTTCTGAGGTAACACGACACCGATATTTAGCTTGGGGCACGTTCACGTGGACTAAGGACATTTTTCAGTCCCTCGTCACTAGTCTAACTTGGGGCAAGGAAACTGAAAGAAAAGAAGGTGTATGTAACTTATGAGAAGTGCCCCTACCCTCCTTCCTGCCAGCTGGAGTGCAGAGATTGATGGCTATAGCTGGAGTACACATCTTAAACCATAAGCTGCAAGACATGCTCGGCATAGCAGGTCAGTAAATAAAAGGAAGTTGGGTCCTTGATGGTTTTAGAGGTGCCACACCAATCCTGAGCTTGCGTACATTTATATAAGAGAAAATGAATTTCTTTTGTTTATTAAGTTTTTTATTTTAATTCCATACACTTAACGTATATTTCATATAGTTAACATACAGTGTTATATTAGTGTAGGGGTACAATATAGTGATTCAATAATTCTATACATTACTCATCATGGTAAGTGTACTCTTTAATCCCCATCACGTATTCCACCATCCTCATACCTCGTAACCATCAGCGTGTTCTCTACAGTTAAGAGTCTGTTTCTTGGTTTGTCTCTTTCTCTCCCTTCCCCCCCCCTTTGCTTTTTTTGTTTTGTTTTGTTTCTTAAATTCCGTATACGAGTGAAATCATATGATACTTGTCTTTCCCTGACTTATTTCGCTTAGCATCATACTCCAGCTCCATCCATGTCCTTGCAAATGGCAAGATTTTATTCTTTTTTATAGTTGAGTAATATTTCATTGTGTGTATATATGTATCCAGTAGTATATCCTGTAGTGTGATTACTGGATCATAGGGTAGTTCTATTTTTAACAGTAAACCTCAAACCGTTTTCCGCAGTGGCTGTACCAGTTTGCATTCCCACCAACAGTTCACAAAGGTATCTTTTTCTCCATATCCTCATCAACAATTGTTTCCTGTGTTTTTTGTTTTTTGTTTTTCTAGCCATTGTGACTGGTGTGAGGTGACATCTCATTGTAGTTTTGATTTGCACTTCCTTGATGATAAGCGATGTTGAGCATCTGTTCATTTGTCTGCTGCCCATCTGTATGTCTTCTTTGGAAAAATGTTTGCACATGTCCTCTGCCCATTTTTAATTGGATTTTTTGGTTTGGGTGTGTTGAGTTGTATCAGTTCTTTATGTATTTTGGATACCAACCTTTTATCAGATAAGTCATTTGCAAATATCTCCTCCTGTTCAGTAGGTTGCTTTTTGGTTTTGCTGTTTCCTTTGCTGTGCAGAAACTTTTTATTTTGATGTAGTCCCAGTAGTTTATTTTTGCTTTTAGTTCCCTTGCCTCAAAGTCATATCTAGAAAAATATCACTGTGGCCAATGTCAGAGAAATTACTTCCTATGTTCTTTTCTAGGATTTTTATAGCTTCATGTCTCACATGTAGGTCATTATTTCCTATCTAGTTTATTTTTATGTATAATGACAGAAAAGGGTCCAGTTTCATTCTTTTGCATGTAGCTATATAGTTTTCTTAATGCCATTTGTTGAGCAGACTTTTTCCAATTGCATATTCTTTCCTCCTTTGTTGAAGATTAATTGACCATATAATTGTGGGTTCATTTCTGGGTTTTCTATTCTGTTCCATTGATCTTTGTGTCTGTTTTTGTGCCAGTACCATACTGTTTTGATTGCTACAGCTTTATAATATAAAGTGAAGTCTGGAATTGTGATACCTTCAGTTTTCTTTGTCTTTTTCAATATTTCTTTGGTTATTTGGGGTCTTTTGTGGTTCCCTACAAATTTTAGGATTGTTTCTTCTACTTCTGTGCAAAATTCTGTTAGTATTTGAATAGGGATTGCATTAAACCTGTAGATTGCTTTGGGTAGTATAGACATTTTAACAGTATTTGTGCTCCCAATCTCTGAGCATGGAATATTGTTCCATTTCTTTGTCATCTTCAATTTCTTTCATCTGCGTTTTATAGCTTTCAGAGTATAGGTCTTTTACCTCTTTGGCTAAGTTTATTCCTACTTATTTTATTATTTTTGGTACAATTGTAAATGGGATTGTTTTCTTAGTATCTCTTTCTGCTTCATTATTAGTGTGTAGAAATGCAATAGTTTTCTGTCTATTGATTTTGTATCCTGTGAATTTACTGAATTTATTTATCCGTTCTAGTCATTTTTTTTGGTGGAATCTTTAGGGTTTTCTTTATATAGTATTATGTCATCTGCAAATAGTGTAAGTTTTACTTCTTATTTACCAATTTGAATTCCTTTCACTTCTTTTTGTTGTTGATTGCTGTGGGTAGGACTTCCAGTATTATGTTGAATAAAAGTGGTGAGAATAGACATCCTTGTCTTGTTCCTGACTGTAGAAGAAAAGCTCTTGGTGATGATGTTGGCTATAGGTTTTTCATATAATGGCTTTATTATGTTGAGGTATGTTCTCTCTAATACTACTTTGTTGAGGGTTTTTCTCATGCCTGAATGTTGTACTTTGTCAAATGCTTTTCATGAATCTATTGAAATTATAGTTTTTACCTTTTCTCTTATTGATATGAAGTATCACATTGATTGATTTGCAAGTATTGAACCACTCTTCATTCTGGGAATAAATCCCAGTTGATTGTGGTGAATGATTTTTTTAATGTATTGTTGAACTTGATTTGCTACTATTTTGTTGAGGATTTTTGCATTTATGTTCACCAGAGATATTGGCCTGTAGTTCTCTTTTCTTGTGGTATCTTTATCTGGTTTTGATATCAGGGTAATGCTGGCCTCATAGAGTGAATTTGGAAGTTTTCCTTCATCTTCTATTTTTTCGGAATAGTTTAGGAATAGGTATTGACTCTTCTTTACATGTTTGGTAGAATTTGCTTGTGAAGCCATCTGACCCTGGACTTCTGTTCATTTGGGGGTTTTTGATTACCGATTCAATTTCATTGCTGGTAATTGGTCTGTTCAAATTTTCCATTTCTTCCTGCTTCAGTTTTGAGGATTATATGTTTCTAGAAATTGATCTATTTCTTCTAGGTTTTCCAATTTGTTGGCATATAATTTTTCATAATATCCTTTTACAATTGTTTGTATTTCTGTGGTATTGGTTGTTATTTCTCTGCTTTCGTTTATGACCTTGTGTGTTTGAGTCCTTTCATTTTTTTTTATGAGTCTGGCTAAAGGTTTATCAATTTTGTTGATATTTTCAAAGAACCAGCTTCTGGTTTCATTGATCTGTTCTATTGTTTGTTTTTCAGTTTCTCTATCATTTATTTCTGCTCTAATCTTTATTTTTCCTTCCTTCTGCTGGGTTTGGGGTTTGTTTTTTGTATTTCTAAAAGCTCCTTTAAATGTAAGTTTTTGTTGTTTATTTAAAATTTTTCATGTTTCTTGAGGTAGGCCTGTATTGTTCTAAGCTTCCATTGTAGAACTGCTTTTGCTGCATTTCATTGCATTTTCATTTTAATTTGTTTCCAGGTAATTTTGATTTCTTCTTTGATTTCTTGGTTGACTCATTCATTGTTTAGCAGCATGCTATTTAACCTCAATGTATTCGAGCTCTTTCCAGATTTTTTCTTATGGTTTATTTCTAGTTTCATAGCATTGTGGTCAGAAAAGATGCATGGTATGACTTCAATTTTTTTGAATTTGTTGAGACTTGTTTTGTGGCCTGATATGTGATCTAGTCTGGAGAATATCCCAGAGAAAAACTACAAAAACAACCATAAAACAAGTAACAAAATGGCAATAAATACATATCTATCAATAATTACTTTGAATGTATATGGACTAAACACTCCAATCAAAAGACGTAGGTTGACAGAGTGGATAAAAAAACAAGACCTATGCTGCCAACAAGAGACTCATTTCAGACTAAACACCTGTAGGTTGAAAGTGAGGGGATGGAAAAACATCTACCATGCGAATGGATGTCAAAAGAAAGCCAGGGTAGCAATATTTGTATTGGACAAAATAGACTTTAAAGCAAAGACTGTAGCAAGAGACAAAGAAGGATGCTATATAACGATAAAGGGAGATAATCCAATAGGAAGATATAACAGTTGTAAATATCTAAGCACCCAACATGAGAGCACACAAATACATAAAACAGATAACAAACATAAAGGAACTAATCAATAGTAAATACAATAATAGTAGGGGATTTTAACACCTCACTTACATCAATGTGTAGATCATCCAAACAGAAAATCAACAAGGAAACAATGGCTTTAAATGACACACTGGACCAGATGGATTTAACCAATTTATTGAGGACATTCCATCCTAAAACAGCAGAATACACATTCTTTTCAAGCACACATAGAGAAAAACTAATTTCCACCTATTTAAGCTATTGTTATCTTGGGTGTTCTGTCACTTGCTGCCAAAAGTAATTCTTACCAATACGCTAACTTTGTACCAGGTTCCATAGTAGATGCTTTATATGCACTATGTAATTTAACGTATACAGCAGCTCAGGAAGTGTGGATATTATTTTGCCAATTTTGTAGATAGCAAAACTGAAGCTCTAAGAAATGAAGTAATTACTCACAGCTAGAAAGTGGAGTTAATGGCATTCTGAAACAGCTCTGTTCATCTTGAAGCAAGTATTGTCAGCTAACATACCATATTGGCACTTACGGAATATAATCTGCTTCAGCCTATATGTTCAATGTACTCCTAAGGCACTACTTATAGGCATAACAGCAACCTTTCTGTACCGCAACTCACCATTGGCATTTCTCTGCTATTTTTGTCCTCTTCTGGGACTTGGGCTTGTACTTGTTCCTTAATTCTTGCATTGAGCTCCAAGTTCAGTAAATGGGTTTCTGGTTCCTTTTGTAAGGCCTATGTTCCCACCTTAGATTCTTACTCCCTTTTCCACCTTTCCTCAATCCATGGAGGATCTAATGTCCTGTTCCTCAATCCTCATTCTTGTGGTTGGATCTCTACTAACTCCAAATTTCTCTGATGTGCATTATTGTCAGCCATGCTATCTTCCTAATCTCAGCCACAGCTCTGGTTTGTCCCCATTATCATAGCTATGGGATATGACAAAATAGATCAGAGTGTGATCCAGATCCCAGAGTCTAGCATTGGCTTGTCCTCAACCAAACATCAACTTTGGTATTAACTGCCTTGGGATCTGGGTATGTCATCTAACCTGTCCAAGCTTCAGTTTCCTCTCACATAAAATGGAATAATAATAATATCAATAATAATATTAAACTCACAGATTTTTTTTTGTAAGAGTTAGGTAATATAAGTAATGCATGTAGGGCTAGTATATTAAATTACTCAAGAAATGTTAATTGTAATCCTTTTCATCATCACTGATTCTAAGTCTGACCTAACCTCATGTGTCTTCCCTGTTGCTAGGCAATTCTTTAAATTTTCCTTGTTGACTCTCTAGGCTAACAAAACTTTCACAGGGACTGCCTTAAGTCTAGTTATTTGCCTACTTGTCCTTTTCCTCTAATAGATTGAAAGCCCCTTAAGGGAACGTACCATGTTTTATTCATTGTTATTTCCTCTAAAATGCAGTGAGTATACAAGCAGATTTTTTGAATTAAGACCATAAAACCAAAATGACTTATTTTAAGATAAGAAAAAATGGAAGCTCAGTCAGGTAAATATTCTGGCCAAGCCAAAACCATATCATATCATATCTCTGTGTTTTCCCCCATGTTGTTCTTACAACATTTTAAATCTTTTAAAAGCAAGATCAGACGTTACCTTCTATAAATATCTTTCCATGAAGTTAACCATTCTTATCTGCTTTTGAATCTTATTCATGGCTATATCATATGTTCTTGTATTTTATTCTCACACCCAATTTCATTATTCTTTGTGAAGTCATATATATTATAGAGACTTACTCAACTATTTGTTGCTCCCATAGCATCTAATGCAGTTCCTAAAACATGAAAGATGACAGTAAATGTGTGTTGGATTTAGTTAGAGTGAGTCACATCAATGTTTTTCTAAATACTATAGGTATGAGCAGCCCCACTGTGCAGAATGCATAGAGATGGTAATCAAATTACACTAGGGAGTTTTTCTTAACCCCATGAGAGTTCAGCTCTTCCAAATGAGTTGATCACATCCAGAGCTTTATAGAGTCTTAACCCACCATCCTCCTCCCTACGAGATGAATGCCACCACCCAACCTTACTACTGCCCTACAATAATAGAAGAACTATATTCCAGTGAATCACCACTATCCCAAATTATTCACTCGAGTTCTGGAAATTTGTGGTCATGTTATCAGGCACTCAATTTTGCAGTCTCAGAAGATTCAAAAATCCAATCAGTTAGTTGATTCACTGTTTGCAGGCTAGTACTTGGGGAATTCAAGATTCTGCCATACTTGTCTTCATTCAAAAGCATTATATTCAGGATGTCTAAAGTGAGATTGGCAGAAAGAGAGAGAAGGAGTACAGTTGAAGAGTGGGAAGATTATAGGAGAAGATATATTCAATTTTATTTTGTGCCTAATCCTTTAAAATATGTATTTTAAAAAATATTTTAACTAAAAACATATCATTGATAAGTATATAATTTATATATATTGGAAGTGAAAGCTCAGAAATTTTTACTGATAAAATACTGTCAAGAGTTTTATAAACTACTACCTGACCTCTCATCATATGGAGCTTTCTCTTTGGAATTAAAAAAGAAAAAAACCTATTCTTATTGTCTTCTCTGTATATGTTAGTGTTTCTCTTTACTTTCTGTCTCCTTTTTATTGTCTGACTCTTAGACTGATTTGGCAATCAATGAAAACATCTTTTAACAGATCCAGAACTTAAAGACTCAAATCTAAAGTTTAATTCAGACATATCTTTATGCTGCAAGGTCTGATTTGCTACCATGCAAATGCATTCCCTTTCTTTTATTTTAGTTTGAGTGTAGAGCAGAAGGGAAGAGAAGGAAAGGGAAGAAAGGGAAGGAAAGTAGGAAGGCAGGCTGTATGACTATGTTATCGATCCTCTCCATATGCTGTTCACCACTAGAGAAGATAAGTGCCTGTCAGCATGGTGAGGCAGGCTGCCAAGCAGGATCAGGAAAATAATCAATGGCAAGACAAGCACTATAGATTTCCACTCCCCCCAATCCTTGCAAAGATAAACCCGGCAACTCATCTGTTTCTTACTTGTCAGTTGCAAGGACAATTATAAGAACTCAGAAATATAATGATGAAAGAACAGAATGCTAAATGATAGGGTTTTAGGACTTTCTAGGTCTTTACTAATTATAATGTATTTTACACAAATTGGCAAATATTGACTGACTCATTACCTATAGAATGCTAGGGGACTGTTACTAGGGGTAGTGAAATAACACATGTGAAATATAGTAAATACCATAAGTTCTTTCCTTGACATGAATTTCCCATGTATAATGGATACAATCCTATTATTAAATATTGGTTTTAATGCTTATCATTTAACTTTGAGTCACAGCTTTAAAAAGATTTTTAAGGATAGAATATGCTAAAATATACAAAAAAATATTAATTTCTCACAGCTAATGTTTTTTTCCCTAACCTCAAGTAACTACCAAGTTACTAAGCCAGTTGTGTTAACTTCCTTATTATACTAAGTGAATATATGTAGAACATATGTTTTCAACTTAACAATTTCATACATGCATGAGGTTGTCACTCTAGAGCCAGTATTCAACACCTCCCTCAGCAGCTGACTCACTCTCTGACAGGATGTGGGCAACCCTGGTTGTCCTTTCAAAGCACTGGTGGTCATACTTAGAATCTTGAAACCACATACACAAGAGTGACAGTGAGGATGGCACCAAAGAGGGTGTTAACCAATTTGTATTTAGAGAGGGATGCTAAAACCTCTCAATTCTGCCTTGAACATAGAGCTAGTGTTCATTTGTTTCCGGCGTAGAGACTTCTTCATTCTTTTTATATCATCCAGTAGGTGGCCTCTTTGTTAACCTTGCTTCTGAATATTACCTTCCACAGCAAAGAATAATAGATACCATTGTGGCCAGGACTCCTAGCTGAGCTTAGTGATAGAGACTTCAAATTTTAGTTGAGCACTTAAGCACCTTGAAAAAGGAGCGGTTTCTTAGAGTATTTTATAGCTACGTGTGACCATGTCACAGAATTCTGTCCACATGGCCTAATTCTGGCAAAAGTTCTATGTGGTGAATTTGGGGGGCTCTCCTGAATACTCCTTGCCTGCTTTCTTATTTATGCCTTTTGCTATCATACTGTTTAGAACGTAAACTCTGCCTTATTAGATTATGGACATAGAGCCCAAGTAAACTGGACAGAGCCTAGATCCCTGAGAACTTCACAGAGCAAAGCTGCCATGCCAACCATGGCTTGCAGACCTCTAGACTTTTGAGGGACAAAGACGTCTATCCTCTTTAAACCACAGTTTTGTTGTTATTATTGTTTGTTTCATCAATCACAAGTGAGGTGAATCCTATCTCAATTATCACACAAGATATAGCATTTACAGTAGACCAGAACTCATTCAGATTTTGACTAGTACACCGATGATGCTCAGAACTCTAATCCAAATGCCAGGACCACCCAGCAATCCATTCCCTACATGGGGTGAAAGGCATGTATGTTTTTATTGTTTTATTACTTATTCATTTTTGATAAGTGGGGGTGCAAGTGATTGAGGGGCAGAGAGAGAGAGGGAGAAGTAGGGCTCACCTGAAGGGGGGCTTGTGCTCACCCAAAGTGGGGCACGAGCTCACCTGAAGTGCTGCTTGAGCTCACCTGATGCCGGACTCAAACTCATTAACCATGAGATCATGACCTGAGCCCAAGTCTGATGCTTAACTGATTGAGCCACCCAGGCACCCAAGGCATGTATATTTTTAAGGGTGATAGAACAACCTTACTTTAAAAGATTTCCTTAGCTAGAGTTATTCATTGTAAACAAACAAATATATATATATATATATATATATATATATATATCTCACTTAGATATATAACACTCCTAGGGGTACAGTGACGATGTAATGTAAACTATTTGTCTAGAAGAATATCATCTAACTTTGATCTGATCAACAGAGAATTGTCCTTTTAAAATGATGCATGAGGAGGCTTGATTACTAGATGCAGTGACATTTGGGGAGGAAACAGTTTGCTGGCAGCCTGGCCCGGAGCTGCTCTTGCTCCTGCCTGCACATGCACTCACCCAGGGCTGCTACAGAAAACTCACTGCAAAATGTCATAGGCGGAAAATAAACTGATGAAAGGCTAATTGCCACTTGGAGAGGACAATCTGATTGCAATGGCTATTGCATAATGTACAGATTCAAGGTGAACGGCTTCCAAGTTTCCAAGGTGAAAAAGGCTATAAATCCATTTGGGGAGCAAAATAAAGTGTAATATTCTGTCTTTATAAAATATCTACTCACCAAAGAACCTGAAAGGATTTCAAAGATAAGCCAACATCCTCTAAATTCTAGGAACACACAAAAGGAGATAATCGGAATTTCTATTCACCATAAAACCCTAAACCACTACCAGAAAAGACAATCCTTCTCTTGGCAGGTAATCAGAATACCTCCATCCCAGAAATGATTGAGGCCATCTGATATAACTTCCCTTACCTCTTTTGTCTCCTCCTCAAGTGTTACTTCCTGAAAAGGATTTACATACCCAAGAGCTCTGTTCTGATGGGAACTGATAGTCCTCCCTGACTTCTCCAGGAATTTGCTGTCTCAGTCTATTCCATTTCCCCACATATTCAAATTCTCCCTTTCCACTTCCCTTCCTTCCTCAACACTACAAAGAGCTTCAAATCTACTTCTCTTCAACTTCTTTTCTTCCCTAAGCTAGCTAGCTTCCTCCTTTTACTGCAAAAACAGCCTATTTCTTGCCTTCACTTCTCTCCCTTCCTCTATCTTAGGCCCTATAATCTGGGCACTGTCCCCATTTTGAATCAATCTTCTTTATTAGGGTTCATTGATGGAACTTAAATGGTCTTTTCTTAGGTCTCCTTCTGGTGACTACTAATGTCTGTAGCCCTCACTGGTTATTTGCCTCTCAAGTCAATTTCTTCTATCAGTTTATACTGACCCCTGCAGGGACCCTCATTATTGGCCATTTCCTCCTTAAAATTTTTCCTCTTTTCAATGAACATCCTTTCAGTCTGTAATGACCTAGTTCTTTTCTTCTGATGCTTTTCTGGCATGTTTTTTATCTGTCCGACATTTAAATATAAATGCTGCCCAAAGCTTATATCTTAGCACATCATGTTTTTCCCTATGATCTATCCCATCAGAAATACCATTTTGATAGTTCTTATGATTATAACTCCATGGCAATAATTCTCAACTAAATTGTCTCAAGCCCTGAAACCAAACTAGACACCCTCTACATCCTACATGGTTGTAGTACAAAGCATAAAATCAAAGTATTTCAAAGAGAACACATGATTTTACATCATAATCCTATCTCTCCTTCATTTTGCATTTCTCCTCCCAATTTATAACCACGTCATCATTTTGATTTTTGAGATTCATCACACAAATGTTATTGTCTATCCCTTTAATTCATGACCTATTCCCAGCCCTGTAACCATTGATTTAATTCTAAATAAGCACAAGGAATCCTCACATGCTATTGCAGATGCAAAGATCAAGTACTATCTTCCTGAAGATGCATACAAGTTGATGTCAGCCCTCACAGCTCTGTCCACACAATGACTCTTATGTTCATTTGCTTATTTTCATTCTCATGGATTCCAGTTCAAGCCCATATAAACTCTTTCATTGTCCATTGTTATAGCTTTATGAGAGGTCTCTCTCCTTCCTCTCATAACCAAATAACCCTCTACATTGTTTCCATAGTTACCAATTCTAAAAGAAATCCAATCCAGATATTTGTCTGGTTAAAAAAAAAGAGAGAGGGGGAGAAAGAAAGCTTTTGTTGCCTCTCCACTGCACCCAAAACAAAATCCATACTCTTGCCTAGAACTTAAATCTCAACACAATTTACTTGTATGCTCAACAAAGATTATTGAGTACATATGTGCCCAGGTACATTCTAGATGCTAGGGGTACACAGTCCATGCCTATAGATCTAAAGTTAGCATGATAGGACCAAAAATGATTTTAAACCCAGCATACCAAAAAGATCCAGGACACTGATGGAGTTATGCTTTTTAAGTCAAGCAGTTGATAGTAATTCAAAAGTAATTCCAGTCTTTATATGCTCTTCTTGAAAAACATTACCAGAAATTTGATTTGTATCCTACAGCAGCACAGCAAAACTCTACAAAAAATATTTCTTGTCCACTAAAATCCCTCCTTTCTCTGCAATTGCTTTAGAGCCTATTATTTAATAAATCTTTAAAAATTTATCCCCATTATAACCAGGTGGATTTTCAGTTTTTCTCTCTAGCTTCAAATTTAGATGTTACTGTTCTTAATCAAGTACAAGGATTCTTCATCACAAAAGCAAACCCAGGAACTGACCCTTTCTGTAGCCTTTCTAGCTTTGCTTGTCTCTGCCTTTTGTCACAATTATTTCCACAAAAAGCTCAGGAAAGGGGTTGGCAAAGAAATAACCCTACTTGAATTGGAAAAACACCGGGAAGACAACTTTGAGAATGCTCACATACTAAAAACGAAAAAAAATCTTCAAATAAAAAAAATATAAAGGAATTTCCTTGCTGGAGTTATCAGTGCTGGGGAGTGAAGAAGTGAGTCATTACCAGGTAGGGATGGCTCCCCTGAGAAGGACGCACCTGAGTTGAATCTATAAGAATGAGTTAATCTGTGGAGAGCAAGGATGAAAACCATCATTAACAACAGGGTAGACATGAAAGTCAAGCAATGGCAGGACCTTAACCACAAGGGTGAGAATATGGAACAAATTCCGAGACCTAGAGCCACAGACTAGCATAAAAAAGGCAAAGCAGATCAGGCATGGACAATCAGAATTTAGTAACAAAGACCAATGAAGTAGCCCCCACCTTCTGTGTGTGTGTGTGTGTGTGTGTGTGTGTGTGTGTGTGTGTGTGGATAGTTGGTAGCATAGAAAACAAAACTGGAGAGGATCATGTGGAGGTTACCAATGTGTGCAGAGTAACCCCAGAGAGCTGAAGATTTGGGATATATCAGGTAATCAAGGGGTTCAGTGGTTATGTCTAATCTGGTTCCCACATATGGGAACTCATATGGGTGGCTCATAAGCAGAAGCTTTTCTAGAAGGAGTGCTGGGATGCCAGTATCATTGGGGTACTATTTGTTGAAGAAGGATGGACCCCAAAATTCAACTGAAGATGGAATCTGTTTCTTAGTGTTTGTAAATGAAGTTAGTAGTGAGTTCTAAGAATGGGAAGGGGCAGAGCAAAGAATGGGTTGATACCTCCTACTGTTCCAGCATTATTTCCCATTGCCTATTTCTTAATTTTCTTTTAAATTTTCAAATTTTATTTTTCTTTTAAATTTTAAAATTCTCCTACAGAGACACAGAATTGTTCCATATATAATCATAAGTCTTTGCTCACGATATATCATTATCATTAGTATAGTGAACTTATTTTATCCTTATTATTTTGTGAATTTAACTATTTATTTTATAATATACAGATACCCATAAAACCACTAGCCAAGCCAATAATAAAACGTAACCCATAACATAGCATCTACCTCTTTTCTTCTCCTCCAACTCCCTCCAAGTGGTAAGGACAATCCTGAATGTGTTTCATTCTCGTTGGTTTTTAGTGTGTGTGTGTTTAGCAATATATATACATATATATAATTGGAATACATATATAATTGGAACATATATATTTGGAATATATATAATAATTGGAATACATACAGTAATTGGAATATATATATATATATATATATATATATATATATATATATATATAAAATTGGAATCCCAGAACAATAGCAGACAGAAGTGGGCAGCAGAAGAAGAAATAATGCCCAAATTTGACCAAAAAATATATATATACATAAGTCTACAGGTACAAGAAGCTTAACAAATCCCAGGTAGGGCAAACCCAAAATGGGGAGGGGTTAATGGGAATAAATAGTTACTCTGCAAATAAGCAGCATAAGGTAGGAGCTCAGAATGTGGTCTTCAGAGAGACATTTCTTGGGTTTAAATCTCAGCTATTTCATTTACTAGTTGTGTAAACTTGAGCAAGTTACCTAACCCCCCTCTACCTCACTTTCTTCATACATAAGGACAATAATCGTAACTATTTTTTAATATTGTTGTGAACATTCTATGAATTACTAAATAAAAAGCATTCAGAGGATATCCGTGCATGTTCCAAGCACTCAAAATTCTAATTTTAAATAAAAGGGAAAACATTGATTAAGAGAAAGAATACAGAAATAAGCATTTATGATGATGATGTACAATTTTGAATTATAAATAAAGTAATTTTGCCCCTTATAAGTTTTTGTATTCTTTAACTGTCCATGCTTATGTTTCCGTATACTAAAATTCAACAAATCTAAGAGAGTAAATACTACATTCAAGTGTGATGACATTTCTAGATGTTCAAAATGCCAATGTTATTGATATTAAATATGCTAGTCATAACAATACATTTTTTGCATAGCATATTTCTCCAAAATGTGTGAAACATTTGTGACATGAAAATTGGATCTTAATAATGTGGGTACTTTTCTTCAATCCAGATGTCATTTTAATCTCTATAGGAAGATTTGTTTATATATAAAAGCAACCAAGTAATAGATTCTTTATAATTTAATAGACACAAAATATATCATGTATATTTATAGCATATTACTTCCTTACAAAACCTATATTATTATTCACCAATGAACTATTTTCTCACTATTCTAGTTCAACTTTAGAATAGTCCCTAACTCAAATTACCTATACAATGCAGACAATCTAAACTGACTTTGAAGTTAGTAGGCCTATGCAATTTTTAAAAACTTACTGACCTACGGGCACCTGGGTGGCTCAGTAGGTTAAGCACCTGACTGTTGATTTCAGTTCAGGTTGTGATCTTGCAGTTGGTGGGTTCAAGCCCTGCATTGGACTCTGCTCTGGCAGCATGGAGCCTGCTTAGGGTTCCTGGTCTCTCTCTCCCACTATCTCTCTCACTCTCTGCCCCACCCACTCTCTCTCAAAAATGAATAGACATTTAAAATAAATTCATTAAAAAAAATTATTGGTCTAACTAGAAACTAGTTTAATTCTATAAACCAGTTATCTTTTTCAAAATCATAATTCACTTAAGAGTTTTATTTATGAAAAAAGAATAACATATTCAACTACAGACAGGGAAGGAAGACTTTTATTCACTTATTCAGTGAATGTTTACTAAGGATCTACTACATGCTTGGAACATGTAGTGAGCGAAATTCACCAGAACATTCTTTATCCTTTTAAAACTTACACTCTCAATGTTCTCAATTGACAGCTCACTTCTGTGCTCCTAGACAGCACACTATGGGAAAGACTTGATAGCATTTCATGATTCCTTTGTGGGAAAAGCATTTTCCTGCCTCCCTTCCAACTTCCTAACCACCCATCTCCTTCAGAAGTTGCTCTTCCTTTTCCATACATATCTTGATTATAAATGTTCCCCCAAACTTTGGGAGCAGCATTCTTTCCCCAAGTGAATTCTGTGAATTCACTTTTCCCCACTCCCCTTGGATTCACTTCATTCATAGTTTTAGTGATCTTCTCTATCCTGATGATAGGTTGATTGCATGATAGGAACATTGAACTCAGTTGATGGTCAGAAAATCCGGGAGCTGGTTCTAACTCTTACACTAATTGCTTTGTGACTTCGGGCATGTTGAAGCTTTTAAGGCTGTTTCATAATCTGTAAATTGAGAAGTTTGTACCAGATGCTGTCTAAGATCCCTTTAAGCAATGAAATACTGTTATTCTCTGATTCTCAAATATAAATCTTCATTATGAATCTGTCTTTCATGGTTTATTCCTACCATCCCAGTATGCTTTAGGGTGTTTTACTTTGGATATCCCATAGCCTAAAATTTAGTATCTAAAAACTCAAGTGAATCTAAAATTAATTAGTTCCTCTCCAAATTTTCTTTACTTCCAAATTAATAAAGTCTTTCGGTTGTACAACTTGAATCCATATGAATGAACAACAGGCAATAACTGGGTAGTAGGAGAGCACCAGTTTAATGTCATAAGAGAAGCTATACCCCCAAAAGAAAGTGACTCCTCTTTGGCAGAGGAAGTATAATTTGGAGAAGTTTCTAGGGTGAAGAGTTTTACAGGAAGCTTTCAGGTCAGTTTTGTTTTTTTTTTTTTTTTTCCTTTTTAAAGTTCCGACGGGTTGATATAACCTTTCCCACTGCACGAAACATTTTCAGGTTATGAGAACACTTAGAATTTCACAAGAAAATTGTAGCTTGGACTCCATAACACCCCAATAAGTAATTACTTTTTAAACAGGCAAATGTGTACAGTCTTCTGCGCAACAGTATATTGGTTATTTCCTCCTTATTATTGGTTATGTGTTCCCCATCTAGAATGGTGTCCCCATTTCCTTCTGCTTCAAGAGAGGCAATATTAAGTTGTAGTTGAGATTTAAGGATATGGGCATTGTAGTCAGAAAGTGCTGGGTTTATTCCACATTTTACTATCTGCGTGGCCTCGAGCAAGATACTTCAAGGTCCCAATCGTACTCTCCTCGACTGAAACACTTAACACTGATGCTGCACATGGTAACTGATCTATAAATTTTCATTGCAATCATTATCAACGTCATAATCTAATTCTAAACCATTCACTGTGTTCTTTTAAACTCACCAATAAATTGCCTTTCCCTCCTCCCCACCCTGACCTGGCTAATCAATTTGTTAAAAAAGACTGCCCACCCATCTCCAAATCAACCCTAAACTTTGGTGGTATTTATGAAAATTTACTATTTTTTTCAATCAATGTCAGATTTAAGAAGAAAATAGTACCATAAGATCTATCCTAGGGGTGAAAGAATGATTTGGTTTCTGGATTTGCTCTTAGGGGTGGATGAAGAGTGAACCCCGCTTCTGGAAAAGCCCTGTTTTCTTTCTCCACCCTACTTCTTCCTCTCTTTGTCATTCTTGATGCCATTGAAACTGACAGAAGTAAAGTAGGAGGTCATGCAAAGCATTTTTGTTATCAGAGGTCTTGTCCCCTAAGTCCCCGAAAAGAAGGAGTTGCCTCTCAGGTCCCTCTTTCTAGTTTGGTGCATTTACTTCTACAGAAAACTAAACAGAGATCTTACAACACCTGAGGGCATTCACTTAAAACACTTTTAATGAAACGAAAGAAAAAGCCAGGTTGGCAACCAAATACCAGCTAACACTTAACCTTTTGTAGATGGCTCCCCAAATCCTGGCTTCCACTTTGAGTTACCTCAATACCAAAATGCCTGTGGGGGTGAAAATAGATTCATCAAGCCACCTTAATACCAGAAATAAATCTTTCTGTTATCTGGGATAGAATGGAGACAGAAGAACAAAACACGTCGCTATGACTGTATAGTCCGCAACATAACTTTCATCTGGAAATGTCCTTGATTGTTCCCAGGTGCCCCATATATAAATTGATGAAAAGAAATGCTCTTTTAAAAAAATCCCGGTGTTTTTTTGTAACTCAAATCCTAGACCTGGTAAACAGGATGCCCCAAAACAACTCAATAGCTGGATCTGACATTCATCTCATCTTATAACATGTGGCCGTCCCTCACCATTGTTTAGTGAGGCAATATCACTTCTAAAGAGGATCGTGGGTTGGCATTGTCTTATAATTGTCAGTTTGCAGCAGACTTGATGTAGGCAGGTAAATAAATAGTTCAACTAAAAGATGATGTAACAAGAAGATGTCATACTTCTTGTACCTGGAGTGCTGAGATATTTTTCCTCTTTTCTGATATAAACACTTTTATCCAGCTCAACAGAGATGCAAACAAAATTAATACTTTACAAATATTTGTTCTCTGTAAATCAAAACAATCAAACTTACCACCCCTTATTTGTATGCCCTTGCTTTTCCTGCAATGGCAGTGGGCTTCTATGAGAACCTAAAGTACCTTTTCTTTGCGGTCTTTATCTGCAAGTTGGTTAAGATATTGACTAGGATGAGAAGTTTACTTTCCATGGCGTAGTCCCTCCTTGCTGATGTCCTCATTTAATCAGGCAGGATAGGACTAATAAAACAAGTGGAATAATACTCCTTCACAAATGCATACAGCAAGATCCAAAGAGTACCATCAAAAGAATAATAGCTAACATGCAGTATTTGAGATGGTCATCAATGTGTACAAATGAATCACTTATTTGACAACAATACATCTTTGAGTAGAAGTGCTGAGTGTGAATATCCTTGCCTTGTTCTTAATATTAGGAAGAGTTCACTATTTCATTATTAAGTATTATGTTAGTTGTAGGGTTTTTTTGTAGATACTCTTCATTAGGTTGAAGAAGTTCTTCTCTATTCTTTGTTCCTGAGAGTTTCTATCATAAATGGATATTGGATTTTTGTCAAATGCTTTATCTACATTTATTTAGATAATCGTATGGTTTTTCTTCTTGATTCTCTTAATAACATAAATTGTCTGATTTCCTAATGTTAAGTTTACATTTCTGTGTTTATTTACTTATTCTTTTTTTTAAGTTTGTTTATTTTGAGAGAGAGAGTGCGAACAGGGGAAGGGCAGAGAGGAGGAGAGAGAGAGAGAATCCCCAGCAGGCTCTGCACAGTCAGCACAGAGCTTTATATGGGGCTCGAACTCACGAACCCGTGAGATCATGACCTGAGTTGAAATCAAGACTCAGACGCTTAACCAACTGAGCTACCCAGGCACCCCTATTCACTTATTCTTAATTAGTCCAGCTAGAGTTTAATCAGTTTTGTTGATTTTTTTCCAAAGGTGTTGTTAGCTATTTCATTGGTTATTTGTTCTTACCTTTATTATTTCCTTCTAACTATTTGCATTTATTCTGCTCTTCTTTGCGGACTTCTTAATATAGAAGCTAAATTCACAGATTTCTTCCTTTCTTCTTTTCTAATACAAGCATTTACATCTATAAACTTTTCCCTAAGCACTACTTTAGCTGCATCCTACAAATGTTAATATGCCATATTTATCATTCTGTTCAAGCTATCTCCTAGTTACTCTTGTGATTTCTTCTTTCACAATGGATTATTTAGGAGTATGTCATTTAATTTCCAAATATTTTGTGATTTCCTGGTTATCTTATTGCTGCTGATATATTCTTTTCTTCCCTGGAAAAAAAATACGCAGAATGATTCGATCTCTTAAAATTTATTGTAAGTTGTTTTATTGGCCAGTAAGATCTATCCTTGTACCACCTGCATGTTTTAAAACATTTTCTTGTTTTGTAGTTGTTGGGTGTGGTGTTATGTAAATATCAATGTGGTCAAGGTGGTTGATAGGATAGCATTGGTTGGATCAACATTGTCATTACTATTCTTTTCTTTACTGATTCTGTCAGTTGCTGAGAGAGTAGTTTAAAAATCTCCAAATCTGAGTTTGGAATTGTTATTTTTTCCTTTTAATTATGTACTATATTTTGAAGAAACTTAAAACTTTTAAAAAATGTGTACCCCCTCCTGTAGCTTTTGTATTATCACATGCATTTTCTTGTACATATATTTTTTGTCATTGCACATATTTGTTGTACACAAAATTTACAAAAGCTTTCAATTAATGTTTCATCTAGTCAATATTCATTTATATTTATATACAAACATACCCCTTCTAAATGTTTGCTTTTCTGTCAGAAATCACTTTCCTCCTGATTGAAGATTTCTCTCCAGAACATTGGTTTTTTTTTTCTTTTTTTTTAAGTTTTGCTTTGTTTCTAATGCAGGCCTTCTGGTGACAACTTAGCTGAAAGAATACCAATTTGATCTTCATTTTTCGGAAATATTTTCACTGGGTATAGAATCTTGGTTTGGCAGCTGCTTTCATTCAGTATCACCAAGGCTCTGGCGTATGTCTCTGTCCTCCTACTTGGAAGTACAGGTACTATTTTAAATAGGGTGGAAAAACTCTCTGAGGAGATGAAATTTAAGTGGTTTCTTGAATCAGTTCTGGAATATTTGTGAAAGAAAAACATTCCAGAAAGACCAAAAAGTAAATTCAGAGATGCTGAGGGAGAAACACATGTTTTTGTTTGTTTAAAACATTCCAGAAAGACCAAAAAGTAAATTCAGAGGTGCTGAGGGAGAAACACATGTTTTTGTTTGTTTGTTTGTTTGTTTGTTTATATTCAAGAAACTGTCAAGGGAAAACAACAACAAAAGCCAGCATGGCTGGACTATATGAAACATGAGCAAACATTATACAAGAAAAACTGGAAAACTCTCTTTGGTCCAAATCACAGAGGACCTTGCAAGTCAAGATAAAGTATCTAAATTTTAATTTACTTATAATTGGAAATCTTTGGAATGTTTTAGGAAGTGATATAACTTGATCAGGATTATTATTTTTAAATCACTATCTCATTTGTCTTCATTGACATGCCATTTAATTCTCAAAAATCCTAGAATATTTAATGTAGGAAGTACTAGACTTAGGTCTACCTAAAGGTAAGGGAAGTGAGGCTGAAAATCCATCTAAGGACTTCTCCAAATCTGTATAGTCAATAAGTGACAGAGCTTAAATATTTACCTATATCTATCTCTCGATCTCCAAAACTGCACATGATTTCAGTTTGAATTGAGTTTTACTTGAAATTTTCTCACAGATCCATAGTACTAACCATCACATACAGTGTGTAAGATTCTTTTTTTTTTCAAATGGTTATTTTTGAAGGCATTTATGAGTGATAAGCTTAAATAAAGCTTCTTTTCTATTTGAGTTTTTGCACCTTGCTGTTACGCATATAAAAAGATTTTTCAATAGAAATAGAATCCAGTCCTACTTTCTTTAGGAGAAAACGTAAAATAGCTTTAAAAAAACAAACAAAAAAACTTCATTCTGTCTCAATAATTTGCCACCTGTTCTCCCATTTAATCAGTCTTTCTACAGATTGATCCAAACATAATCAGAAAGCAAGTTGGAACTACTGAATTAATTTAAAAATTTCCCAGGAAATTTGGAAAGGAGCTTACTTTCCAAACTACCTGATTCCCTTTATGTAGCTATTACATTTGAAAAAAAAAAAAAGAAAGAAAGAAAAAAAGACAAAATTTGAAACTGTTTTATCTAACCCTAAAAGTTTAATGATAATCCACTCACCTAGAATATAGCATAAGTAAATAACAGAAAATGGAAATACTCTCACATGTACAGTTATCAAGTTGGGTGCCCTCCAGTTGGTTGACAAAAGTTGCTTTTCAGAAAAGAAAAAAAGGAGCTAGGACCACCCACTTCCCCTTCCCACTTCATTCCCAAGTGAGAGGAAGGCCTCCTTCCTTGACTCCAGGAATAGCGACTAAAATATGTGTATCTTAAATAATCCAATTTCAATTTGGGAAAAAAAGGAAAAACAAGAGCAATGGCAACCCAGACAAAAATATCTCTTATTTTAAATATATTAAATAAGAAAACATAATGCACAGAAGTTGAAATGCCAAAGAAAGAAAACGAAAACAAAAAGTCCCTCTATTTCCTAGTCTAGACCAAACCTGAGAATTGATTTTTGTAAGTGATCCCCTTAGATTTTCCATCATCTATCCATTCTAGTTAATTTTTATCCACTCCCTAAATAACAAATCTAACTGTAACCAATATCATGTAGAAGAAAGTAGATGGCTTTCTATGAATGCCATACTTATTCTCTTAATCTCAGAAAATATATATATTCATGCTGTAGTGTCTCAAGTCACAAACAATAGAAATGATTGGAGGCATGAAAGTGATGGAGTCAGTGCATAATTATTGGTTGCACGAGAAGAAAATAAACCTCTAATCTGAGATATTTGAAGTGTCCCAGAGAATGAAAGCAAGGCTTCTATTTAGCAATTAATCTCAACTATTTAATAGATATGCAAAGTAGCGTTAGGAAGAGTACCCTCTTCCGAGGAGAAATTGCTAGCAACAGGGAACCACCTATGTTAGATTTCATATTAAAAGCTCATGAGCTATATAATGGGTGGAAGCTACAGGGAGATGGCTTTTTGGCTCCTTAGAAAAATCTTTCATACAGTGAAAGACCATTGAAAGATGAAGTAGGTTGCCTCAGAAGATCATGAATTCTCTGTCACTCTGAATTGCTACAATTCTATAATAATATCCAGTAGGAATAAAGCAAGGATTTAAAATATGTGGGTATAAAATAATTCTATCTAGAGAACTGATCAAGAGAAGGGATTAAAGCAAAGGGTATAGCACTGATGTTTCTTTTGTGGCAATTTAAAAACAGTAATTATATAACTTTTATCACCTATTAAATTATCACAGATTAGGGATGCCTGGGTGGCTCAGTTGGTTGAGTCTCCGACTTTTGATTTCAGCTCAGGTCATGATCCCAGGGTCGTGGGATTGAGCCCCGTGTGGCACTCTGTGCTGAGCGTGAAGCCTGCTTGGGATACTCTCTCTCGCTCCCTTTGCCCTTCTCCCCTGTTTCTCTCCCTCCCTCCCCCCCTTCAAATAAAAAAAAAATTAAATTATCACAGTGATCTCACCCAGGGTAGGCAAGCATGTGAGGAAACAGGCATTCTCATACCCTGGGATGAGGAAGCAAATCAACACAATCTTTTGGAGGACAATCATCAAAATTTAAAATACTCAATCCTGTACTTGGTGTTACATATTAAGTGATGAATCACTAAATTCTACTCCTGAAGCCAATATTATACTATATGTTACTTAACTAGAATTTAGATAAAAATTTGAAACAAAAAAATAATACAATAATTATTTTATTAAATAATTTCACATCTAGGAATCTATCATACAGAAATATTTTCAGTGCTATTTATATATATGTAAAAAAATGTTTATTTCTGAAAAAAAAAAGAAAATTAGAGAATATAAGTGGTCAACAAGAACGGAGAAGTTAAATGAATTATGGTGGATTTACATTACGGGATATTTTGTAGTCATTAAAAATAATGAGATGTTTCTCTGTGTTCTAACAAGGAACAACCTCAAAGTTTACATTGTTCCGGGAAGAAATGAACACATAGCCTGATTCTATTTTAGCTTTTGTAACAACAAAACTATTGTATGTGGTTAGATTAATACTGAGAAAACTTCCTTAAAATTCATACCGCACTGGGGAACCTGGGTGGCTCATCTGGTTAAGTGTTCCACTTCAGCTCAGAGCGTAATCTCACAGCTCATGAGTTCAAGCCTCTTGTCAAGCTCTGTGCTAACAGCTCAGAGCCTGGAGCCTGCTTTGGATTCTGTCTCCCCCTCTCTCTGCCCCTCCCCCATTTGTGCTCTGTCTCTCTCTCTCAAAAATAAATAAACATTAAAAAAAAAAAAAGAATTCATACCACTCTGTTAAGGGAGAAGAGGAGATTAAGGACAAGATTTTCACTTTTTTTCACTGTGGATACTTCACAATTGTTTAAATCATTTTTAAGAAACATTTACAACTGTTGGAGCTTTTTTGGAAGTCTATCACAATTTTAAAACTTTATCTTTGTTGTAGCCAATATTTCCTGATTGATAATCTCCAAGGGTCCTGCAAATTGTCAGATTGAGGAAGGTTATGCATTCTTGAAAAAACTGCCATTCCCTTGGACCAAAAGCAATAATGAGAAGAAAAAGAACAAGTTATTACAAGAAGACACCTTGAATAGGGTGATTTATTATATTCTATTTCTTTCTTTATATCTTTGTGACATCATTGCTTTATACTATTTTTTTGAACATTTATCTGAGAGACAGACACAGGGCATGAGCGGGGGAGGGGCAGAGAGAGAGGGAGACACAGAATCCGAAGCGGGCTCCAGGCTCTGAGCTGTGAGCACAGAGCCAGATGTGGGGCTTGAACCCATGAACTGTGAGATCATTATCTGAGCTGAAGTCAGATGCTTAACTGACTGAGACACCCAGGCGCCCCATTGCTTTATACTCTTGATAAAAAGTACTCCCAAACATCAAAATGAAGAAAGCAGAGAAAAATGGGATTCAAGTGTAATCTTAATTAATAGTAATTTATATGACCAAGTTGGCTTCAAGTGAGTGTTGCAAAGTAGACCTGGGAGAGAACCCTCCCAAAGTAGTAAACATGACCGTGGGATTCCAGATACATTTCCATTACTTCCCTGGTCTCCTACGTTGCACATCAAAAGCATTTAGGTCAATCATGCCAGCTTCCCTTGGTGACTCACAAGAGATTATATAAATTGTTGGTTATGCTGCAGAACTGTGCAAATGCCTGCTTAAAATAAAATTTATTTAAGGGAATAGGATTTTGGGTTGTTTTTCCAACTTCTTCATAATTTGAATTTGGCTTTAAAATACGTCATGAAAGAAAACGGCAGCAGCCATACATGACTTTATTAAAGATTTAATAGCAGTTCAGACTTTCCTAATTTCTTTGTGGTTACATCTTTTAGAACTTCAAGCTCACCGTAGCATAAATGAGGCTTCTTCTCCACCACAGTGTGATGACAATGTTGCAATGATGTCATTCTCTCACTGGTGTCCATCTCTTGTTTTCTGTCAAGAAGGACTGACATCAACATTCCCTTTGGCCTAGCAGAACTATCGTACTTGCACCTTACAAATGTCAACAAAGCAAGCCTGACATGAGTAGTGTTAGCTCGACAATAGAAATAAAATTAGCTGCTTTTGTTATCAAATCTCAGAAGAAAGTTTTGCTGAACAATTAGAATACAAATGATCTGAATTCATTATTTCTGATTCTTCTCTGCTCCTGCTCCGAGCATATTGCTGGACCAATTTTCACATTCTCTTTACACCTTTTCGCCACAGTACAGTCGGTAACACCTCAACAGAAAAACCCCTGACTCAAGGCCATTCCCTTGTAATGAGAACTCTAACAGCGGGGACATGTGCAGACTAGAAGCTCACCACAGGCTTCCAGTGTAGACAATGGAATGCTTTAGAGTGTGTGGAAGGATTTTGCCTTTTGAATTCTCTCTTTGGGGCTACTCTCCCCTATTCTCAATTCCATCCTGTCATCCAACTTCTATCCATTTCTTTCTCTTATACAAAAAGTACTCCTTCTCCTAGAGTTTTTGTGAGTTTTCCTCATTTTTCTTTTCCCTCTTCCTTATTTGAGGATATAATTAAATTGCTCAGTGCACTGGCCTCATTTCCTGAGATACATTGTTCAGACAATTTTCTCTACATTAAGACAGGTTTTCAGCACAGATATTTTCCTCTTGTTCACACTGTTACCGAAACCCAAGTTCAGATGATCATTGTCTGAAAGCCAGTACTCGAGAGACAAGTGTTGGTTGGAAAGGAAAGGTTGCTTTATTCAGGAGGCTGGCAACCTGGGGAGACTGTCTAAAGGGATGTCTAAAGGCCATCTGCCAGGCTCTGGGTTAAGGAGCAGGGTTTTTCAAAGAAAAATTCAGGTAGGAGATTGTATACATATTGATGAAAGGGGCAGGAAAGCTTATTATTCATGAGGAAAAATGGAGCACGTGAATTGAGCAAACATATAAAAAAAATCCTATGTTCATTATGGGGTGGAGATTTAACATCAGAAAGAGGCAAAAATTAGCCCCTAACTTCAAGACGTTGTCTTAGGATAAGGAGAAGTGTCTATGGGCATGCTCTAAGAGCTGGTATAAACAGATAGGGTCTTGTATTCCTTATGTCAAGTACAGAACACAGGGCCTTGCTTGTTCCCAGGCTGGAACCACATCAGTTGACCTTGAGTCCAGGCTTCTTCAGAGACTAATGGATTCTTCAGAGACTAGTGGATTTGTTAGCTGATTAGGGGAGGATAGTTCTCTGAAAGACAAACTTTAAATTTTCTGCTAATTTCAACCTCATTAACCCTGTGGGGCAAGGTTTTACCACAGGATTCTATACCCTGGAGTATTACTTTCCTTGGATGCATGTCAGTCTTGCCTTAAAGTCAAAATGCCTCTTCCATCGATAGTCACTTATCCCAATGTCAGATATGCAAATGAAGCAGATAGTGTCATTTCCCCTCAGTGAAACTGCTTATTGGAAATCTACAAATACTGCTTAGCAGTTGGTGGGCACCTACGAATGCCAGGTGCATTCACACATGCTCTCTCACTTAATCCTTCTACAAACTCTCAAATTAACTGCATTCTGTCCAGCATACAGAGAATGAAACCCAAGCCCAGAGAGGGCATATAATTTACCAAGGTTACACAGCTAGTAACTGGCAGAGCTGGGATTCAAGTTCAGGGCTCCTAGATATTTCTTACCATGCTTCCCATAATCTGTGAAACATCAGAACATCAAAAGCAGAACAAGGGTATATAAAAGTATAAAAGTTCAGTTCCTAGCTATCTTTTCAAGCTTTGTGGTTTTATGCTAACCTTAACCCCTCCTGGTTCAGCTTTTCCATCCATAAAATTATTTGCCACTTGACGAAGATATTTTTCAAATTTATGAAATTATGGTTAGAGATAAGTATGGAAACTAACTGTGGTACATGTGCCTTTGTCCTTTAAAGAGTCAGAATATCTCTAATGAAAATTAATAAATACTAGAGAGTATCCAATGTATGTTATTTTCCTCTAGGCATCTGTTTGTGGGATATTCAGAATGAATTTACAGTAGGCAGGAAATTGTATACAGCCTCTTTGAAAAGATGTTGCAAGGGGCATCTGGGTGGCTCAGTCGGTTAAGCCTCCAACTCTTGGCTTCAGCTCAGGTCACAATCTCACAGTTTGTGAGTTCAAGCCCCACATTGGGCTCTGTGCTGACAGTGAAGAGCCTGCTTGGAATTCTCTCTTTCCCTCTTCCTCTGCCTCTCCCCTGCTCGCGCTCTCTGTCTCTCTCTAAAAAATAAACTTAAAACAATTTTTGTGAGTGGTAGATGCATGTGGTCCTGGTAGGTTTGAGTCCATTCGAAATATTTCAAAACATATTGTATACTTATGATCTAATAACATCTATCGAGTAAGTTGTCATTGACAGAAAGAGATTTTTAGGAAGAAAAGCACTGTCTCATTTACGTAAGGATGACAACAGTGGGGGAAAGAGGAAATGCAAATAAGAAAATCTTTAGTCAGAATGGTAAGAAATAATATTTTCTGCCTCACCCCTCTCATGGGGAACCCTGAAAAACTTTGAAAAGGATGTGTGGCAAAGAAGAAAACATAGCAGTGGTAGTTTGCTTTAAATAAACCAAAACTCATCTTTAATATCTAGCCATATGAAATAGGTCAACTGTGGTGATCCCAATATGCTTGTATCGACACCTTATTTCAGAATGGGCACTAATGGATTTTTAGGTGCCCTAACATGGGCTTGCAGGGTTAAGTGTGATCCTTTTAAAGGAGAATAGAAACAACCAGAGACCAGATATGTAACCAAATGGTTTACTTATCCAGGTGAATGGCACCTTTACATACCTGGGAATGTTCTGGCAATTGTTCTAGAAGTACATGTCAGGTTAGCCCTGTGCTCTCTGGAATGCTGGGTGCCCCGCTGTGTAACATTGGTATGCTGCAAAGTTATCCAGCAGAGTCTATGAGCAACTTAGATGAACACCTTCCCTATCATCTCCTATAGAATGTTTACTGCCTTTTCTCTGGCGCAATGAAATGGCGAAAGAGTAGTGAAAGCAAGGGGAATAAGGAGGACGGAATTTAAAATAATCACAATCTGAAAGCTTTACCCTTGCCTAATTGAAATGTGATTGAAATGCAATTGCATGCTTTGCTCACACAGTTTCAGATGAAGATTCAAACTACTATCTATATAATCATCACATGCATTAAATATAGACATTGAGTGACAAAGCTATTCAAATAGCACAGATGATGGCACTGGGTCTTCGGGATTTAGTGTTGCAAGAAGTGGATCCATATCTTAGCTCAAAGATTTATTTATGGTTGATTACAATGGAGTTATTTACTTACCTTCTTAATCTCTGAAAGGGAATTAATAATCATACAAACCTTGCAGAATTTGGGGAAGTAACTAAGGTTGCTGCACCTTGTAATATGTAAAGCCCTATTAAATATTAATTACTATTGTCATTGACCAAAAAAATAAGGAGATGTTCAAATCAAGTTTAGAGGGCGATGCAATAATAATTAATGTGGGTAGTCTGATTATGAATTCTGTAGAAATACCCCATAATTTTCTCACATTTCTTCAAGATACTAGTTTATAAGCAGGCATGTCCTTTCTTGCCATGAATACTAGTTAACAGTAATTTATAGCTCATACCATATACTTTAATCTCCTTGTTGTTGTTTATTGCATATATTATCTTATGTACTTTTAGTAGCTATAAATATGTCAAACATCTAGTAATATTACCTTGCCTGGGGTTGTTTTTTATAAAAACGTCTCCAGTAGATTTTAGCATATAGCTGTCATGTCTGTGATACAAATAGTATCTAAAAATGCGCCTTTCAGATCCATGATTGTGCTTCACTGATTACAGCAACCTTTTCTATTTTAGGAAAGGAAAATTCATGCCTCAAAGCAAAGGAATCAGGGCCAGACAAAGGCACAGGGAATGCAAAGTTAAAACTGTAAGGAGGGTCTGCTTTTTGCTCATCTCCATGAACCTGACATACAAGGACTATTTCATCCTGCTTTTTTGGAGCAGCAAACAAGGAATCAACTTGAAAGGATTTATTGAAGCTTCTTCCTTGGGTTCCACAGCAGCTTTTTCCAAAATGTGCTCAAATACAAAATAGTTTCCAGAGCTCCTCATGGGAGAGAAAACATAGAGGAGGGTTCTGTTTTCAAATAAAGATCCAACATTCCAATTCTTCTCTGAGATTAACAGCTATCAGCATCTTTATGTCTCTGTAAAATCCTATGACAAAGAAAATTGTTCAACTTTGTCCTGCCCAGCATTTCCTAACAGCATCTGATCTCAGAATGTTTTTATTACTTAACATTGATTAGAACCACATGGTGGGAACGTCTGTATTACTGAAAACCCATGCATGGAATAAACAAGAAGGACCTCAGAAGTAAGCAGGCCCGCAGTGCAGTGCACAGAATCTGATAGACAGAGCTGCTGGGATCTAGGACCCAAAAGACTCGGTTTTAAGATATTCCTGTTTTAGAGTTTTTTAAAACAAAATCTCTCTTTTCAGATTAGAAGATCTGTTCCCATGAAGGGGAAACACACATGCTCATGCACACGTGTCCACGAGCAGTCTACACTAGAACTCGCAGTGAAAACGATCTCTAAGTACTGTGCCCTTGGTTGCTGGCTAGAAGGCTGTGCCAGATTTCTGTGCAGCCTTTTAGAAAGATGGCATGTTGGGTTTGCTTCATGTTCAACGGTTGACTGGTGTCTCACTGACTTTTGTAGCCTAGGTGCACAGTAGCAATATTTTTTCTAATCTTTTGGCCACTTTCCAGCCCAACAAGAAATTGAAAATACACACTGTGTCAAGTATACTAGTGTATGTTTGGCTACCTGGGCAACGACTTTCCTCTCCTCACTACTGAGATAGCTTGATCCTGTATCTACCCTGTTTGTAATTCCTCACCACAGGAGGGATTAAAGAGGATCCTTTTCAGTACTCCGGCAGGATACTCAGTATCGAATAAAATATGCTGGTGATTCTGCCCAGACAGAATCATGCCCAGCTCTACCAACAGGAATATCATCTTATTCCTTAAAATTTTTTTTAAATTTTATTTTAATTTTGTTTTAATGTTTATTTCTTTTGGAGAGAGAGAGAGAGTGCGAGGGGAGGGAGGCAGAGAGAGAGGGAGACACAGAATCCAAAGCAGCCTCCAGGCTCTGAACTGACAGCACAGAGCCTGACATGGGACTTTAACTTACAAGCCATGAGATCATGACCTGAGCCCAAGTAGGATGCTTAAGCGACTGAGCCACCCAGATGCCCCTTCCTTAAAATCTTAAAATGATCCCCACCTTGGATCACGGTTCTTGTTATTGTCCCTTGGTCCTGATTTTTATTTCTGTGAGCAGGTATCCCACAGGAGTTAGTATCTCTAGAACTACATGATAAGTGGGGGCTTATTCCCAAAGACTACATGGAGAGGTCCCTGGGTAGCTCAGTTGGTTAAGTGTCTGACTCTTGATTTTGGCTCAGTTCATGATCTCACAGTTAATGGGTTTGAGCTCTGCTCAGGCTCTGTGCTGACAGTGTGGAGCCTGCTTGGGATTCTCTCTCTCCCTGTCTCTCTTCCCCTCCCTTACTCCTGCTCTCTCTCTCTCTCAAAAATAAATAAACATTAAAAAATTAAAAAACAAAAAATACAAAGAATACATGGAAAGCTTAGACTCTGGAACTGGGGATAGTGTCAGAGCAGGCCCAGCTATAAGGCTGACTTGATTCTTATCCAATGAAATACTGACCTAGAGTTCCTTACATCACAGCATATGGAGAAATAGTTTCTGAATCTTGTTCGGGGCTAAGTGCAAATAGAGTATCTGTCAAGATACAGAGTTCAAAGGCAAGGGGAAAGTAAGTCTCTACCTTTCTATTGCTCTGTATGCTGCTAACCCGAAAACTCTTGCCCCTGCCTACAGCTGTGATTCCGGGCCTGTGACTTTGCTCCAGGAACACAATGGAGTGAAAAAATAAGTATTATTCAGCTATTAGAAAATAATGGCCAGAAAATCAGGGTACAAGCATGTTGGGATTTTGTCATAAGTTATCTTGGATTTCCGTTATTTATAGTTTTCTGCTTTTCATGGGCGGCTTATTAAATCAGTAATTTCTCCAACTACTGCCATTGACTTAATCAAAAGCAGTATTAATTAGTAAATTGTAATATTAATAGTGTGTTGTGCTAGCCCTCTGTGAAGCTGTTTCAAACATATAATCCCTGTTCATGAGAAGATCCTAAATTTCTATAAGATCCCAAATTTCCAACAAAATAAAATGAAAAGTCTATTTGGCTATTATGCCCGTTGCCCTTCAATTGAGACCTTGGTTTATGTGTCTGAGCTTATTTTTATTCCAGAATTAGTAAGGATCTACAATCCAATTTCTGTTGTTGTCTATCTTGCATAACAATCCATTAATAGCTTTAAATTAATTCTCATAAGCATTAAATTTTACAATATGTGTACAGAAGTTCCTTTGGAACATTCTAATTTTGTCTTTCAAAGAATTTTGTGGCAAGATTCTAGTCTTAAAAACTTAGTAAATTTATGTCTGAGAGAAGTAAGAAATTTTTGAATTTTTAAGGTGTCTGACTAGGACCCTTGACTATAAATTACAGGAATAAAGGGAGACTGGAAACAGTAATGCTGGTCATCAATCTGACAGTTTTTATCAGCTCCTACTTACTGAATATTACATTATGCTAAGGGTAACACCTCAGCTCCTTCCTGTGAACATGTTCTGTTGAAAATGCTACCAAAAAAGGACAATGTTCCAAAGGAGTCCAAAGTTTTGTGAAAACTTTAACCTACTTATAATTTTAGTTTTCACATTTAGTTTGTTTAGGAACAATAACTTCATTATTTTTTCAGTAGTTCAATCCCTGTTTGGGTCATTCAATGCTCAGCCCTGGTTTGATAAGCTAGAATTTCAATTTCTTTCTTCTCTGATCACAGGGACTTCCATTGTTCTTTAGAGGTGAATCTTGACCCTGAACCCCAGACCAATGACCAAGGAGCTGAATAGCCAGCTGATACCTGGGTTGGTGGCCTTGACCCTACCATCTGGTTCCAAATATCCTTCATATCATGTTCCACACATTACCAAGCAAAATACTTTCAAACTGGCTTTCTATAGGACTGCCTTCCCACCCATCACCCATGTGCTACTGACTGCTGGATCCAGATGCAGACAGAATGGTCTCCTCCTTCTCCTATGTGTGGGGCTTATTTCTCACCTGATTTGGCTCAGGTGGTCTGAATAGTCTCTAGGTTTTGGCCCTGCTTCCTTGAATCCACCATTTTGTGAATAAACACCACCTTAATTTTAGTAGTTAAGTACAGAAGGACAAATGCATGTATTTGAGGTTAAAGAGATTTCATGGACATAGTAACTTTTGAAAAGTATAAAAAAGATTGATATCACTATTCTATTCATCCAACATAGTATTAAGTATTTATGCTATGCCAGTCAATATGGCAGGCACTAAATATTCAGTAGTGAATAAAACAGACATACTTTCTACTTCATAGTGCTTACAGC